>NC_142289.1:4082657-4390296 GCF_965620075.1 Prunus avium
TCCTCGACGACCACCACAGAACCATAGCACCGTTGGTGGGTGCAAAATGCTAGCAAAGGTAGATATGGCTGGGGAAGGCACAAATGGGTCTTGGGTAGCAGAGAAAGAGAGATGGCAGAAGGGGAGAGGCGGAGGAGAAGGGGGTAGGGTGGGTGGGTCCCACTCCTTTGTTTATAAAATATTTTTTTTTTCATTTTTATGTCATTTTTTATTATTTAGAAGTATTTAATTATTTTTAACATATAAAATGACCAATTTGTCCTCATATTTGACGGATTATTGGATGACATGTTGTTGATTTAGACGGTAAGGGGAGAATTGAGAATAAAATTTAATTCGAGCATTTAATTCGCTAAAAAAAAAGGTCGGGGGATAAATTGATAATTAGGTACAAGTTCAGGGGGCAATTTGGCAGTATACCCTTTTGAATTATTTCTTTCTTGAAGACCTTAATTAATATAAAAGAGTTGGTGCGCCTTTTTCCTTTTGAATTGAGTTCATACTTCATACATAGACTGGTCAAATCGTGGCCTGCATGCATCTGCATCACAATCATTTTGGGTGGAGCTCCATCCATCCAGCCCTACCCAGTTTGACATTTAGATATATATATATATATATATTCCCCATTTTATTTTTGGTTTCATATTATTACTTTATTTTCATATTTATTTACTTTTATAAAAAAACAAATGGACTTCATTCAAATCAAATAAACATCATAAAATTAAACAGAATTACTGGAAATAAGCAGTGCAACAATGTGGCCTCGTTAAAACCTTTTACACTATTGCATTTTTATAACTTTTATTTTATAATAAAAATTAACCCAATCTATGTGACAAAATTGAAAAAACTGACGGAATACCAATCAAATCAAATAATCTTAAATAGGACATTAATTATTTGATTTTTTGGATCCGGCAAAAATCCAAAATCCAAAAACATTGGCATAGTAGTTTATTATTAGATTGGATTAAGCTGTCAAACCAATACGTGTGAGGTGGATTAGCTTTATACTGATCGCCATTAATATCATTAACTTATTAATTAACCTGTTGAAGACAGCTACAGCTTCGCAACAAAATACCACCACTTACTTTTAACCCTCTCCATTATCATATGCTTTCCCACCGATTAAATATATTTATTGGGATATTATAAAATTTTGCATAAAATTGAGCCTTGGATATGCACGACCATTTCCATACTTGGGAAATAAAAAGCACATGAATTTTATTATTTTTTTCTAGGTCGTTAATACTTTTTTTTTTATTAAATCAAGTTATAGGTCGTTGATTATAAAATAAAAATTCAAAATGGTACTTTAATCTTATCAACAATCAAACACGGCAATAATAATTGTTTAAACTCATTAATTTCACAAAACTATTTATGGTGAGGTGAGAAGCACCGCCAGGTGACACGAGAATGGTGAATGAGAGAGAAAATTAGGAAATATTTGTTTTTTGTTTTTACTATTTTAACCCAACTGTCAAAAATACTCATGTGCAATTGAAGCACAATTTGTAACTGATATCTACATTCGATGAAACACATATGGAAAGATGTGTGCTTTTGTAGAGAAAACTTATATGAAATGGGGATAATATATATATTTTTTTATATGGTCAATCACTGTATGTTATGTAAAAAAGTTATCATATGAGATATATTGTGATTGACCAAGAATAACAAAATAATGTTTGTTGGCGCTAAATCTTGAATAGATAGAGATGAATGCAACTTACAAGTGGGATGGACGATCAAGAGATCGATTGGGTGTTGGATGCCGATTCTTCCTGTCCTTGGATGCTGATCCTGAATAGAAGATAAGCGAAGCTCGTAAAGTCTATGGAACCGGTGTGGAACCAGCCTAAGACCCTCCGATGCTCGAGTAAGATTGCTTTTAAGAGCTCTTGCTGTTGACTATATAGTAGTATAAAAGTCAAGCTGAAAAGTCTTACCCCTGTATTGTAGTGGGAGGGGCATACTTATAGAGGGCATTTAGTATGCTCTTAGCGCTCATTTTCGATGTGGGACTCGTGGGAGGGCCCTATGAGGTTGACACGAGTCCTTAGATATTTCAGGCGGGTGCTTCGAGGTTGATTCTGCAGAATCGGTAGGGGATACCGATTGTAGGCTGTGTTGGGCCCTGTAATGATCTTTTGCTGCTTTGAGACAATATCATCAGTAGCCTATGCCGATTGTCCGAGGCCTTGGGTGCTTGGGCGAGTTTATGAGATCCACGTGTCGTTGTACGAGTGGAGGGTCAGATATGGTACAAACAGTAGTCCCCCAAGTTGCCGATTGAGAAGCTTCTCGGTTGGGGACTTGAATCTGTCCTCGGCATTCTGACCCGGACACAATGGTCCCATAATTGCCGATGGTGGTATGTAGTCCCCCAAGTGCCCAAGGGAGTGAGCTTGGATAGGAGACGGCATGATGTGCCGGTTGTTGCAAAGGGGCGAGTGAAAACTCATGAATATGCGGCTGCCGTTCGGCACGAGAGGTGAGTGAGAACTCATCAATGTGCGCCTGCCGTTCGGCACGAGAGGTGAGTGAGAACTCATCAATGTGCGCCTGCCGTTCGGCACGAGAGGTGAGTGAGAACTCATCAATGTGCGCCTGCCGTTCGGCACGAGAGGTGAGTGAGAACTCATCAATGTGCGCCTGCCGTTGGTTAGTGGAGTTGTGCTCGAAGGTGGCTAGATCTGCCACGTTCGGGAAGTTGAAGCGTCTCTGAGGATTGGAAGCGTTGCAACTGACGTTTGGTCTCTCCCATGCATGCGTGACACGTGTCGGCATGGCTGTGAAGAGCCGCGTCGTTTCGTATCCCGATGCGTCGCTTCGCTTCCCGATGCTAAATCGGCCTTATAAATGTGAGGAGAAGACGAGAGTACAAATACTTGGAAATTTTGAGAGCAAAGAGAGCTTGTGAGAGGCGATTTCCGGCAACCGTGCTGAGGCTGAGCAGGCGATTTCCGGCAAGTTTGAACAAGGCGGAGGCGATTTCCGACGAACTTGAGCCACCGTGCAAACAAGGTATGTTGCCGTGTTTTCGTATTCCCATGGATCAAAGTGTTGAATTGCAAGAATTTATGTTTGAACAATGTATGAACAAGCATGAACACGCATGAACACGTATGAACGTAGTGTTTTTAGGAGGTAGAATAGGATTTGGATTCTAGCACAGCCCTTAGTGTACGTTCGTGTGTTGTTTGTAGATGTCAGATACCGAATCCGAGCGTAGGCGTAGTCCGAGGGCATACGAGGATGAGTCGTCCTCGGGGAGTTCTGCCGAAGAGAGTGGGAGTTCTGAATCTGCGAGCTCTTCGAGCTGTGAGATAGTGGAGGGGGCAGGAGGGCGTGCCGAGGCTGGGGGTACTTCAACGAGGGTGCCTGGGGGTGATGAGCCTTCGACCTCGGGTCGTGAGGCCGATGGGGGTGGTGTCTCTGTTGCCGTTCCCGGGGAAGGGGTGCTGAGGGTCGTCAGGGGTAGGCAACGGATCCCGATGGCGAAGCCCACGGAACCTGTGTTCGGAGTAGATGACTTAGAGCCGAACACACTGACCGAATCCGAGTTGGCGAAGATTCGGTCGGAGTACAACATTCCGGAATCGGTAGGGATGCGAATTCCGGAGCCCTTAGAGTCGCTAAGTGACAATGACAAGGGGGTGGTCTTCTTCACAGATGTGTTTAAGCATGGCCTTCGGCTGCCATTAAAGCATTCGGTGCAGAAGATCCTGGCGGCGATCGGTTATGCGCCAGGGCAGTATAACCCAAATTTTTGGATTACGCTGCTCGGGACGATCACGGCGTTCAGCTTGGCCGGTGAGGGGGAGCCAAGCTACGAACAGTTCGCCCAGCTGTACAGTGTGACGAGGGCGAAGAGTGCCGATCATGGAGGGTGGGTTCAGTCCAACTGTCTCTCGGCAGGGCAGCGTGGGCACTTTGTGGTGGGGGTGCCGAGCTCTCAAAAGACGTGGCGCAAGCGTCGAGTGATTGTCTCCGGTGATTGGGAATCGGCACCCGGAGTTATCGTTGAGAGGAGGATTCCTACGTCCTTCCAGACAGTCGGTAGGGTAGAACCTGCCGTTCGGCAGGGTTAATAGTGTGTTTTTTTTTTTTTATTTTTTTTTTGGGTACTGACCGTTGGTATTTTGGTTTCAGTGTCCTTGAAACGGCCGGCCGCACCGATCAGAGAGATTGAAGCAATCGAGAGGGTGAGAGCGAAGATTGCCGAAGAAGATCGGTTTTGTAAGGAGCTGCTCTACTTCCGGAATCTGTTCAAGGCAGGCCTGATCGGTAGGGCCGAACACGATCGGAGGGTGAAGGAGGAAGAGGAAGAAGAAAAAAGGCAAAGTAAGAGATGCCGTTCGGCAGGGTCGGTGTTTTTTTTCTATGCTGCCGTTTCCTTTCTGACTTCGTGCTTTTCCTGTTTTGCAGTGGCAGGAGGGAGGCCTATGAGCGAGGCAACGAGGAGGCGTCTGGAGGGGCAAGGGGCGCCAAAGACGAAGAAGGTTCAGTCCCCCGGGCCGAAGAAGAGAAAGACGGCAGGGCCAGCGGGAGGGACGTCGGCTGATGAGCAGACGGTGGCTGACCGCCGGAGGGAGAAGAGGGCGGCGGAGGCAGAGGTCGTTCGGGAGGCCCACCTCCAAATGACGGGCAAACGGCAGATCGAGGGTCCCATCGATGTGACGCCGTTGCCGAAACGGCCAAGGGGCCCGAACGAGGGGACATCGGTGTTGATCCCTGATGATGAGGTGGAGGGAGAGGAGGGACCGGTTAACATCGCGTGTCCTCGGAAGGCTGTGCCGTTCATCAACTGTATGATTGACGGTGCTCAGATGGAGCTGGCTGAGCTGGAGCAACTGTCAACGAAGACGTTGCGTGAACAAACCGGTCGGGCCTTCCGTCTCCAAGCAGCGGTAAGTGTAGGATTTGTAGCTTAAGGATACTTTGATTCGGCATGTATTAATGTGTCCGTTGGTGTGGCAGGCTAATATGGACATGTGGCTCTGCGCGAAGCGAGCTGTGAATGCTGCCGAACGGTACCAAAAGAGATTTGAAGAGGGCCGTTCGAAGATCGCTGATGCCGAAAAGATGCTGCAGGAGGCGGACCAGCGTGCCGAGGAGAATGCGGCGAAAATTGCTGAGCTGGCGTCGAAGCTGGCGGCGACCGAGCTGGACGTGATGGCTGCCCATGAGGCGAAGGCAGCGGTAGAGGTGGCGATGGATGCGGCCGAGCGGTCGCATGCCAGGGAGCTGGTAGAGGAGAAGGCGAAGGCCGTTGCGGACTACCGATCGTCGGAGGAGTTTACACGTTTGGTGGATAGAGAGGTCATGGAGCAATGTGACGACTTTCTCTATCGAGTCAAACGGTATAATGCTGACAAGAAGCTGAACCTGAACTTCCTCCGGGATCCACCACCGCTGCCGGAAGGGGTGACCGAAGAGATGGTGGAGGCCTACAAGGGTGAGGATGCCGAGGCCGAGGAAACCGACGACACCGATTCAAGCAGTGGGGAGGAAGGTCATCCCGGGCCGAGGGCTGCCGTTACGTCTACTGCCGAGCCGTCGACTGATCCTGTGCCTGCGTCAGCTGATGTCGATGTTGTAGCGACCGAAGCCGATCCACCCACCTCGTAGACTTTTTGTTTTTAACATTTTTGAGCGTGCCGAACGGCGTATTGTAAAGACAGATGGCCCTTCTGTGGCCCCTTATTTATCAATGTTCAGTTTGTTTCGGGTTAATGTGCCATGTCCCTTAATTCTGTATGTGCGCATGTCGTATGTAGAGTATGTTTGACATAATATTGCTGAATGGTAGTGCCGTATGTATAGAATAGGGAGTTCCAAATTAAACCGATTACAAAAGTTGATGACCGAAGGTGACGACCGAAGGTATGATACAGAGGTGATGACCGAAGGGGCGTTCACTTGTAGTAATATTTGAGATGTTCTATATTCCAAGGGTGGCCGAGGGTTTGACCATCGGTACCACGCAAACGGTAAGTGCCTGGGCGGCAGATGGTGACAACTTCGTAAGGACCTTCCCAAGATGGACCAAGGGTGCCGTCGTTGGAGTCCTTGGTGGCGAGGGAGATTTTGCGTAGTACCCAGTCCCCTACTTTAAACGATCGGCGTCTGACGCGCGAGTCGTAGTAGCGGGAAGTCCGTTGTTTGTAGGCGGCATTCCGAAGCTGAGCCTGGGAACGGTGTTCCTCAATGAGGTCCAGGTTGAGAGTGAGCTGGGCTTCGTTTTGCTCTGGCT
Organism: Prunus avium; assembly: GCF_965620075.1. Classification (NCBI taxonomy): domain Eukaryota; kingdom Viridiplantae; phylum Streptophyta; class Magnoliopsida; order Rosales; family Rosaceae; genus Prunus; species Prunus avium. The sequence continues at coordinate 4,088,935 of NC_142289.1, forward strand.
CGTAAGATGCCGTTCGGCACGATGGTGCGTTGATCTCGACTGGAACAACGGCTTCGGAACCGAAGGCAAGGGAAAATGGCGTCTCGCCAGTCGACCGTCGATAGGAGGTATTAATGGCCCATAGCGCTTCCGGAAGGAGATCGGGCCAAGCTCCTTTAGCTGTCCCAAGCTTTTTCTTCAGCGTCTTCTTGATGATCTTGTTGATTGCTTCGACTTGGCCGTTCGACTGCGGATGTGCTGGGGAGGCGAAGAACAGGTTGATGCCAAATCGGTGGCATAGGTGCCGGAACTGAGAGGAGTCGAATTGTTTTCCGTTGTCGGTGATTATTGCGTTCGGGAGGCCGAATCGACAAATGATATTCTTCCATACGAAATGTTCAACCCTGGCTGCAGTGATTGTTGCCAAAGCTTCGGCTTCGGTCCACTTGGTAAAGTAGTCGACGGCGACGATGGCGAATTTGACCTGTCCCTTGCCCTGGGGCATAGGGCCGATGAGGTCTAAACCCCATTGGGCAAAGGGCCATGGGCTAACAATCGGAGAGAGTGGTTCGGCAGGCAGCTTTGGAACGGAGCCGAAACGCTGGCATTGATCGCACTTCTGGACCAGGGTGGTGGCATCGGCATGGAGAGTCGGCCAGTAGTACCCTTGCCGAATGGTCTTGAAAGCCAATGATCTAGCCCCAGAATGGTCCCCACAGGCCCCCTCGTGAATCTCTCGTAGGACGTAGTTTCCCTGCTGCGGGGTCATGCACCGAAGCAATGGTAAGGAGTGACCACGCCGATAGAGAATCTGATTCAGAAGGAGGTATCGTGCCGATCGGCGGCGGATAGTCGTTGCTTCAGGTTTGGGGCCAGGCAACGTGCCGTTGGCGAGGTAGGCGTGGATAGGATCCATCCAACTTGGATCCTGCCGAACGGCATGTACTTCGAGGTCGGTGGTACTGCGCCGAGTGAGGACCTCGATCGGCACACGGCGCCCTATGTTGTCGTCGATCGCTGATGCAAGGCGTGATAGAGCATCGGCGTGGCTGTTCTCGGATCTGGGGATCAGTTGAACTTGGTACGCAGTGAAGTGGTGCAGCAATCGGCGAGCGTGTGTCAAGTAGGCAACCATCAAAGTGTCCTTGGCTTCAAATTCAGTCAGTATCTGGTTCACGACAAGTTGTGAGTCGCTACAGATCCTGAGTTGCTGAGCGCCCATTTCTTTAGCGAGCCGAAGGCCGGCCAACAGAGCTTCATATTCGGCTTCGTTGTTGGAAGTCCGGAATTGGAATCGGATCGATGGTTGTCTGGTCAGGGGCCTTGAGTACCAAGCCGGCTCCGCTGCCCTGTCGGTTGGACGAACCGTCCACGTAGAGAGTCCAAAGTGGAATTGACGGATTAAAGATTCCTTCGGTCGGGTGGGCGACTGGTACCGTCGAAGATGAATCGGATGCGGCGTCCTTCGAAACTGGCCCCTCGGACGCGGTTAACTCAGAGATGAAATCGGCTACAGCCTGTCCCTTCTCGGCAGGACGAGGGTGGTAGCGGATGTCGAATTCGCCGAGCTCGATGGCCCATTTGACTAGCCGACCGGATGTCTCCGGTCTCTGGAGTATCTGGCGCAGAGGCTGATTGGTGAGGACGGTAACACTGTGAGCCTGAAAGTATGGCCGAAGCTTGCGTGCTGAAAGGACGAGAGCGTAGGCGAGTTTTTCGAGCTCGGGGTACCGAATCTCAGCGTCTTGCAAAGCATGGCTAATGTAGAAAATGGGGAGTTCGATGCCGTTCGGCTTGCGAATGAGCACAGAGCTAAGTGCCGTTGCCGAAACCGAGAGGTAGAGGATGAGTTCTTCGCCGGGGAGAGGAGTGGATAATAGGGGTGCTCTGCTCATGTAGGCCTTAAGATCTTGGAAGGCGCGATCGCATTCGGCAGTCCAGACAATCTGCCGTTTGCTTCCTTTGAGGGCTTTGAAGAATGGAGCGCACCGATCGGTAGCCTTGGAGATGAACCGGGCTAGAGCGGCGACACGCCCAGTCAGACTCTGAATGTCCTTTTGTGTCTTCGGGACCTGCATGTCGAGTAATGCCTTGATTTTTTCAGGGTTGGCCTCGATTCCTCGTTGGCTGATCATGAAGCCGAGAAATTTGCCCGAGGAAACGCCGAAGGCACACTTGCTCGGGTTGAGGCGCATGTTGTACTTTTTTAAGACGCCGAACATGAGCGAAAGGTTGTGGAGATGAGAATCGGCCGTTCTGCTCTTGACCAGCATATCGTCCACATAGACTTCCATCGAGGTGCCAATGAGGTCGGAAAAAATTTTGTTGACCAATCGCTGGTATGTCGCCCCAGCGTTCTTCAGGCCGAACGGCATGACGTTGTAGCAGTAAAGTCCCTTGTCGGTGATGAATGCCGTGTGTTCGCGATCGGTAGGGCTCATGAATATTTGGTTGTAGCCTGAGTATGCATCCATGAAGCTGAGAAGTTCATGGCCTGCCGTGGCATCCACCATCTGATCGATCCGTGGCAGAGGAAAGCTGTCCTTTGGGCAAGCCTTGTTTAAATCGGTATAGTCTTGACACATTCTCCAGGCGCCGTTTGATTTTTTGACTAAAACCGAATTTGCCAGCCAAATTGGGTAGGTTACTTCCTGGATGAAGCCGATGGTCGAAGCTGATGCCGAAGGCTGAAGCTGATGGCCGAAGGCTGATGGCCGAAGCTGATGGCTTTGAGAAAAGGCGTTGGAGAAGTGTCTCCTAGAAGGTGCCGTTCGGCATGGCTGAAGCTAATGGCCGAAGGCTGATGGCCGAAGCTGATGGCCGAAGCTGATGGCCGAAGGTTGATGGCTTAAGGCTAATGGCCGAAGGCTGAAGCTGATGGCTGAAGCTGATGCCGAAGGCTGAAGCTGATGGCCGAAGGCTGATGGCCGAAGCTGATGGCTTTGAGAAAAGGCACTGGAGAAGTATCTCCTAGAAGGTGCCGTTCGGCATGGCTGAAGCTAATGGCCGAAGGCTGAAGCTGATGGCCGAAGGCTGAAGCTGATGGCCGAAGCTGATGCCGAAGGCTGAAGCTGATGGCCGAAGGCTGATGGCCGAAGCTGATGGCTTTGAGAAAAGGCGCTGGAGAAGTGTCTCCTAGAAGGTGCCGTTCGGCATGGCTGAAGCTAATGCTGATGGCCGAAGCATGATGCCGAATCATTTGGGGGGATGTGAAGACATCGCACGCGCCGAATGATGATGGGTGCCGAAGGCCAAAGGCAGATGCCGAATCATTGGGGGGATGTGAAGACATCGCACGCGCCGAATGATGATGGGTGCCGAAGGCCAAATGCAGATGCCGAATCGTTGGGGGGATGTGAAGACATCGCACGCGCCGAATGATGATGGGTGCCGAAGGCCAAAGGCAGATGCCGAATCATTGGGGGGATGTGAAGACATCGCACGCGCCAAATGATGATGGGTGCCGAAGGCCAAAGGTAGATGCCGAATCATTGGGGGGATGTGAAGACATCGCACGCGCCGAATGATGATGGGTGCCAAAGGCCAAAGGCAGATGCCGAATCATTGGGGGGATGTGAAGACATCGCACGCGCCGAATGATGATGGGTGCCGAAGGCCAAAGGCAGATGCCGAATCATTGGGGGGATGTGAAAACATCGCACGCGCCGAATGATGATGGGGTGCCGAAGGCCGTAGGCCGATTGTAGGAGGTGCCGAGGTCATGGCTCAAAAGGGTGCCGAGAGCACTCGTGAAGGAGAACGACATAGCATTTTGTGTCGTTTCCCACAGACAGCGCCAATCTGTTGGCGCTAAATCTTGAATAGATAGAGATGAGTGCAACTTACAAGTGGGATGGACGATCAAGAGATCGATTGGGTGTTGGATGCCGATTCTTCCTGTCCTTGGATGCTGATCCTGAATAGAAGATAAGCGAAGCTCGTAAAGTCTATGGAACCGGTGTGGAACCAGCCTAAGACCCTCCGATGCTCGAGTAAGATTGCTTTTAAGAGCTCTTGCTGTTGACTATATAGTAGTATAAAAGTCAAGCTGAAAAGTCTTACCCCTGTATTGTAGTGGGAGGGGCATACTTATAGAGGGCATTTAGTATGCTCTTAGCGCTCATTTTCGATGTGGGACTCGTGGGAGGGCCCTATGAGGTTGACACGAGTCCTTAGATATTTCAGGCGGGTGCTTCGAGGTTGATTCTGCAGAATCGGTAGGGGATACCGATTGTAGGCTGTGTTGGGCCCTGTAATGATCTTTTGCTGCTTTGAGACAATATCATCAGTAGCCTATGCCGATTGTCCGAGGCCTTGGGTGCTTGGGCGAGTTTATGAGATCCACGTGTCGTTGTACGAGTGGAGGGTCAGATATGGTACAAACAATGTTATTCCCGTTCCACACAAGTGTTTCTCGTGCTTTTGATAATTGCCCACGAGCGCGTGATTAGTTATCGATATACATTATCATTATGAGAAATACAGAGAAGATTCGAACCCCCAATACTTTTTTGGGTGAAAACCAAGGTATCCCCCGCGCGATTGCGGGGACTAACCCTCGAGGTACTGTCGGGCGCAAAGCGGGGACCTCTCCCAACAAAGTCTGCTCTATTCGCAAGCGCCTGGGATCGAACTCAGGACCTCTTGTTTAAAGGATCCAAGCCCCTTCCACTTGGACCACTTCGAACCCCCAATACTTTTTTATTGTTTGTAAAACTCTTCTAATGAAATCACATATGAAAAGTGACTTATCCTTGACAGTTGTCCATGTTTGCAGTACTTTTATCGTTAGAATCTCTCTTAATAGAAAAAGCTTTGGAAAGCACTTTTTGTTACTCTTAAAGTGAGATTCGTTATATTACGAGACTCATTTCATATGAGACAATCGAGACACAAATTAAATTTTATAAGTTAAACATCAATGAGACACCCTTACAATAAAGGGTATTCATGAATAATAAGCCCTAAAAAGGAAGGAGAGGAACAAAAAAAAGAAAAGAACATATTGGTTCCATATTAGGTGATGATTTGCCTCCATTGTTGTAAGAGGAAAGACGTTTTAAATACATGAGAGGGGAGGAGGCTATTGTTTACTTCAGGTCATTTTGACTGGACAGCCAGAAACATAGCAAAAATTTTGGTTTCCAATTTTCTGTTTACCATGAATTCACAAAAACAATGGTGGTTAAAAAGATTAACAATTTCATTTTTGAGATAAAAAATAAACATTGGAGTGATCCAAAGTCCAACCAAAGGAGGACCTTTCGAAGCACAGTAGGATTAGGAAGCCATAAAAACGGTCAAAGAAGAGTTCCACTCCTCCACTCCTACTCTACACAAAACCAAAAACATGGTGAATGGAAACTTCCTTGACCAAGCAAAACGACGCAGTTTTGGGTACGGCTTTTTGTCTCTGACCAGCTAAGCTTTCGTTGGCAACATCATTGTCATTGGCCATCGAGGCTATTTGCTTGTCTGGGACCTCTCTGTTGAGTTCTACACAGCTTGATTCTCTGCATGGTCAACACGTGTCACCCGTTTCTAATAGACTTCTTCTGGGTATATAACACTGAAACCCCAACATTCAACTAGCAGTAAAAACTCTCTCTGTGTCTCTGTCTTTCTATCTCTTTCTCTCTCTGAGTTCATGGGTCACTGTGAAATGAAAAGTCTCCTATGAGTGAATCTTTACCACCTTAATTTTAGCTTCCTTAAAACCAAAAAGATCCAATTTTTATTTGCACTCACACTCAGTCTCTCACCACCCTTTAATTTTTTTTACATTTTTTGATTTTGTTTTATTTCCCTTCTCTGCATAGACAAGGGTGAATATGTATAAAGGGAAACTGGTGAAAAAGCAGAAGAAAATAATTAAAGATTTTCCTTCCTTTCTGCAAAATTCAGAGAGAGCTGTCTGACCCTTTTCTTTTCCTTTTATCTTTATTTTATTTATATAAATTTTTATTTTTCTCCTATTACAAACCCCCTTTATTGATGGTGCTTTGTCTCTCCTTTTTCTTCTGCAACAACACCAACTAAAACCCTTTTCCTTCCATTCTTTTGTGTGTTCAAATTCTCTGAGAAAAGCACAGAAAAGCCATGTCGGGCTTGTATAATCCCAACTTCTCACCTGCCAGAGCTGCTTCTCCTCAGATTAGAAGCACCCCAGATGTTGACAGGTTTGTATATCCCTTCTAGAACCTTTCTGTTAAATCTTCAAAAACTAAACTGCCCTGAGAAAGATACAGTCTTGGTAATGAACTTTGCTCTGTTTTAATTTGATTATGTTGAACAAATTTTGCTCCTGTTTTTGATCTATACGTGCCTCTTGTTTTCTAGTCAGTACTTGTCAGAGCTGTTAGCAGAGCACCAGAAGCTTGGACCTTTCATGCAAGTACTTCCGATATGCAGCCGACTCTTGAATCAAGGTTTACTTACACATCTTTGAGTTTTGGATCTAGATTTTTATGGGGCATACTGGGTTTATTCCATTTTCGTTTGTTCTTGTCCCCATGACTGTCTTTTTGGAAATAAGAAATGTGCTTCCTTTACTAGGCAGATCGGTCTGATTGGTTTTCACCTCATGACCCTTGGCTGCTCGTTTCCTCAGTTATAAAGGGCTGTTCTTTAACTGATCGTGCATTCATCTCCACATTTCATTGTGGAACAGTGTCTGCAGCCCTGTTTTTAACACATTCTAATGCTTAATTCTGAGTTCATTGTGTTTTTTGTTCTTTTCCGATGGGGAAGTTGGAATTTTCGTTGAAATTAGACTCAAAGCATTGTGTATAATTGAGTCATTTTCAATGATTCATAGTTTTATGATAACAATAGGGTCGATTACTACTTACCACCCTAATCTTAACTGAGTATATTGATGAGTTATGCAAAGTTGCAACATCAATTGTACCTGCTTTGCATTCCCCCCCCCTCCTTCCCTATGTCCCTAGACTCTATACCATCTAAAGGTCTTATGCATCACCTAGTTGCAATAGGGAGTGCAGGCGTCTAAAATGTGACTTTGAATGCATTGAACTGTCTGCACTTAAGTTAATTTGAACTGCCAAAATGGGTCTATGTGGATGACTTGTAAAAAGTCATGGAAGGGGAATTAAAGGTAAAGGTAAATATATTTTGTAATATACACACGATGAACACCCAAGGAATGCTGATTTTGATGGCCTTCTAGGATAAGAGTCGGCTAGAGGCCTTCTAGGATAAGAGTCGGCTAGAGGTAGATTGGCTTGGTTTCATAGTAGATATCAGTTTACAGAGGTGATGTACTCTCTGCTTCGGTGATTAGTTGACCTTAATAGGCTTCTTTACTCACCGAAAATGCAGCTCATTGAACTTCTTCTGTTGACCAACCCTCCTATGTGGTATCCACATGAAGGAGTGGTTGTGTGTTACATTGCAAAAACTAGGTCTACGCTATCCTGAGGTTTCATCCCCTTTTCAATTTCTCATGGTTATGATGGCCTTTTAACTTAGTTCTGTATAGTTTCATAACTTCACCTTGGAATGTCCTTTCCAATAGCGTGGCCAGTTTCTCATATGATATGTTTCTTTGTGCAGAGATTTTACGGGTTTCTGGAATGATGTCCAACCAAGGTTTTGGTGACTTTGACAGAATGCGACATAGAAGTCCTAGTCCAATGGCTTCTTCAAACCTTATGTCAAATGTTACTGGGACAGGATTGGGTGGCTGGAATGGACTTCCTCAAGAGGTGATTGTTTTTTTAATTTTCAGAGAGACTTCTCTGATTTTTGAAATCCCGGCATTGCATTTTGTGTATTATTTTATTGATTGTCTGTGTAAGCTGCGATTTAATACTGTTTCTCCTCCAGCTTCATTCAATTCATAACTACCCATCTCTGAGGTGAAAATGTGTTTCATGTCTTTATATTGTTGTGTGTCCTAGTTAAAATTTCTTGTACATAGAAAAGGTTATAGGAAAAGGGTTGGGACCACGGCAATTAACTGATAATGCCTATATATTGTGCAAGAAGTCCCTTGAGATTGGGTTTTAAACTGATACAGGGTCCTTTGCACTCATTCAAGGATCTTGGTACTTTAGACCCACTTGAATTTTGATTTCTTCTTATTCATTCTGCTTTCTATCATGAACTAATTTGGCCCCCAATTCCTAATGTGAACTTGGGTTTTAGCCCACACAAATGCTATATATGAAATTTAAACAACCAGTTCTTACCAACATGAAGTGAAATGTTGTTGGAGAGGAGGTTCAAAAGGAAATATGCTTCGTTGTGCATTTTAGAGTTATCTTCTTGTGCGGTGAACTTGGTATTGACAGTCTCTTTCACCTGTAATTAATTCATAAAAACACAGATAATAAGTTATATATATGTCTAACAATATTTAAAGCACAAAATGTGACGTGAGGTGAGAAATATAAAGAAATCAAACAATGATTGTCTTGGAATGTGGATTTATGACTCATAAGCTGGGTATGACCTGTATTTACATGTTTATCTCCTATTTATGTTTTTGGTTGTACTCTATTGAAACAAGAAGTTTCTTATTTGTTACCTAAAGTGTGAATGTTAATCCTGTCATCTCTTTCTTTAATAAACATGTGTCTCCAATGCGTGATTCTACCGGAATTCACGTGCTTTTTCTCAACTTTACCACCCGCCATCCTTCTCTATTTATTATCTTTGGTTTTTATTATGAATTTTACATCTCTAAGATGGCAAGACCCTTTTACATAGCAGAGATTAGGTGGACCACATGGAATGACAATGGACTGGCAAGGTGCACCTGCGAGCCCTAGTTCATACACTGTGAAGAGGATTTTACGTTTGGAAATTCCTGTAGATACTTACCCCAATGTAAGTCATTTGCATACTTGTAGCATTAAAGTCAGCTTGATTGGTTACCTCAATGTAATAATAAATAACTGAACATTCTGTTTGCTTGTGGATGTTAGTTCAATTTTGTTGGGCGACTTCTTGGACCGAGAGGTAATTCTCTGAAACGGGTTGAAGCTACTACAGGTTGTCGCGTATACATTAGAGGCAAAGGATCTATTAAGGATCCAGACAAGGTAATACACTTGTTCATTCTTTTCTAGACTGATACTAAGAATTTGCCACCTATGATCAGTCAAAATTGACTTTTGGAATGTTGAAAATTTCTGAATATTTCATAATGCTACTTGATAAGATTTCCTTTTTGGTTCGTTAGCTTAATCATTTCGTATTATTTTCCAATATCAAGGAGGAGAAGCTTCGGGGAAGACCAGGGTATGAGCATCTGAATGAACCACTCCACATCTTAATTGAAGCGGACTTACCTGCCAATGTTGTTGATATAAGGCTGAGACAGGCGCAGGAAATTATAGAAGAATTGCTCAAACCTGTGGTAATTATCTTCAATCTTTTGAATTTCTTGTTAGATAGTCTTGATAATCATCGAGGAATCAGGATGGCTAACTCTCATTGCATCTCTGTCCTGGAACTTTTTATTAGGCCCATATTTACTTGTTTATGTCTTGAGAGGAAATTTGATAAAACTTCACATCCACTTGTTAAGCTGCATGGGCGCCAATTCTTCTGCTTGATAGGCAGACTTATAAAGTTAGGATCAGTCGATCCACAAGGCTATGAGCTCTCTTTCCCTTCAGAGGAACTTGTTTATGGATGCTATTACTGACAATTCTATATTTGTATTTTAACTAGAAAAACACCTTTGTCCCAATTTTGACCTTAGCTCTTCATTTCTTTCTTTTGGGATATAAACCTTTCACTTGCAGGATGAGTCACAGGATTTTATTAAGAGGCAGCAATTGCGTGAGTTGGCTCTGCTAAACTCAAATTTCAGAGAAGAAAGTCCTGGACCAAGCGGTAGTGTATCTCCTTTCAATTCAAGCGGAATGAAACGCGCAAAAACCGGTCGATGAGTGCTCATATAAATCCTGTTTGAAATGTTCACTCCTCCGCTCCATAAACTCATGGCCAAGAATGCCTTGCAATACACATTTCCATCAGCATGGCTACGAGAAAAATAGGCTAACAGTTCTTGCTGGTGAGCTTTCTGGTGGTTTTTGCTCGGTTTGTTTTTCTTTCTTTTTGGAACAACAGACTGACAAAGACCCGAAACAGAAAAATATCAACCAAAAAAAAAAAAAAACCAAAAAAAAATGATGAAATTTATATAGTTGGCTCTCGAGTAGGTTTGGTGAGGTCAGTTTTCTGTGTAAACCTAATACATTCATTGGATTTATTCTTGTGTTAGTTACTTCTGAGAAGTGTGAAAATATATATATTAATTAATTGTGCAACCATTAGAGTTTAAGACAATGGGGTCGAGTTTAGCTTTGCAGGGCATGTCATATGCCATATTTTTTTTAATAATAAGTATGTAAACAGAGTCTGGATTCTTTACATGTGCTTCTGAATTATTTAAGTTGTCTCTTTGGAGTCTTCAATGTTGTTGAATTGATATAAGACGAAATACAGTTGGCTTGGTCTCAAAGCAATCAAGTCGATTCATTAAGCTCCTAATCACTTGATTTTGGATGATAAGTTTCTTTCTAAATATTAGGAAGCGACCTTCTTTCCCAGTGGGGCCATCGATAGATTCTATCTATGCTATTTAACTCAGCATTGCTTGCTTAATGATCCCAAAACAACAGAGTTCAAACAAACCCACATGGTGGTAGCTCGAGTTTGAGAGCTGTCTTCAAATTATTAGTTCACATTTTTATATAGTATTTGGCCTTTTGTTGTCCGTAGTTAACTTCACATGGGCATGGTGTTCAATAAATCCGAGTCTATTCGCATCGAATAAAAAATGTCTTAGTTTATAAATTGTCTCATGTTTGCTCGAATATGAAAAGTTTGAGTTTACAGATCGTCTTATGTTCGCTCTTTTACGATTGAGCTACTTGTGCAAGTTAACACGTCCGCTAATTACGATGACAGTTTGGAAAACAAACTTAAGAAAACTCGTATGACATCTCCAAATTATAAACGTTTACAGTTTACATTAGTTCGACCATAGCCACAAAGAAATAACAGTAATTGTAATACTGGCAGAAGAACTTCGGATATAGCAAGCAACCAAACCAAGTGAAAATACCTAAGTAAGCTTGGAAATCCACATTAGAGGTGTCAAACAACCAAACCAAGTGAAAAAACCTAAGTAGGCTTGGCAATCCACATTAGAGGTGTCAAACACATTGGGTTGGTCTAAGCACGGCCTGAGCTCATATGGACTAGGCTTGAGTTGGGATTGATGATTTTAATAAGTGGATAGGGCTCGACACTCCTTGTTTATTAAATGAACCGACTCTAAACAGGCCGGGCCAACCCAACATGGCCCGTTTGACACCTCTAATCTGGATTGGGTTAGCCTAACCTAAGTTGTACCTTGGACTTGGAGTTTGACCAACTTGTCGACAAAACATTGACTATTTGGAAAGATGGAGTCGGCCAAACCAAAGAGACGCCAAAGCTATATATACGATATATATTACTGGTTTCTCTCTTTACCCTTCATCTTGCCTGATGCATCCTCCTGACCCACGTAGGAACCCTAGACCATTCCCTTATTTCTGCCACAACCACCTCCACCCTTTTCTCTCCCTCCACCGTCCACAGTAGAAATATATTCTTCTTTGCCGTCCACAGTAGACCATTCCCCCATTTTAGCCACGAATCAAACCCTCACCTTTTCAGTGACAACTGCCTCCACACAAATATATATATCTTTGCCTTCTTGATAAGCCTATATTTTATGCCTCATTTACTTATTTATTTGTTAATTTCTTTGGATTAAATTGGTTGTTTTAATTGGTTTTGTGAGATTTGTGAAGGAATTGTGAAATATGAGAAATTGAGGTAAAAAGGGGCAAGAAGATGAAGATTGGATATTAATTAAAAATAAGCCAAATCATTCCTTTCATCAAAAGGAATGTTATCAAAATTCCTAGTTCAAGATGGTTCAAGTCTTACCAAGTCAAACAAAGAGAAATAAAGAAGAAATTATATTAGAAGGAATCCTGTTTTTTTTTATTTTTATAACAATTCTAATTATACCTTAGATATGTAGGATTTCTAGGAGTATTATATAGGGAGTTTCGGCCATTGATCAAAGATCATCTACCATCAAATTCCACACATTCATACTCATAGCTGAAACACTCAAAGGAGAATACAAAGAGAGCTTGCGCAACCTTGACGTTCTACTTGGAGAATTCGGTGTCTTCCATGTCTTTATCAATCATCATGTTTCTTAATAAGTCCTTCATGAACTAATTTGTTTTACTAGGGCTACAATGTAGCCTAGCTATGAATACTCAAATTCTTTGTTATTGTTAATTTTATTTATCTATACATGTTTGAGCGCTTGTTACCGTTCTTAATGCTTTCAATTAATTGGCCACTAATTGCATGATTGGAAGAATTGGGTTGAGACCAGAAGGAGATTCCTAATAAATAGCTTCTTGTAACAAGTACAATAAATTACATAGCTGACTCGGAAGATTAGGTTATGGTTTGTGTAGTCTTTAATGTTTTCCACAAATCTTAATGGGTTCTTAGCCATCTAAATCCATAACTAGGAATAGAGTGGGTTGATGGTACGGAACACAACTAATATAACTTGAAAGAGAGTATTGGTGGGGTAAGGGAAAACGATTATCAATATGTTAGGTAATTAGGATTAACAAGCTAGAAAGATTTGGGTGGGATTAGCTAGGTGAAATCGGTGTCCTAGTGCTTTTTCATCTTTGTTTTCATCTTTTACATTATTTACTTAATCTCAATTTATTTTACTTGCTTAATTAGATTTTAATCATCATAATTCTCTTATTGTTTAATTCAAATATAATTAGAAATAAATTACTCTAATATTTAATAGATTAACTTGATCCTTATTGGAACGATACTCTATTTACTACTATACTAATTTGAGCGATATTGTCCACTTGCAATTAATCACATCACTTCTCTCACTCACCACACTACTTCTCAGATATATCAATCAAATCATATATATATCTTTGGCTTCAGGCAAATGTTTCTTCTCACAGCAAGCCCCTTCCCATATCCAAGCCTGGCAATGGACTTCAGATTCAATTGCTGACGTGTTACTTGGCATTTTCATTTTCATTTTCAAGCCTTAGGTACTCGCGATACTACAAAATCCCAAATATACAAAATTGACCCTTTATACCTTATGTATAATAGTATTAGAGCCGACTTCTTTAGCCACTTCCGCATATGTCGTAGTAAGAAAGAAAAAAAACGAGAGAGTTTTGAAAATGGTGAGAAGCGAAGAGATGAAGGTTAGGTTTCGTTGTTCTGGCTTCTTGTTTTCGCTCTTCTAGGATTCTTGTTATGATTTGAGGGTTTCTAGTTCTTATTAATTATCATGAACAATTAGTTCTTCATATGCAAAGTAGGGGTGAAACCTATAGATATTATAGACTTACATTGTTGCATTTGATCCACAATTGTTAGGCAATGAAAATTAGACTCGATGTTTAGGTTTTCCACCTCATTTTCTCAAGAGGCCCCACCTTGAAATCCGAAATCAAGTAAGGTTTTGATTGGTTCTATGTTCTTTCTGATAGTTTTCTTACATGTGTTCAATCTAACAGTATGTTCTATTCCGACAATTATTTTCGGGATAGATCTTTCCAAGTGGAATTCGTTGTGTCCAGATGAATCCTACACGTTATTACAATATCTTAAATGATTAAGTAATCTCTTTCTCGAAACCTTACATGTTATTAATCATCATGAACAACATATTGTTAGATTGAACACATGCAAGAAAATTATCAGAAAGAAAATAGAACCCAAGCAAGAACCAAAAACTGAAGAACCCAATAAAAACCTTACCTTATTTGGGATTTCAAGGAGTTCGACTAACGCTCTACATTCCTCTATGATGATCCAAAAAGCTATTTGCAACCTTCAAGGCAGAGAGATGAGAAGGCCATCTGGTTGTGCCATTATGCTCTGTGAGAATTATACTAAGAAAATGGGGGCTCAGGAGAAACAGAGGTGGAAACCCTAAACATTGAGTCTAATTTTCATCACTTAACAATTGCAGATCAAATGCTACAGTATAAGTCTATCATATATATAGGTTCCACCCCACCTTGCATATCCAGAACGACTTGTTCATGATGATTAATAACCTGTAGGGTTTCGAAAGAGAGATTAATCAATCATTTAAGATATAGTAATAACCTGTAGAATGCGCATGGACAAAACGAATTCCACCAAGAAAGATTTATCCAAAAAACATTTGCTCATATAAAACATATTGTTAGATTGAACACATACATGAAAACTATCAGAAAGAAAATAGAATCCAAGCAAAAGCCTTACTTGATTTGGGATTTCAAGGAGTTCGACTAAGCCTTTGCATTCCTTTATGATGATCCAAAATTTTTTCTGCAACCTTCGAGCTGGAGAGATGAAAAGACCATCAAATTGTGCCATTATGCTATGTGAGAATAATACTTAGAACATGGGGGCTCTAGAGAAAATGAGGTGGAAACCCTATCCATCAAGTCTATTTTTCATCGCCTAGCAATTGTGGATCAAATGCTAAAATATAAGTCTATCATATCTATAGCTTCCACCCCACCATTCATATCAAGAACGACTTGTTCATGATGATTAACACCCGCATAAAGAGCGCATAGACTATGTTCAAGAGGAGACATCACATGATCTTTATATGAAGATCCCACAACATTACCAACATGTTCATCCTCAACACCAACAACATGTTCATCTAAGTCCATCATATTTATAGCTTCCACCACACCATGTCATTGTGAACATCAAGCATTTCTTCACCTTGATCCCCTATTTCATTGTGAACATCAAGCATTTCTTCTTCCACTTGAGTATCTTCATCTAAGTCCATCATATCTATAACTTCCACCCCACCGTGCATATCAACACCCTCAACACCATTTAGCAGCCGCACCTTGTCCAATTGGCTTCATCCATAAAAGCCTCAAGCATTTTATGGCTCTCTTGCCAAGTTGGGTATGAGTGATATGTATGCACCAACTTAATGGGGAGTGTTACGACAACTATACTAATTGATTTAGGAGATTTACCTTCCTTAATTACTTTCTTGTAATTAGTGAGATTCCTAACTTGTAATACTTGACTTGTTCTCTACTCTTGTAGTTAACAAGAGTGTATGTGACTGAAAAACTCTAAACGGTAAGAGAGAGAGAGAGAGAGAGAGAGAGAGAGAAGAGAAAACTTTAGATCATGCCCCCGAACCCCTTCAGATCTTCGGCTTTTGGTGGACTTAAGTTGATCTACTCTTTCTTTGGCATATTTATTGTCTCATATTTGAGCTGCCTTTGGTTGTGCCTTATCTTACAAGGCTGCTTTTTGAGGTGTTGCGGTTTGGACATGGTAAATCCACTGCTCAATTGGTGCGTTGAGGCATTGGAGTAACTAGTTGGCGTTTTTTATGTTATGTCTCGAGGGAAGATTATGATGGTTGGTTTTCCTTTTGCTGACTTTTTATTTTGGTTTAGTTTGTTTAATAAAGTCCAGAAACTCTATGAGTGTTCTATATTTTTTCTGTTATGATTCTAGAAACATAATTGAGTTTGCTTGGTGTTCTTAGTCTCTCTAGGAGAGTCATGCCGGTTAGCAACTAGTTTTGGTCTTTAGTGTCATTAGACTAGATTCGGGGAAATTATGGCGTTGAGATGGGTTATAGAAAAGTTTATTTTTGAGAGTGATTCTCTTTAGATCGTTTTAGCTTTTAGTTGGCTAAAATCACTAGAAATTTTTTACCCATATCCATTATATTGTTATTAAAATGACTCCCTTTATCACATGTGTCATTTGTATTGTTAAGTCTATTAATCTAATTGCCTTTTTATCGAAAGATCAAGAGTGTAATGCATTATAAAGGCGAGGTGGGAAAGTGGATTGTAATCATATAATCGCATACACTGCCAGACCGGCCCGACAGATAGTGGATACGAACCAGGGTCCCGGGAGTGTAGAATGACCAAAAAGCCCTTTTACACCAACTAAGCCAAAATGACCCGGTACTTGGTTTGGTGGGATTTGGGGCCCAAATTGCTCACCAACTTCCACAATAGCGTCCAAGTTCAATGTCCACGTGTGATCAAAATGGAACTCACAGGCGCGTAGAAATGACACTAAAAATACTCGTCTCTCATTTTTAGGGTTGGCGAGTGTAGACGACACTGACCGCCGCCCTTGATATTCTTTTTTGTAATTGTCTGCCTGGGGCCTTCTTCTTCACCATTTTTCATTTTTAGGGTTCTTATTACATCACTCACTTGCTGAGCTTAGTAGATTCAGATTCAGATTCAGATTCAGATCAATCATGGCAGCCACTGCCCAGCTTCGTTACTCTACTGTTGCTAGACACCACTACAATCCCTCCGATAATCGCCGTTTCTCCAACAACCCCAATTCCTCCATCTCCTTCCCCTACTCTAAAACCCTAAATCGGGCAATCTCGTTTGTTCCCAAGACCATTTGGGATGGAAAGCCAGAGCTTTCGTTTTCCGGCGGCAATGGCGATGGCCACTCCGGCGCCGGAGCTGGTGGAAACAGCGGAGGTTGGAGCCGCGGCGGCGGAGATGGGAATTCTGATGATTCGTCGTCTTCATCTTCGTCGGCGCTTCAGGGTTTTGGAGTTCTGGGTATGTTTCTCAACGGTTGGAGATCTCGAGTTGCAGCCGATCCCCAATTCCCTTTCAAGGTTCTGATGGAGGAAGTGGTCGGAGTGAGCTCTTGCGTTCTCGGAGACATGGCTTCTCGCCCCAATTTCGGCCTCAACGAGCTCGACTTCGTCTTCTCGACTCTCGTCGTCGGCTCCATACTCAATTTCACACTGATGTATTTGTTAGCACCCACTTTGTCTGCTTCAGCTGCCACTCTGCCTTCGATCTTCGCCAGTTGCCCGGCTAGCCACATGTTCGAACCGGGTTCATATGGGTTGGTGAACCGTTTGGGGACATTCGTTTACAAAGGAGCCGTCTTTGCAGCTGTTGGGTTCGCTGCTGGGCTTGCTGGGACTGCCTTGTCAAATGGGTTGATCAAACTGAGGAAGAAGATGGACCCGAATTTCGAGACCCCAAACAAGCCACCACCAACTTTATTGAATGCGCTCACTTGGGCAGCTCACATGGGTATAAGCAGTAATTTAAGGTACCAAACTTTGAATGGGGCTGAGTTTTTGCTGGAAAAGGGGCTTCCCCCTCTGGCATTCAAGACTTCTGTGGTGGTTCTGAGGTGCTTGAACAATGTGCTTGGTGGGGTTTCGTTTGTGATGTTGGCGAGGTTGACGGGTTCTCAGAGTGTCGGTGAAGCGAAATCGGTGGAAGGAGGAGGGGAGGTTGGATCAGCTGCAGAGAAGGAGAAATTGGTGGAGGAGAGTGAGGATTTGCAGAGCAATCAGTCGACTTACAAGTGATTTGGTTTTTCTTCTTGTTTTTATTGTCTTGCTATCAGTTTTGTTCATAACTATGAACTCTGCGGAGACTGGTGTTTTGTAGCTATAATAATAAGAAAATCCTAGGCTTGATGAAATTTTAGGCGTTGTTAAAAGTTCATCTGGAAATGAAATGCTGGCTCAACCTGAATGAATGTGTTTACAGTTTACAATAAGCTTCATATTATATTTTAGCTATGCCCATTTTTCTGGAGGTTTTCAGTTTTGCAATTCTTGTTCATTACACCTGAGATGGTTAATTTTCAACTAAGTATGCATTTTGGTTGACGAATGCGATTTCTCAGAAAATGGATGGTTTCTTATTTTCTTAGCACATTTGAGACGAAGATGTGCTTGTATGAAACAGTTCTTGATGGATGCTGAAGATTTTAATTTTAATTTTTCTGGGTTAGGGGCTATACTTTCGTAGATCTTCATTTCTCAGATTCATTGCCTACCAAATAATACTTTGTTTTTGGGTTTTTCAATGTGGTAGTGGTCCATGTTTTTGACATTGCCACTTCACCTAACTACCGCCTACAGGTACTAAACGACATGTCGACCCACCCAAATTGGCCCCCTTCCGTATGATTTGCTTCCTTAATACTTTTGTCTTTTCCACGGTAAAGAAGGAAACAAAGAAGAAAAAAGAAATCAGTGTTATAAAACTAAAGAGATTGAGGAGAGAATTTAGAGAATTCAAATAGTGATAGAAATATTCTTCTGATATTTTCATTGAGTCTTTCTCTGTATCTCTCTCACAATACAAACGAGAATGAAGCCATAGTTTTATATGCAAAGCTTTGGCTAACTATTCGGTAAATAGAAGACTCGTGAAGGTCTCTTGGCTCCCCGTGGATGTGCAGTGTATCTTCAGAATTTTCTTCAATCAATTAAGTAGTGGACCCTATCATTTTGGGCTCCACATTCTTGACTTTACAACACTCCCCCTTGGAGACCACAAATGATATGAAATATGCCTCGTTAAAAACCTTGCCAGTAAAACCCAGTGGGACAAAAACTGGTCGAAGGGAAAAAGAGTACATAACCATGTGTAACATAGAATTCTGTGTATATTGACACGCGTGCGACACTGCCTCGTTAAAACCTTGCCAGGAAAAACCCAGTGGGATAAAAACCTGGACGAAGGAAAAAGAGTACAGTGTGTGAAAGTCTTTATTGACAGCACGCTCCCCCTGATGCTTGACAAAGTATCTTTCGGATTGAGTGAATGATGTAGCCACAAACAATTCATGTAGTTGAGTAAGTAAATATATTTCCAGTGAGCTATCTCTATGTAAATCATAGAAATTTCCAAAGTCCGCTTATGTAACAAAACCTGGGTTATTTGTAAGTTCACTTGAAAAGATTATGCCCGTATATGGTGTTATGCGGAGATAGTATCACATATGCCTCACATCATCCCAAAGTGATGGTGATGGAGTTGAGCTCAATCTGGAAAATACAATGTCCAGTCCAGTATATTTCCGGAAAATCATTTAAGTGCCCAACGGATAATCCACATAAAATGTTTCAATACTTTCTTCAGTATAAGCAAAAATCTCGTTGGCATAATGCTCGATCTTCAAGCCGAGACAAATGTTACTTGAACTTTTCAGGAGTTTTAACCAAGTATTAACTCTTCATGAGTTTTGATCAATTATCAACTCTTTAAGAGCTGTAATGGGTTGCAACCATATCGTAATTAGTGTACTCACTGAGGCAATTTATACATATTAGTATTGAGTACAAAATTTGTTCTTCAGGCACACGTCCTTCAAGGACTTGCTTCATGCAATTTCAATCCTTCATGGATTTAAGAGATTATACTTCATGACACATTATATAGCTTTATATCCAGCTATTTGTTTTGCTGATACATCTTTAGGGAATCGCGTCTGGCGATATGCTACGTTCATTTAATAACCCTTAAAGATAATATGTTGGTCTCAATAGATGTGCAATAGGAAAGCACAATTGCATCTGTAAATATGGAGAAACCCAACATTCCTTGTTTCTGCCAGAAACATTGTGTCATACAAAATGGGTATATTCCCATTTATTATGAACACCCAAGTATATCGTTCAGTATAACATCTTTTGGGGTTCGTACTATGGGTTTGTTCTTTCACGTTCATTCTCATCTGTAATGGAATTGCCTCTTTCCATTTTGGCCAATGATATTGTCGACATTTAATAATAGAACGTGGTTCCAATCAACACAGCCCATTGATGATTTGAGTAGCTACTCCAAAATCAAAATTTTCATTCATCAATTCATGATCCCACCATTCTCATGTGCATGCGCATGCATCAATTATAAGCATTTCTTTGCTTTTGGGTACCCAAGCCACTTCAAGGGGCTTTTACTGTCTCTTTCCAGACAGACATATCTTATAGAATGAATTATGTGAGAATGTGGATCATAACCTCCAGTGGAGCGTTAGTTTACAGTAGGGTGTGGATAATCTCCATTTAAGGAGTTGGAACATTTAGAACCCATATATCTGTCATGCTACAGGCATGCCACAGATTAATACATACATGTCAATTAATTGTCCTTCTGGAACTTGAAACCATATAATTTGCTACGCATCAAGCGTGCACTGTATTACCATTGACATGTTAAAGGATTGTCCTTTAGGGACTTCAATCCATATCATTTGCTACGCAACAGGCGTGCATCATATTGATCACTGCTATACCCATATTCTATTCTTATGGGACTTTAATCTGTGCAGTGTATTGTCAATGTATCCAACTTGCAATCTGTGAAATTTGCATTAATAATTCATGGATACATATTAGAACGATACAAGCCACTCTTCTGGAATAGCCATTTGCACGGCGTTATCCCGGAACGGCCTTTTCTCCTCATTTGGTTACCTTTAAGGATGTAGTACAAAATATCAAAATAATAGTATAAGCATGAAATAACACAAGTATTTCTTACATCCTTAGGTGGGAGAAACTTTTCTCAAGTATCATTCAAGCTCGTATCGGCCCTGCAAATATGATGTGACACTTGATGATCTACTTATATCCTGCAAGATCAAAAGTCACAATTCTTCTCTCTGTTCAAAACAAATAACCCTCAGAGTTAGGATTATTCCATGGATTCTCTCTTCGGATGTTCGTTCTAAACAAAATAAAATCCTTTATGAACAGAGAGTTATAAAAAGAGAAAAAATGCAAAAATTATGATATTAATTGCAGGATAAGGTAAGCAATCAGGTGAGGAAGCTGATGAGCACAGACAACAAACTCTCATTTCTCCTGATTTAGAGGAACTTCAGGAGATTGGAGCATGTGGTCGCCTTTACAGTTCCCTGACATTGCTGAAATGTGATCAGGGATAGTCTCACTTCCTGAATTGATGATCAGAGATAGTCTCGCTTCTCAAGCACATCGAGGGCTCACTAATATGAAAAACAAGTAGATATTGCATCATTGGATATGAAGAAAATTTGGAGGAAACTAAGTGTGTTCTGCAAAGAAAATTTCGTTAGTAACATATTTATACACAAATAAGAGGAATAAGTAAATCCGGTGAATTTTAAATTAACCGTAGAGATTTGCGAGATTCTCGGGGAGCTTTTGAAAAAGTAACTCCGTGAAATCCGCAAAGCAGGATCGGCTTTGATGAAAATAATCCAGGAAACGCCGAAAGTGCCGACAAACATTACTGGAGACCACGTGAAGTTTTTGGAACCTGGGAAAAGAAAAGGAATATGGGGATCCGGGGAAATATTGGGATCCTGGATACGGTGCCACATTTCCACCTATAGATATTGCATCTGCAAGATTTGATTGGAGCAACTGTGTTTCAACTCAATTCCTTTTCATTCTCTGAAAGTCCAGTTTTTCTAAAGCTTTCCTCAAAAACCTTCTAAAAATGGCTTCCACTTCTTCCCGCCCAAATCATTTCAATTTAAATGATGCTCCCACAACAACCCGCGATGCCAAAGTTTGGCACCCATCCTTTGTATCCCAAAATCGTCATCTCACAGTTGATGATTCTGTGATGATGAATGATGCTACTGGTGTCACAGTAGCTAGGAATTTCCTTATTCCTATGGATGACATGTTGTTAACCTGGAGGTCTGAAGAAGAGGCCATTGATGACTCATTGGCTTTTAGCATTCAGAGTGCTGCTTCTGTTTCTAACATGGCTAATCGTTTGCGTGCTAGAGCAAACGAGATTCAGGAGTTGAACACTGAAAATTCTTCTCTTCAGAGAAAGCTTCATGAGTCTCAACAGGAGGTTGAGAAACTTAAAGAGGAGAATAATGCCTTGTTGAAACTAGTGAGTTCATACTCCACTGATACGCAGACAAGGCTTGACATGCTGCAGATTTCCAATGAAAAGATTCTGGAAGAACACGAGTGGCTCATGGCTAAGCTTAAGAGGCGTCGTCCTCTTCCTGCAGAGGCTTCCAGAACATAATGGAATTTTATAGATTTTACAGAGCCTGCTCCTTTCTTGCAGGTGAAGAAAATCTATCTGTTGTATGCTCCTTTTCTGTTATAATAATTGGGCAAAATTTTAAACTTGCACCTTGTGGTTTTTACGTCTTTTCAAAATGACGGTTTGGAACCTTGTGCCTTATAGGTTCAAATAACCACAACAAATCTCTCAAATTACATATTTCTATGCATGTGAGTCCGGAACTTCTGCCCAGGGCTAAACACGACTTCAAAATTTATTTGCCTTTTTCAAATGGGCATGAAATATGAATTGAGTAAAAGCCATGATAATATTGCAATATAGTAGTGAGGAGCATTAACTACTATATACCCAAAACTTCAAGTTCGGGATCTCTCATATATTTGGATCCATGGGTTTCCGACCGAGATCATATAATATAACAAAATATGTGGGGAGCCTCAATTCATTCTTTGAGGTTTATCCTGATATTATCCATTTCACGGTGTATTCTTAACAACCGGAATTCACAAAATATATTTCTTTCTTGAGGTGTCGATTGTAACAGAATCGAACTTTATCAAATTCATCATTTTCTTATGCCCAAAGAAATATGTGGTGTTCCACAATTCGCAATAATACCTCAAGGATTGTCCATTTAATTGTTGGAACTTCAGGTTCTCAATATTGCCAGATTTGAACTTCAGGCCAAAATCACATATTCTCATGGTATGGACATTTTAATAAATTCCTGTACATATTTCAGGACTTTAGTCTTTTACATAATTGTCCATGTTTTGAGGATCTCCTGGCATCTCATTTAATTACTCATCCATGAGTTTAAGGAACTGTAGGTCCCCTTTTGTATATAGTGACGGTTTACCCCAAATGGTTAATATTTATGCATACGTCACTATTCATGTATATGGTACTATTCATCAGGTCATGAATACGTATCTATTCATGCGTACAGTACATTTGCCAGTACAATTACTATTCATGTGTACGGCACTATTAACCAATACGGTACTGTTACATTATCAAGGAACTCCAAGTCCTTATTTACATGTCAAGGATCAAGGATCAAGGATCCGATCTCTTATTTACAAATACAGTACCGGAGAGACTGCCAGCTCTCATATCATTATCATCATCAAGGATCTTTCAAGTCCTGATGTAGTTGTATGATGAGGATCAAGGAACTTCTGGTCCTGATCTCTGTATTCTGTAAAAACTCATCATACCGCACAATTAATTCATAAAATAAATTGCTTGTAAATAAATTGCTGGTATGGACGATAAACCCGCACCATACTTTAAATATATGTAAATGTGCGGTAAAGTAAAATTCATAAATGAAATTGCCTCATGTATGGACGTTAATCCCGCACCATACTTTAAATAATAAAGTAAATGTGCGGTAAAGTAAACGTGCTGGTATGGGCACTAATTCTGCTCCATACATTTAAATAAAAGTAAAGGCAGTTGTGTGGACGATAAACCCGCGCCACACTTTTAAATAAATACTGTTGTATGGGTAATAAACCTACACCATACAGTAAATAAATTAAATGCGGGGTTAAAAACCACCGCAAAGTGTAACCGTCCATAGAATTACTATGTATATATGTATGGATATAATAAATCAGTATGTTCTCATAGCCCATGAAATTTTACATGGGCCTTATATATGTAATCATGCAGGTAAAGGAACTAGTGCATGATGAATATCACGCTTGTCTTTTTCAACTTTCCACCTGCCACCAGCACACACATGCACTAATGTCAATATTAAGTAGTATAGAATAATAATAAGATAATTGAAAAGATAAAGGAAAGCTCATCCTTTCGATGGAATTCCTCTCAAAACTAGAGGAAATAGGAAACGATATAATATTATTATATTAATATATAGTGCTAGTCTGCCTTCCGTTTGTCTGCTCCCTTAATTGATAATTTCATAAATAAAGTAGATGAACATGAACCTGCACAAGCTTCTCCTGCATACCTTTACTTACTTTATAATCAATATGATTATAGGATTAATAATAAAATAATAGAGAGTATAAGGGGCAGAGAGCTTATTGATTATTCTTTCGGTGGGTTTGCTGTTCTCCTTGGAAGGTTTGAAGATTTGCTTCTTCTTCTTCCTCTGCTTTCTTTCTTGTTCATGAAGTCCCTGGCAAACCTTTGCTACTTTGGTGATCCTTTGAGCAAGCACAATTAGAGCAGCAGAACGGTGGCCACTCAGTGGCTGATACTGAAAGCAAGGCAGGGTTTGGTGGAGGTGTTGAGGAAGTGTACGGTGAGGATTGTGCCACGGAGGATCAGGTCCTCACACCATGGACTGCCTCTGTTTCAAGGTGACACAGACAGCTCTTTGTGAAGCTATGAAGAGTGACACACAGAGGGAGAGATAGAGAGTAAAAGGGCTGAGACAGTGAGAACAAAGCTTCACAGAAGCTGTATTGATATACACAGAAAGAGCATGAGCAACTCAATCAAACCCAAGAAAGAAAAACAATGAAGCAGAGTGTTTTGATCGAATATCCCAGCTGGTATTTTAGAGATATTCGTGCTGATAACGTGTTATAAAACTAAAGAGATTGAGGAGAGAATTTAGAGAATTCAAATAGTGATAGAAATATTCTTCTGATATTTTCATTGAGTCTTTCTCTGTATCTCTCTCACAATACAAACGAGAATGAAGCCATAGTTTTATATGCAAAGCTTTGGCTAACTATTCGGTAAATAGAAGACTCGTGAAGGTCTCTTGGCTCCCCGTGGATGTGCAGTGTATCTTCAGAATTTTCTTCAATCAATTAAGTAGTGGACCCTATCATTTTGGGCTCCACATTCTTGACTTTACAACAATCAGAAGATTTGTAAGTAACTTAGGAGCAATGTTCGATATTCCAGGCTTGGCCGCCTTGCGTTTCAAACCCAACAAAAGAACATTCTGTCTGAATCAAGACTGGTATTAAAGTTCACTGCCAAATGAAACAATGCATCAGAATTCTACTGCTTCAATGTAAAATCTGTCTGAATCAAAACTGCTTAAAGATAAAATTTTAGTGTCAAAGGGATAAACCCAATTCCCCATTTCTTCTCTGTAAGCATAAATGAGCATAACATAATTTTCTAACGTCTGTACAAGAGACAAGCTCTGCTATCCACGCAAAGGTTGATGCATCCTCCTCTGAACCGAAAGCAGCTTCCTCTGATGTCACCCAATCCTCAGTCCTTGCAGCATCTCCTCTACAATTCCTCAAGGGTTTCCTTCCTTTCCCAAGCAGAGATGCCAAACTTATATGCCAGAGCATGAATGTGCTTAACCTTTCATTACTATACACGCTCAGCACCTAAGCTATTACATTGCATGAGCCGCAGGAGTACCATATCTCATCTGACAGCCTCTGGAGCAGAATTGCAATAAGGTGTGTGCAAGCAGACCAACTTAGTGCAAGTCAAACACAGAGTTGCAAACCCCACACCCATCAAAATCCCGCAACTACTTTTACGCATATCCAACCTAACTGCTCTCTTTACTACATTTCCAAAACTTGGGAGTAGCCCCCCACATGCATAAACCATCACATGGTCTAAACCGCTATAGTCAATACCTGCGAGTATTGCTCCGATTGCAGATATTGGACCCATGAATCCAATTAAAGCAGCCGCCGCAAGGGCCGCTTGCCAGTTGTCTGTAGCACCAAAGATGCAGCTAGCCACAGCTGCACCCCGAGGGAGTCCATGTAGAGAGACAGGAAGGACCATGTGTCGACCAAGTCCATAAGCTTTTGGTGCAGCAACACCTAGTGCAAGCCCTTCAGCCAAAGCATGAAGGGCAACTGCTCCACATGCCAAGAATGATTGGAGGGTGTGAACGCTCACTGGAAAACCATTTACTGCGGGTAAGTTATGCACTGAAGTTCTTTTGCGACCTGCAATCTTCAAAATACTGGAGCTCAAAATATGGACAGACGCAGCTCCCATTGCAAGCAGAAACATAATAGATAAAAATCCCATCTTTAACGACAAAAGTAGCTGCAATGGTCTCCAGGCACCAAGGACAAAGGCAATGCCAGATGCTGCACCCATGAGAAGAGCATGCTGGAGATGGAAAGCCAATGCAAATGCAACAAGAACACTGCCACCGAGCAACGGTCCAAGACCAAATAGTAATGAAACAAAGAAGCCAGAAGCATCCTCTGAGCTGCAAAACAGCACATGTAAAAAATAAGAGTACTCCAAAAGGCGAGTGAAAAGTATCAAAAGAACATGTAAAAGGGGAACACAAAAGCAAAGTGACAGAATTCTCCTCAACATTAAAATGAACTCACTTGTAATCATGGGTGAAATTCTGAAAAAGGGTGCTAAGAGCTTCCATAAATGCTACAGAGAGAGTAGCTGCTGATGCAACCTGCGATGGAGAGGCTTCCTACAACCAAATCCCAAAAGAAAAAAATGTGTTGGAGATTAATATAGAATCTTGCGAACATTTTGATAATCTACTTTAATAAGTTATAAAAGCCTACTGCAAAGGACATAAGCACTTGAAGAAACAACCAACATGGAGAAGTCTCATGAGGAATGTTACCTTGAATGCATCAGGAAGCACCTCTGCAACAACCATCCAGATCATGCATCCAGCAGCAAAGCCCGTACAGAAAGGAAGAAACTTGCTAAACGCATCAGCGCATATGAATGAAGGAACAGCTACAATGGGCTGCAACAACAATATACATAGGAGGCCATTTAGTTAAACAAGCTTATTTTCAAGGTTTCAGCTAGCTTCGTAAAGTCCTTTGGTTTGGTTATGCAATCGAATCCTGCTTCACCAACGATAAGGCAGTTTATGGGATGAGAGGGCCACCTCCAGTTGTGTGGCCCATAGACCCAATGGCCCTCCAATGAACCAAAAAAGACCCATATTGATTAAAAATAGTGAGCAATATCCAACTGTAAGCACAAGTAACTCATAATTCCACTTTCTTCCACCTTTTTATTTCTTTAAGTGAATGTAATTATAAATCAAGACATTTCAGTCATACCACAAACATGCACTTGAAGTTGAACCAGATTGAACGGATTACCATCCTATTTGTTTGTCTAAGGTAAAAAGAGTAACAGAATCAGAATGCAAATCCACTAGAGCTGGTTATCTATTCTCAAACCCCATGAATTTTGAAAACTAACAAATTACCTGTGGTAATGAGGTAATCACGCTCCATAACATGGCATTCTGTGGAGAAACACCCCTGGATGCAAGCACCATACTCACAGCTAATCCTTCTGGTATGTTGTGCACAGCAATAGCCAAAGTTACCAAAAGGCCCTGAGAGAAACCCTTTGAGCCAGCAAACGAAACCCCAACACCAGAGCCCTCCCCAAATGAATGAAGAGTCATTATCCCAATCACAAGAACGACTTTAGTTGCATCAGCACCTTTAATGTCTAACATGCTAACTTCTCCATATTGTTCAAGAAACTGAAAACAGATGTACTAAAATTATGCAAGGAATAATGAGAGCTTGATACATCCTAGAATTGTATAGAAGAAAAACCCATAACTGCACACAAGCAGACATTTGAACGAGATATTACAAGGGAAATATTTGTTAAATCTCTCTGCAAAATGCAACGGAAATGTGAATTCTATGAAGCAGGAACCAAATTTACTAAAGGGAAAATGCAACAAAATTTACAAAAATAGCAAAGACACAGTAAGACAGAGGAAAATGAGGGAGCAATTCACTACCTTCTTGCACAGTAAAATAAAAAGGCCGCCAGCTAAAAGCCCAATGACAACCCAATTCCCAGCACCATGACCTTGCCCTTCCTGTACAAGATCAAAGCTTGCAGCCAACATTACACCAGCAGCCATTCCATTGCATAATCCTGCCCATTGTGGATCAAGCTCCACAAAGAAGAATGGGACTGCACCTAAACCAGTGGCAGCAGCCATTGCCAACGTGAATAATGCAACAGTTGAGACTGAGACCTTGCTGTTCACGCTTTTCAACTCACCCAGTCCATTATTTGAATCCTCAAAACTTAAGGAATTCTCTATACCAGCGCCATCAATAACATTGCTTCTCACATTTTTGTGTGGAGCAGATATCAGCTTTCGCGAAACTTCATTCTCAAACTCAGCTGTAGCATACCCAAAGAGAACTATGGAGAAGAGTGAAAATAATAGAACCTTCCCAAATGTGAACTGCATTTTCACACTGACACAGATTTCACAAAAAGATCATAACATCAATTTCGGGATCTTGAGAGACGCCCACTATATTCTTCTCTTGGATGCACTGGGCTCTATTGAACCATCAGATACCACTCCTCCACAAAAAGCCACCACTCCTTGTATGATGTGAGCCGTGTGGTCAACCTGCTCATTGCAAAAGAGCTTTTAAAATTTATCACCAAAAATTCCTCAGTCACACACCACCCACACCTTTTTATTTAAATTATGTTGTAAAACTGTAAGGTTAAAGCCAAAAAAAAAAAAGTACAAAATTAAAAACTGCTAAAATAAGTAAATTACTGATTAATTATAGGACTAAAGGAAGCACAAAAGACAAATATTCACCGATAAGAATAAGATTAAAACCCGAAAATCTCAAGGCCTCAACATAGGAGGATGGTGACTTTGGGGATCATCACAAGCTCATATAAATATATCCCACCTTCACAAACAATGTGCTTTGCAAAATCCAAATGGTAATAGAATTTTGAAACTACAGAACTGATTAAAGTAAAATCAACTATTCAAG
Source organism: Prunus avium (assembly GCF_965620075.1). NCBI lineage: Eukaryota > Viridiplantae > Streptophyta > Magnoliopsida > Rosales > Rosaceae > Prunus > Prunus avium. Next base: position 4,117,610 of record NC_142289.1, read on the forward strand.
CATCCTTATGCCTATGCCCTAAAGAAGAATTAACAATTCAATTCTTTTATTTGGAAAGAGATTGATCAACCAATACCCTTTACGGAAATTTCATCAAATTTCTTATCTTTACCGACGAAATCATAGCAATCAATCAATCAAGGAAACGATGAACATTGCAAACCCTAATTAGAATTGAGGATCAATCACTGAAAAAAAAATAAATCCAAAATTAACAATCAGACAAAGGAAATGCAAATCAAACTTACCGACAGAACAAAAGAGCCCCAAAAAGGAAACGAGCGCGGGGCGGGGCTTGCCTCAACGTCAGTCAACAAGAATTCAGATGGAGACAGAGGAGAGAAGGTTCCCGGGAAAAACCCCTTGCGCCGATTTTGGGTTACAAATAAATTCAGATTAAAATCAAACAACGTCAAATTCGGGGACAAAGAAATCAAATTCTAATTGGACGTACGTGGGAGTAAAGTTAGGGGCAATTGGTATTTGGCCCTCGGTGGGATTTCTTTTATTTTATTAGCAAAAAGAAATTTGTTGGGACTTTAATTTAATATTGTGGGTCAGCGCTCAGCAGACTCAGCAGCACGTTGTTTTTGTCCAAAACCAGCGACTCTAAAAAACAAGAAAAAAGAAAAAAGAGAAGGGTTAGTTGAAGAAATTAAAAAAAGAAAATGACTTATGATGTCACTATTGTATTGTTGCGAAGGAAAATTGTTGTGTGCACTATATTTTTTGATTCCATCGATAGTCCATTCTAAGAGCACTTTTAGCAGTGAAACCCTTGTCATGGTAAGGGGGGACTAGGATAGCTAGTATTCATGTGAATAGTGGCTGTCCTTGTAAAAAGCATTGTGTTTTCAGCAGTTGTCATGGCAAAGGGCAAATACTATTCTTTTTTTTTTTTTTTTCACAAATTTTTTTACCTAAACAATTAATTTGGACAATATTTTCGGATAAGATATTTGGGTTCATACTTGTCAATATTTATTATAAAATTCATATCTCATAATCGGATAAAATTTTCGGATAAGATTTCAAAATTCAAAATTAAGATAAATTTCAAATTTCAAAATTCAAATAAAATTCAAATTTCGAATTTCAGATAAATTTCATTTGAATTTCAAATTTCAGATAAGATTTTCACCCTCTAAAATTGCGCTACGTGTCATCTCTATCGGCCTAAATTTTTCTATAAAACTAGAGGCTCAACTCATACCTCTCACAACAGATCTTCTCTATATTTTCATTTCTCAGATTTTAGAATTCATACTACATTCTCAATGGCAGACATGAACGAGATCTTGGAGAGGTAAGAGCGAGAAACTAGAGAAAGAAGACGTAGACGAGCTGCAGGCAAAAGGGCGCAGAGAGAACTAGATCAGCAAATTGTCACAGTAGTGGCTTTGCTTGATGAAGAAAACCAGAGCCACCGTGGTTCATGAGAAAGCCGTGGCCCGAATGTTGACAGACATAGACATTCTCGGGGTAAGAATCTTCTGGAAGATTATTTTATCCCAACTTCTCTATACTCTGATGTTCATTTTCGAGCGCGATGTATAATCCAACCCCATTTATTCAATAAAGTCATGCATGATATATGCAATTATGATGAATACTTTGTTTAAAAGAAAAATTGTGCTGGAAATTTGGGACTTCTTCCCGAGCAAAAGTTCACAGCCGTTATACGAATGTTGGCGTATGGGTCATCTGCTGATTAGGTGGATGAGATTGCCCGGATGGGGAAGTCCACTACTTTGGAGAGCTTGGTGAGATTTTGTGATGCAGTCGAAACTCTATACACCAGGGACTACTTGCGCAGACCTACGCCTAGGGAACCTGCAACGGCTTCTACAAAAAGCAGAAGCTCGAGGATTTCCAGGAATGGTTGGTAGCATCGACTGCATGCACTAGTAGTGGAAGAATTGCCCAGCTGCTTGGCAAGGAGATTATGAGAATCGGAAAGGGCAAAAAAGTATCATCCTTGAAGCCGTTGCTGGATTTGATACATGGGTTTGGCATGCTTTCTTCGGAGTTGCCGAATCTCAAAACGACTTGAATGTCTTGGGTCAATCCTCGGTGTTCAACGATGTTTTGAGGGGTGAAGCCCCGAATGTCATATATGAAATCAACACTACCGTCTACTAGAATGGGTATTATCTAGCTGACGACATCTACCCGAAGTGGACCACATTTGCTACCTATCAAGAGGGTTACAGAAAAGATGTGGAGTGGTGCTTTGGTATCCTCCAAGCCCGGTGGGCTATTATTAGGGGTGCAACATGTTTGTTTGATGAGGAGGTGCTGAGGGGCATAATGATGACATGCATCATCCTCCATAACATGATTGTGGAGGATGAGTATGATTACGAATCTTCAGACGTGTATGAACCGGATCCAATGAGCACGATCTTGACAAGAATTTATGAAAAACCCATGGGGCCAATATTAGAAATGTGCCCTAAGAGACAATACATTTGATGTAATCTCCTTAGAATACATTTCGTCTATGATATATAAAGGGCAAATTTATTTTGTTATCTTTTACCTCGTGTAAAGAAACAAATGTCCAGGGTATACTAAATAAGAGATAAAGTAATCTAAAGAAGATTAGATTCGGGAGACCTTTAATCTCTAACTGTAGAATCCCAAAATGTTCCTAATCATATGTTATCAAATGGGCATTGATAAACCGTCAAGATTAGCACATATTATGTATGCTCAATTGGGAGGATGGTTAGTTGATCGGTTCATAATTGTATATTATTTCTTACCCTTCTAGCTTATGATTTGGTTATGTTTTTGAGTTAAACTTGTGCTTTTAATCCTTTTTGTGTTTATCTTTCAGTTAATTGAGCTTTAGGTAACAATGATGGCTTTGGAGAACATAATTCATGCAATTCAAGCATGTTAAGGCCTAATTTGGATGAATTGATGAAGAGCTTAAAGACAAATTCATTATGGCTACAGCCCCCTGCCAGTCCAGTTCCGTAGGTCATATTGCAAGCTTTGTTTCAGCAACCTACATAGCTCGGATGAGGCCACATTCTTCATGAAAGTTGTTCCAATGGGTGTGTAATATAACATATCCAAAATTCAGCCCCATTGGATAAATATGGAGTCTGTTACCTAGCAAACACAGAGCCATGCTCAGGATGGATTTTATCAGCGCGCAAAATGAGTTAGCAATTTGTTTTGGCCTTAACTTCCTCCTCCGACCTTGGATTGGCCCAAATGATATATGGCTGGAAAGAGGACATTCTGAACTTCAAGTTTGAGTGCTTAAAGTCTTAATTTGCTTAAGGGAAGCCCAATTCGTAAGCCCTTGAAGTTGCTGGTCATGCTGACCTCAGGATGAGCTATTATTTCTGGTTGGAAGCTTGGTCATGGTGACATGAAGATGAGCTAGGGCTGCTGGTGAGATTTATTAGTGAAGTGCATCAACCATTTCAGATTTTATAATGGAAGTGTTGTATGCATTAGTGAAGTGCATCAACCATTTCAGATTTTATAAAACAAGTGTTGTATGCATTAGCCATACTTAATTCAGATTTTCAGCTTCCTTAGGCCTATATATAGTGAGGTTTCCCAAGCTTGTAAACATACCCCAAGGGGGGGAGCTCTCAAACACTTCTCTAGAGCTCCCTTCCCTTCTCTCCCTCAAATTCTCTTAGTTTCTCTTTCTAGTTTTCAATTGTTGTAATGAAATCTTTTGTGTTGAAATTCTCCTTAAGTTTTTCCAAGTTCTACTTAATTTTCATTGTTATGTAAATTCTTTTCTTTAGTTTCAAGTTTGATTAGTTTCCAAGTTTCAATTTTGATTTTTGTTCTTATTCATTATGCTTATAAGTTAATGTGCTAGTTTGAATGATTGATCACCATTTAGGCTTGCATGTTAGCTATCTTGGTTTGAATTAAGAGTAGACACCATGCTTTAATTCGAATTGAACTATGAATAGGAAGAGTATGTATGGACATTCGACAACAGGGATTAGATACATGCTTGGTTGTTTAAATTGTTCTTCTATGCTTAATGGGTTCCTAATGCTTAATTTTAGGTTAGACAACAAATGATCAAATTAGGGAATTAGGAACACAAGGTTATGACCAAACACCATGGCTTAATCATACATTAGCTAGAATCAATCCGTTAATCTAATTGAACTTGGGAACTTATCTACTTGAGTTAGTTATTTTCTTTCTTCCTTGTTTTATTTATTTCCTTTCTTTTTCATTTCTGTTTTGTGTAGGAGAAATGAATTGGATCATTCAATCACCAATCCTCGTGGGATCGACCTCGCACTTACATACGCTATACTACCAAACGGCTCGTGCACTTGCGAGTATCACAAGTTGAGGATGCAACTGAATCCATTTTGGTGCAGCTGTATCTACACAACAAGTTTTTGGCGCCGTTGCCGGGGATTGGCAACATAGTTTGGTTCTATTTCTTTTCCCTACTTGTTTTATTTTTATTTTTCATTTTCATGTTTTTCTAGACAATTTCTTGTTTTAAAGTTAATGACGTTAATGGACCAGTTGTGTTTGTAGTCCAACAGAAAAGGACAATTGCCCAACAAGCAAGAGAACTGGGTTTAAGTCCCAGCTTACACAACCCATTGGTGCTTGTTGCTTTGAAACATGGAATTGGATGTGTGTTGATTTTCCTTTTCATTTTAGTTTTTATTTCCTAATCCTTTTAATTCTATTTCAAGTTTTCTATGTTTGTTTTAGCAATTTATTATAGCTCAATAATAAATGGAAAGAGATGGCTACCTCAATCATAAGAATGGGAAGTGTGGAGTAGTGGGAGAAGTCGCGACCTCCAAATGCATCACGCTCGACCTAATCGCTTCAAGGGGGAGCATTTCAATCCTTTCTCTTCTTTGAATTCTGTTTATTTTCGTAGTTGTTTTTGCCTTTTGGTCCGCGTTGAGTTCTTTGTTTTTCTATGCTAAATCCAACCATATAAAGAACGTAAAATTTGGACTTACGGTTGGAAAGTTATAGCCTAAAAACTGAACATAGGTCGAAGCTGAAAAACATAGAAACGAATCTGTCCAAATGGTGATAAATGGGTGATAGAAAGTGCTGTTTGTTTTTTTTGGTTTTTTTTTTTTTTTTTTGGTTTTTTTTTTGTTTTTCTTTGGTTTCTTGGTTTGTTTCTTTTAGTACAACAATTTATATTGTTTGTTTGAATTTGTTTACAGTACTTAGTTCATTTTCGTTTATGGTTTGTTGTTTCATTTTATCTTAATTTGTTTTTGTTTCTTATCTTAAAAATTTTAAATAATTAAAAAAAGATTTTTCATATGAGCCGACTTATGGTAACCCCAGTGAGCACTTCCGTTAATACAGTGTCTAGGAGTTCTTTAGGCGACACCTTCGGTGTCTAAGAAGTTTGGGTTTTAAGCGGGACCATTGTGACCCCTCCAACCTTCCCGGATCCCCTGGCTGTGTTTTCTGAGGCCCTTAACTGGTCATCTGTGAGTTGCTTGTATATTGTGTGTTTTTAAATTAAGTTTTTTTTATTTTCTTTGTTTTCTTTTCTGTTGAGTCTTTGTTTTTGTTTTGTTTCTGTTTTTGTGTTGTTATGTTATTTATTTATTTATTTACGTGGTATGGTTAGTTAGTTTATTTCTGAGTGTTAAAACACATTTTTATTTCAAACATTGCATAAAAAAAAAACAAAAAAACAAAAAAAAACAAAATAAAAAATAAAAATAAAAAAACAATAAAAATAAAAAACAACATCATCATCATCTTCTTCATCATCTTCTTCATCTTCTTCATCTCCATCATCATCATGGCTTGCCTCTATTTTCTCGCACTTGTAGAATCTGCAGCAGCTCCACATGGTCCTCATTTTTTCTCTGCAGTGCTTCCACGTGCTGATTGGCACAGTAGAGCCGCTTCTGCAAGTCCGCCACCATAGCCTTCAAGGAAGCTATTTCCTCGCTCATCGCGGCACACTCCCTTGTCCTCGCCAGTAATCGCATGCCCAAATTGGTAGCGGAGACCGCGTGGAGCACAGTTAAATTATGGGACTCCTCTACCGCTGCCTTATCAGACCTCTGTGCCACATGCAGATGATCTGTCGGAGTGAGCTTGCTGCTAATCATGCCTCCTAGCAGCACTGCTCTGTTCGACAGTGCCTCAGAAAAGTTCGGTATTGCCTCAGCAAAGTTTGAGGCCGTGCCGTGATGATATGAAGAGTTTGGAAAGACAGTGTTTGGAAGAGCCCTTGTCTGGGCATTCGGTGGTGCAAGTGAGAGCTCAAGGTTGAGATCATCAAGGTAAGTGCAAGAGGATGCCATTTGTTTTGCTTCTGAATTTTTTGATGTTTTTCCTTGAGTTTGCAGGAAGAAATGCTGGGTATCATCCGCTTGCAGAGGTGTGGTTTAAATAGACATATGCTGATGAGAGAGAGCCAACACCATTTCGGATTTCCCGGGCATGCTCGACCTAATCGCTTCAAGGGGGAGCACCTTTACTTTACTTTTCTTTTTTTTCCTCCGTGTTTTCTGGTGTTTAATGTTTTTGCCCGTTACTTTCATTTTCTAGTGCTTTGTGTTTTTGCCTTTCCCTTTCGGCTATCATCTTTGTCTTATTTTAGTTAGGGAAATGTGTTTTCTTTTCCGTTTGTCGTCTTTGTTTTTATTTTAGTTGGGAAGTGTGTTTTCTTTTTCTTTTTCTTTTTCTTTCTGCAACCTTACTCTTTTATTTCCGAAACAAAATAACGAAAATACAAAAACAACAAAATAAAATAAAAACAACAATAATGCAGTAGGAAATCATTTCTTCTCGGTGCTTGGTGTCTCGACCATTGGAGCTTTGAGGTTGGCCCTCTGGCTGTCCTCTTCCGGGGCTTCACGCACAGCTTCTTGGGGCTCATCACTTGAGCTCCCAAAGATCGCAATCTTAGCTTGAGCGTAACTACTCTCGCGATCTGCTTGTTTGCGTTTACCCGGTCGGTCTAGGTCCTCCAGCTGTTTTCGCATGTCGCGAGAGTACAACTCTACCATTTTTGATAGGTTTTTATTCTCGTCCCGCAATACTTCTAGCTGGTGTCGATTCACCTCCACTATCCTTGACCTCTCCCTTTTCAAGCTTTTTATAGCAGTCTGACACTCTTCAACCATACTTCGCTCCGCCGCCAACTGACCCTTTAGCACCTCTACCTCATGGGACTTCGCAAGTAGGCGATGACCCAAACTTGCGACTGTTGCCGTACTCTGCACGCTCAGTGCCAGGGCATCGCTCACGACCCGGTTGTCATCCCTTGTCCCCAGAACACGTATATCTTTAGGAGTCACTAAATTTCTAGCCACTCCAATGGCAACATCGTTGTCCAGGAGTATTGAGTCAGTTACTGTCACAGGCCCCCGTGCGGAAGCAAAGTAGGGCATCCATACTGGTGCCGCTGCTTGGCCTCGTGTCTGAGTCGGTGGAGCTAGGTTGAGATCCAATGAAAATGGGTAGTTAGAGGCCATTTGATTTCTCACTCTCTTTTCTTCTTTCTTTCTTTTCTCTTTTGTGTGTTTCTGAGTTTGCGTTTTTTTTCACCCTTTCTTATAGACTTAGTCTTTGACAAACCCTAGCCGTTGCAGCATCTGAGCATTTTCTGAATCTCCAGCATTCCTTGAGTCCCACAACCTTCTCGCCTTCCAACCATACCCAACTCATTTATCACGACGTGTCTTTTCTGAACGAACGCGTTCAGTAAAGTCTTCGCGCCTTTCCATGAGCCCGTAATTTTTGCTTGTGGAGTCTGCGGCGCCTCTATGTGTCGACACGTGTCTCACCCTGTCTGTTGGTCCCTTACACTGAACCGAGACATCATGACCCATGTTAAAATCCCGCTCTTTGTGTTGCTATTCACGGTTCGATAGTTTGTTTTTACAAAACTAAATAATAATAAAAAGCCGGAAATGAAAACAAATTGTGGGTCGGGTTTCACTTTAGTTTGGGTTTCAAAGTGGGTTAAATTCACCGTGGTTTGTGTTTCGAAATTGTGGGCTTTGGGCTTCAAAATTTTTTTTGGGTTTCAGAATTGTGTGATTAGGGTTTACTGTTTCTTTTTTTTTTTTTGTTTTTGTTTTTTTTTGTTTGTTTGTTTGTGTTGTAATTTTTATTTTATAATTATTTTGTTTTTGTTTTCTTTTGTGATTTTGTGATTTTTTTTTTTATTTGCTTTAATACCTTTCATTTGTTGTTATGACATTGTTTGTGGCTAATTTTTAAACATTGAGGACAATGCTCATTTCTAGGTTTGGGGGTATTGGAGTTTAGCAAGTAAATTTGGTTTTTCTTAAAATTAAAAAAAAAAAATAATTGAAAAAAAAAAAATTATTTATTTTTTTGCTTGTTTTTATTTTAAGTATTGTTTTGTTTTGTTTTTGTTTTGAGTCACTTTCCGAACACTTATGATGAGATAGTGATAAATGTTTGCATGACTTAAATAAAAATTGGATTTCATTTTATTTTAGTGTTTTTTTTTCTTTCTTTATTAAAAAATTAAAAAAAATTTGGCATTGTTCTAGCATGATATGTTTGAAACCTTCTTTACACTTGCCATTTGTTTCATAATTTTCCAATTAAAGGATTTGCATGACCCAAAGAATTGTATCAAGCACAAATTAGACTTATATAACCATATAAAGTGAGCTTTTGAGCCTTGTACTTCAATTCATGAGTGTTATATACATACTCTTATTTTCTTGTCATCAAAGTTGTTGTTTGATCTCATTATTTATTGATTTGGTTGAACACTTAAAAGTCATTCATTCTTATGCAATTTGACTTCACGACATTTAAGAAGTGATATTAAGGCCCTCTTTGGATCGTTTGTGCCTTTCAAGCTAACCTTATGCATGCTTAAGCATGATTTTCCATTGTTAACCATTTTGAGCCTACATGTAAACCTTTTCTTTCATTTAACCAATTATATTTCCTCGCCTTAGCCTGAAAAACAAATATTTACCTTTCTAAAGAACTCATGAGCTTTAATTGGGATGTGTTTTTCATACTAAGTTTGGGAATTTCGAAGAAAAAAAAAAATCACACAATTGGTGAAAGAAAAGAGAAAAGTTGTGATTAAGTGGTGGTTGAATGAAATTTCATTTTTGGGCCTTCAAAATAAATTGGTGGTTGTTCAGGAAAGGAGTGAATCAATGTAAATGAAGGTATAAGGAGTTTTGATCATGTAAAAGAAAAATAAATTCTCATTGTGATGATTCGAAGTCTTGTAAACAATTGTTTTATGCTTTGAGTTCCTTGGACTTTGTTTTATCCATACCTTTCATTTCTTACTCACCTTACACCCTTGGCCCCATTACAACCTATGTTAAAGACCTAAATTGATCTTAAATGTCATGTGGTTGAATTGCATTCATTTTTCTACTTTTAAGTGTTTGGCATCCTTCTTGAGATCATATTAATGCAAGTTCTTCATCTTTCTATTTCGAGTTAAGTCTTTATGGTTTAACTCTAATCTCATGTTTATAACTGAGTGTTGCATTATAGCCCTCTTCCGAGTGATTCATTTGTGAGAGGACAACTTTGGTGAGATTTGAAGTTGAACTTGTGCTTTGTATGATTTTTGAAATTGTGTGAAAACTAAGATTGGGGAATTTGTTGCATTTGGCTATCACACTACCACACTTTGAGCATATTATGTTTTGAACTTTGCCGCTTTGTGAATAATGTTTAAAATTGAGCTTTTATTGTTAAAACTTTTGAGTCATGTGCATGAGTCATTTCTCTTCAGAAAATGTTCGGAAAGATTGTTTTGAGTTCTTTTTATTTTTGTAATTTTTTTTTGTTTTGTTTTGTTTTGTTTTTTTTTTTTGTTTTTTTTTGTTAATGTAATTATTTTTTTTGTTTTTGTTTTTTTATTTTGCTTAAGGACTAACAATCTTTTAAGTTTTCTAATTACCTTGTTTTATAGAGTCAGTAAAACGTTTGTGGGTATCGTATCTGTTAAACCCTCAGGAGACACAACTCCTCCTACTAGGGATGCCTAGAGGTTTAAAGGCTTGTTGCATATGCTAAATGCAATCGAGTTACCTACGAAAGTGGTTTAGTTAACTTCTAGTTTTGTTTTTAACTTTGTTTTGTGTTGTTTTGCTCGAGGACTAGCAAAATCTAGGTTTGGGGGTATTTGATCGGTTCATAATTGTATATTATTTCTTACCCTTCTAGCTTATGATTTGGTTATGTTTTTGAGTTAAACTTGTGCTTTTAATCCTTTTTGTGTTTATCTTTCAGTTAATTGAGCTTTAGGTAACAATGATGGCTTTGGAGAACATAATTCATGCAATTCAAGCATGTTAAGGCCTAATTTGGATGAATTGATGAAGAGCTTAAAGACAAATTCATTATGGCTACAGCCCCCTGCCAGTCCAGTTCCGTAGGTCATATTGCAAGCTTTGTTTCAGCAACCTACATAGCTCGGATGAGGCCACATTCTTCATGAAAGTTGTTCCAATGGGTGTGTAATATAACATATCCAAAATTCAGCCCCATTGGATAAATATGGAGTCTGTTACCTAGCAAACACAGAGCCATGCTCAGGATGGATTTTATCAGCGCGCAAAATGAGTTAGCAATTTGTTTTGGCCTTAACTTCCTCCTCCGACCTTGGATTGGCCCAAATGATATATGGCTGGAAAGAGGACATTCTGAACTTCAAGTTTGAGTGCTTAAAGTCTTAATTTGCTTAAGTGGAAGCCCAATTCGTAAGCCCTTGAAGTTGCTGGTCATGCTGACCTCAGGATGAGCTATTATTTCTGGTTGGAAGCTTGGTCATGGTGACATGAAGATGAGCTAGGGCTGCTGGTGAGATTTATTAGTGAAGTGCATCAACCATTTCAGATTTTATAATGGAAGTGTTGTATGCATTAGTGAAGTGCATCAACCATTTCAGATTTTATAAAACAAGTGTTGTATGCATTAGCCATACTTAATTCAGATTTTCAGCTTTCTTAGGCCTATATATAGTGAGGTTTCCCAAGCTTGTAAACACACCCCAAGGGGGGGAGCTCTCAAACACTTCTCTAGAGCTCCCTTCCCTTCTCTCCCTCAAATTCTCTTAGTTTCTCTTTCTAGTTTTCAATTGTTGTAATGAAATCTTTTGTGTTGAAATTCTCCTTAAGTTTTTCCAAGTTCTACTTAATTTTCATTGTTATGTAAATTCTTTTCTTTAGTTTCAAGTTTGATTAGTTTCCAAGTTTCAATTTTGATTTTTGTTCTTATTCATTATGCTTATAAGTTAATGTGCTAGTTTGAATGATTGATCACCATTTAGGCTTGCATGTTAGCTATCTTGGTTTGAATTAAGAGTAGACACCATGCTTTAATTCGAATTGAACTATGAATAGGAAGAGTATGTATGGACATTCGACAACAGGGATTAGATACATGCTTGGTTGTTTAAATTGTTCTTCTATGCTTAATGGGTTCCTAATGCTTAATTTTAGGTTAGACAACAAATGATCAAATTAGGGAATTAGGAACACAAGGTTATGACCAAACACCATGGCTTAATCATACATTAGCTAGAATCAATCCGTTAATCTAATTGAACTTGGGAACTTATCTACTTGAGTTAGTTATTTTCTTTCTTCCTTGTTTTATTTATTTCCTTTCTTTTTCATTTCTGTTTTGTGTAGGAGAAATGAATTGGATCATTCAATCACCAATCCTCGTGGGATCGACCTCGCACTTACATACGCTATACTACCAAACGGCTCGTGCACTTGCGAGTATCACAAGTTGAGGATGCAACTGAATCCATTTTGGTGCAGCTGTATCTACACAACATTAGTCTCAAACCATTTGTGTAGTTGACACTAATACGAATATGTGGGTGCTCATTAGTGAATGAGTACACTGAACGCGATCAACCGTAGTTCTCGTATGGAGTATTTATCTATATGTCAAACGAGAACTCATAGTTGCAATAATGCAAATTAGTCCTTAGACCTGAGGCATCATGGTTGTCCTGTGATGCGTTATTGATTTTTGATAGCTCTTAAAGGCAAGCCGTAAAAGATTTGTCTTAAGTGTTGTTGGGATCTCTTAATTCATCATAGGGGCATGTGAATGTACAATAAGGAATCTCTACTTTCGATAAAAGAATGAGAATGTTTCAAGATGTGATTCAGCAAATCTTTGGCCAAAGTATTTTGAGCTTGATTTAGAAAGTTGTCCTTAATCATGTTCTTTTGAATCACATGAGGTTATAAATCATATTAGGGGTTTGACATAATCAATCCATACCCTAATAATATGATTTGAAATATTGTATAAGAGAAGGACCGTATTGCATTGCAATTCCAACTGAATAGGTTCTTCATCTATTCTGGTTAGCTTGGGTAGCCTTGATATATTGCTAGATGTCACTCTTGGCTTGTGGAAGTCCTAGGATTGATTGTGATCGATCCAAATAAAGGAAGAATTAAAAAAGGGTTTTAATTCTAGTCGGTTAGAAAGAGTTTTAATATTTTCCCACTGCCTTGCTAATTAGAACCTAATGGATCACATACCTTAAATGGTTAACTTTGAGTAATACAAATGAGAATGAGGAAATCAATTTGATTGATTTGATGTGGATGATTTACTACGTGTAAAAACATATTTGGGTCTCGGTAATAATTAACGGGAAGCCCAAATGGTTGGGTATCAAGCCCAAGGGCTTAAGACAACTAAATATTATGGTTTAAGTGTCATAAGGCCCAATTTTGGAAGCCCAATGGGGTTTGGCCGAAAATGCTTGAGTGAATGTGTATGGGAATTGTTTCCATAAGCTCATTCACACACAAACACAATCCAACATCAACCAAATAGGTTTGGGAGATCAAAGAGAGAAAAATGATAGTTTTCAAGAGTGAAACACTTTCATCTTTAAAAGGGGTTTAGATTGAAATCCATCTTGAGAATCTTGCACTAGCATCCTTGTATTCTCAAGATACTTCTTCTCATCTCAAGGTTCCATTGGTGTGGAGACTTAGAGGCCATATCCTTTTGTGGCTCACAAGGAGGAGAAAGATCAAAGAGGAGATCAACAAAGGGAAATCATTAAGAGAAGACCAAAACACAACTTGGTTCATATTATAGCTCTTCAAGGGTAATGAGAACTTATCCCTTTCTCTTGTACTTTCATTTTATGAAATCATATCAATGTTCATGGCTTAAGATACTGGGAAGAAGTTTTGTTTTGAATTTAAACAACCACCATATTCTTCCGTTGCGATTAATTTGATTAATTGTATGTTTAATATTCAAATGAACTTCTTAAAAATGTTTTAAAACCAACAGCCAAATGGAGAACTAGTGCAGCATGAACCGTTGCTTAGGGACGGTCGTGTAATGGCCCGTATGATTGATCGATATACGGAGATGCAATCGTCTTATATTCGTGAACGACGTCAAGTTGACTTGATGGAGCATTTATGGGCGGTGAAAGGCAATGACGGCGAATGAAGTGAAGTGAAGAAGTTTATTTATATTTATTATGTTTATGTTTTATTTTTAGTTATGCTTTGTTTTTTTAATGCTTTGGTTGTGGTTTGTTTATTTTTAATGCTTTGGATTTGGTTTGTTTTTTATGTATGGAATGTCTTGAATAAAAAGGTATTTTATTGAATGCTTTCTTTATTCACTCAAATAAAACCAATACTACTAATGAAATAAAATACATGAATTACAACTACTTTTGAAAACAAAACATTAAAATACAATGAAATAAAAGGCAAGCAACCTAACTTAATGGTTTTCATCATTTAACCAATCCGTGTTGCTAGGTCCATAGTCATGAAAAAGTCTTCGTCTCATAACATCCCTTCGTTCTAGCTTCCAAAATTGTTTTGTTTCAGGGGACATATGGCTTGTATCCATGGCCATGGTTTCCCGATCCTTCTTCTCAATGTTTTGTTTGCGTACATACTCCCTTCTTTTGCATATTCCACTTGAAATGCCCTCTCATCTTCTTGGGTTTTCTTGTCTATTTCAAGTCTCATGGCGCTTTGCGTTGCAATTTCCTCCAAAAATTTAGATGTATTAGTAGTAGAATTACTCTCTCTCTTCGCCTTTGCCGCCTTTCTCCCAATAGGCCTCGACTCCCTTTGGATGGGTGAGTCTTGACTCATCGGGGAATCTATAGGCGAATCCGATGCCGGTTAATCATGGAGTGGCGTCTCGTTCAACACCACAGTCGGACCCGTTGGAATAATTCGGAATCTCGGACAATTCTTCACCACCTCCCAACATTGGTTATAGTTGAAACTTTTTTTGCCTTGCCCAGTAGCACCATACCACATTTGTGCTTGCATAATCTATATATAAAAAAATATTGGAAATGCAAGAAACTTAAAAAAATATTGGCAATGCAAGAAACTTAAAAAAAATTACTAGGACATTAAAATTAATAAAACGAAAATCACAAATATTTTACCTCATTGGTAAGATTTTCCCGCTCCTATGGTTGTCCATCGCTTTTGCCAAGGCATCTCTCCATTTCCCCAACTCTTTATTGAGAATTTTCCACCTACTAGATAATGCCATTTCCGTACGGGTCGAACTCGATCTTTTACAAAATTCTTAATGAATTTTTTTTTCCACATATGACAGAATTTCATCTCATTACCTGAGACAGAACAATGACTAATTTGGAGCCAACACTCGCACAACAAAACATCTTCCATGGTGCTCCATGCCCCAATACCGTCGGTAGAAGAAGCCATAAGATGATAAATAAAAATACAATTTGGAAGTGAATAAAATGTTGAGTAAAAAGTGAATAATAGTAGAAGTAGAAGAAAATGTATGAGGATTTGGTGTTGAAAGTGAAGAGTTTTGGTAGGTATTTATAGAAAAAAATTTCAGAATTTTTGGGTATTTTTCATTTTTTTTCATTTTTTTATTGCACAAAAATTGGCTACCGTTGGATTGGAGGAAAAATTCTGATTGAAGAGCCCAAAATGCGACACGTGGCAGAGAGCAGTTGGCGGCACTGTAGCGGCGCATTCAAATTTGAACGCCAGGGCTGACATCGTCGTGACGTCAGCGAGCTGACGTTAGCACCAAAACTCGGGCTGGAGCTCGGGCTAGCCTTGCCCTCGGGCCAGCCCAGGTTGCTGGGCCCCACCATCTGCCCGGGCCTTGTTTTGTTGCTGGAAACACCATTTTGGGCCAAAACAACCCCCCCACCCCGACACGTGGCAGAGAGCAGTTGGCGGCACTGTAGCCAGAGGCGGCCCATGGGGTGTGCGAGGTGTGCGACCGCACAGGGCCCCCAAAATTTAAGGGCCCCAAATTTTTCCGAGTCAACGCATTCAATTAATTAAAACATGAAAATAAAAATAAAATATTAAATATCACCCCACAACGCCACATGCAAGGCCCCAAAACCAAAACCAAAATTGAATTGAATATTAATTATCAACAACCTCCACAACTTAGAGAGTAGAGACCCTAATTTAATTCGTTTTCCTCTTCCCAACTCTCACGCTGCAACTCTTCTTTTTATTTATTTATTATGGTTTGAAACCTGTGTTTTCCTCTTCCCAACTCTTGCGCTGCAAAACCATTATAATATTCTTTTCTCTTTTAGTGAGTCTCTCTCTCTCCTCCGTCAAAATAAATCATCCCTTTCTCTTCAGTACCAGTGTACCACCCTCTTCCATCAAATTTTGGATTGTAAAAACCCAAGCTTTAGCCCTTTCCCCAAAATCACAGTTCTTTTCTCCCTCCCTCATTCACATGAGAATTCACCGAGCATTGAAATTGGAAATCAATTTATTAGCTCTGTGATTTGGAAGAGTGACTAAAAAAAAAATTCTGGGAAGCTCTTTCCGAAGGTGTTCCTCCCGTGTCAGAAAATTTTGTTTCTATATGGATTTTTTTTTCCTACTTGTATATATGTAGGGCCTCGACATCCATATTTGCACAGGGCCCCCAAAATCAATGGACCGGCTCTGACTGTAGCGGCGCATTCAAATTTGAACGTCAGGGCCGACATCGTCGTGACGTCAGCGAGCTGATGTTAGCACCAAAACTCGGGCTGGAGCTCGGGCTAGCCTTGCCCTCGGGCCAGCCCAGGTTGCTGGGCCCCACCATCTGCCCGGGCCTTGTTTTGTTGCTGGAAACACCATTTTGGGCCAAAACAACCCCCCCACCCCCACCCCCACCCCTCCCCTTGGTCCCCTTGCTGGAAATGCTCTAAAGGAAGGGCGAATTCTATTTTAAGGGGAGAGGGGCACTCACAAGGGGATTCAAACTGATGCCATGAGGTTTGCAAATAAAGACCTCAACCACTGGGGTAAACACCCACTGGCTTGTGTGCACTTTATAAAGAGTAAAGATTTTGGTAACTTTTTTTTTTTTTTTTTTTTTCAATCAGAAACATTACAGTGCGTTTGGATGAGGAAATTTAAAAGTGCAAAGGATTTCATAAATGACGGAATTTAAAATGACGGAAATTAATGTTCTAGAGTTTGTAAAGTTTCTTGTTTGGGTGACGGATTTAAAACACGGGATTTAACTTTTATTTGTAAAGTTATCTTTTTTTAAAACTCAATCTCTCTTAGGATTTTAGAAATGACGACTTTTAGATAGAATTTAAAGTTGAGATTTATGATCTCCAAATTCCATGTATTTTCCCACGTGAAATTTCTAAATTTCTATGTTTTTTTTAATCCAAACACGGGAATTGGTTCATATCAATTTAGAAATTCTGACTTTTGTCAAAATCCTAAGTTTATTTCCCTCATCCAAATGCACCGTTAAGGATTTTTGGCACCCGGTTCGGTTTGATTCGGTTTGATTCACTGACCGAAACTCAGAAAAAATGAAGAAGAGGGTGCAGTTTTGACTCAGTTAAAGTTAGTAACAACTAAGAACTCAAAATTCAGTATGCAGTAAAATGACCATCATTCTTTTGTTACACCACAACATCTCAAATGCTAACCTATGTACATACACTACTCATTATTACTCACATTTTCGTTCTCTAGATAGCCAAAAAAACAGAGACAAAACTACATTTTAGATCCGAAGCTCAGCTACAAGATGTTATTTTTCTGTCTGTAATCTGGAAAACAGAGAAAAGGGTTCAAAGAAACCCCCTAGATTCTCCTCAAGGATAACTTCTTTTCATACGACACGAATATATACAGCGTCACGTGACTAGCATGTGAGGAGATTTTTCATCATCGAGGCGCGATGGTTGGGACGACACCACTGGAAAGATCACTTCCTACAACACTGGAGGACATATAGGGTGTGTCTCTAGTCAAGTAGGATGATGAGGTTGAGGCAGCAGATGGTGAAAGTATGGTGTCAGCTTCCGGCATGATTTTGATTATGTTTTCAAGCTCCCTCACCACTTCCAGCATTGCTGGCCGCTTATCTTGCTTCTCATAACAACATCTAAGGGCCAAAGCTAGGAACCTCTCTACACATTCCGACGGATAGGAGCCCATTCTGCCGTCTATAATGGAGAACATCAACCCGGCCTGATGAGCTAGATTCACCTGACAAATAAATATAATTTTTTATGAATTTTTTTTTTTTGGTATATGCAGACGGATCACAGAAAGAGCAGTGGTGTTTTAATATGTTACCTCACGAACAATGTTTTTGCCATGTGATATTGGCAGCACACCAGTCAAGAGCTCCAGAAACACAATCCCAAGGCTATAGACATCGCTTTTGTCTGTCAACTTACTTGTCAAAAAGTACTCTGGATCCAGGTAACCCTGCACGTATGATTGGTTCCAAAACAAAAGAGTAATGGAACAAAGCATACTTCTTGGTTCTCAATTTCTCACAACGGATTTGAAAGTAGCAGATATTATATTATTCTTGATTGATTTCAAGTTTTGCAGAATCTAAACGTACCGGTGTTCCTCTCACAACTGTAGATACATATGAAGGTCCGGTCCCTTCATCATCCTGTAGAGGAGCAAGCCGTGAGAGTCCAAAATCAGCTACTTTAGCCATAAGGTTGGAGTCCAGAAGTATGTTGGTGGCTTTAATGTCTCGGTGGAATATGGGAGGATTTGCCTCATTATGGAGATAAAGAATGCCTTTAGCTGAACCCAATGCAATTTGTAACCTCATACCAAAGCTCAGGCTTCCCTTGGCCGTAACTATCATATCACAGCAAGTACAGAACTTAAGAAGAAATTTCAATGCAGAATTAGCTAGATGAAACTCAAGCTGCAGAAAGAAATCTTGTCCCAAAATGGGGAATGATGAGAAGAACAATGGAAATAACCAAAGAGGCATGGATGAATAGAAGGAGCCATTTAAGAATCTGGGAATGTTGGAAATTTCATACCACAAAGCCAGTCCCTTAAGGTACCATTGGGCATGAACTCATAAACCAGCATCTGCACAAGCACCAAGAACATAATTTGATCAATGATATTTACATTCATGTGATTCTAATACATTGAAGCACTCAACCAGCATCTGCACAAAAAAACTAGTTGCAACTTGGAAGCAATGACTAATTTCCCAAGACTGCAAACCTCATACCTGCTCCCCTTCTTCATCACAATATCCCACCAAAGAGACCAAGTTTCGGTGATGTAATCTCGATAACAGTTCTATCTCGGTCAAGAATTCTTTTTCACCCTGCAAGGATCCTTCTTTCGCACGCTTTATGGCGACAATTGTGTCATCAGATAAAATACCTCTGTAAACTTTCCCATAACCTCCTCGACCAAGTTGAGTTGAATTATCAAAATTCCTGGTAGCTAGTGTCATTTCTTTGAAAGTGAACGCCTTTACGCCATCAATTTTCACTGTAATGTTCGAGTATGCAAAGAGTGATAAGAACTTATACCACTTTCTAGGATGATAAATTGATATTCAACCTGATAGTATCTCCAAGTATTCAGGACTTACATGAATGTCTCCTAGAAGGTGGTCTGTCCCGGTGTCTCAAGCATCTTGTGATCAGAAGCATGACAGTGGCAGAAAGAATGACAGACGATGCAACTGCCCCTGTTATAATAGCTGCCCAAATTCCCTTCCTAATGCCCATCCTTCGTGGCCCAACAATCACTATAACAACAATATAATGAAGTTACCATGATGCAGAATGAAATTAAGAACAAGAAACCTGCAGTCAACCTGATTCCAAAATAAAATTAAGAAACAGGAGGAACATTGACCAATATACTCATAGGCTGGTGCTGGTAGATGAGCAAACAGAAAAATGCAGCATAATTTCATAAATTAGACCAAAATGACTTGAAACGAAGATGTCCAGGCTAAAGCACATACTATTTGAATAAGGTCCCAGCAGAGTGAAGTCGAGAATCTCATAAGGTCCAAAGAAATCAGGTAGAGGATTTTCCCACGATGTTAAAACTCCTCTAATTCGATGAACCTCACTAAAGTTGAAAGTATTTGAGTGGGGATTAATGAACATAGGGAAAAGCTTCAAATGCATCCGTAGACGAGGTCCTTCTTGCCAGACAAATGAATCAATAAATAATTGGTAAAGGCTCAAGTTGAGAGATCTAGTGAAGCATATTTCAAAGTTCTGAATATGTGGAGGAAAATCCGAAAAACTAGGGCTTTTCAGACGATATTCAACTATTATAGGTGATGCACAAAAGCATGGCACTGGGGAAGATGGGACATATTCGTAGAAATTATCTATTGGGCATGCTTGACTAGGGCAGGTCATTTTTGGAGTTGAATTTGTTGAACTATCAGGGGTTCCATCTCCTCCAGCTTCGGATCGACAGAACTGGCGTACATTTTGTATGCTTGCATTCTTGCAAATAGGATTTCCTTCAAGTCTGAGAAAATCTGGTATAAGTGAGAATTTGAATTTCTAGAAGTAAAACATGGTATATTTTTGCTAATAATTTTAAATACAGGACATAATTTATGGGCAAGTTAACCACTCCATAACATGAAAGCAAGCATAAAATTCCCAATATATGCCATTGGATAAGGGAAATGAAAGACGAGAAAAGAAAAAAGCTCCAAGGAATCCTAGCTATATCCACCTGTGTAGAGAGTACAACTATAGAACAATGTGTGTTGCTTTTTAAAATTTGGTAACATATCTCTCCTAATTGAAATTGTACCATTCATGCCACTCTTAATTTGCATGCAATTATTTTGTGCATTTCCTCATTTCCATGAAACTATTTAATCAATTTGTGTATCTATAAAAGTCCCCATTTTTAACTGCACTGAGAAAAATAAGATGTCCAGCTATAATAACATCCTTAACAATGCAGAGTTCTTTTTTGTTCTTTCTTCTCTAATAAATCCAGAACAATATATAAGAAACAACTCTGAAAATAGGGATATGATTGAAGCCATTGCATTGGAAACATACCTCAAGGTGACATTTGCTGGAGGATTTAGCTCTCCCGATATGTTCGACAGTGAATTGTTCCGGAGATCACTGCAAAATTCATCAAACTTCTAAATAAGCTCAATCTAAAAATTTACACTAAATCATTAAGGTCCTCAAACTTTAAATGTTCATGCTACTTTTTTGGTAAAGGAATTTACAGTTTAAGTCTTGCTCTTGTACTAAAAGATATGTTCCACCATATAGCAGGGACAGAACCAGTCAAGAAATTATTCTCGAGTGACCTGTAATACAAGTCATTACAGAAATCAGATCCAGTCTGCATAGAAGTGCAATATTATACGAAATACAGATTTAGGGAAGTTAGGAGATTCTCACAATTTCTGAAGTGAAGGAAGATCAGAGAAATTCTCAGGAATAGATCCATTAAGCTGGTTATCTGACAGATCGCTGCAATAAATAATGAAAATTAAACAGGAAAAGTTTATAAATTACTCAGATTAAACACAGACAGTGATATGTAATAATTTTTTTGTGTCACTTTTATTTAAAGTTAACATGCTGATGCAGCAAGAAGTATAAATAGAACAAGTTACAAGTTTTTTTTTTGGACAGACAAGTTAAAAGTTTACTTGGGCCATTTGCATACATTGTTGTCATATTGTGAGAGAGTCTATGTGAAGGTATGGATCCACTCAGTTGATTCCAGCTTAGATCTCTGTGCAATGAACCCAGTAAAAGGTTAGATAATAGAGGTATAAATAGAAGAGTAAATAAATGCATTATAGTGTCCATTAATTCAAGGTTGTTGAGCCATCTCCATACTTACAGATAAAGAAGGTTAGGTATCCTGCTAAAATCAGGAATTTCTCCCTGCAAGCTACAATTCCTAAGACTTCTGCCAAATCAGAAAGAAGGAAAAAGTAAAACTATTAGCAACCCTTTCAAGCAAATTTATGCAACATGTAATAAATACAAAATTAAAGCACTTAAAACATCTCGAGAAGTGGAAATACTGGATTACAGAGGTCATTTGGATATCAGTGAAATTCTAAAATTCCTATTGGAATTACCTTGCATACGACCTGGATCACCAAATTAATGCAACTTGCTTATAGTCCTAATGTAAAGCAGTATAAACATGAACCATCGATTCAACAAGAGAAAGATACGAATACTAAAACTTACATTTTTGCTAATTGGGAAAAGTTTCCATAAGAAGCTGGAATCTCAGTCCCCCTGAAGTTGTTGTTATCAAATTGACTGCAAATGGAAGAGAAAACAATAATTTCCATCAACCAAGAAGAAAATATCGTCAAGAAAAAACAGATTACCTACTGAGATCACACAAAAGGAAACAAGTTACTCCAAACTAAAAATCCGGACAGTGTTGAATTAGGACGTACATTATGCGCAAGTTTGGTAAGTTGGAGTATTCTGGTGGAAGATATCCAGATAAGTCATTATTATCAAAAAGCCTGTAAAAGTTTGCGTCAAGTATACACCATCAGGTATCAGTCAACAAGTATCAATACAGAACAATTTCCCCAAAACACAAGGAAATAAGGCTTTAAGAACTCACAAATGAAGAAGAGTGGGTACTTTAGAAAGCTCAGACGGAATTTGACCACTGAAGGAGTTGTTGTTCATGTGGCTGCAAAGCAATTAATGTACATGCAGCTGTCAAACATGAGAAATATAAAATGCTAGCTAACTTCAAGTAGCATTTAGCTTGAACATGTACTTACAGATGTTTTACTTTGACCAAGTTAACAAATGATTTTGGTATTGGACCTGACATATAGTTTTGGTCAACTTGTAGCCTATTTAAATTTGAAAGGTAACCGAGCTCATCAGGTAAAGAACCGGATAATTTGTTTCCACTCAAGAGCCTGCATACAAATGCATCACAAAAAAAATTATGAAAATTGTGTACTGTAAAACAGAAAATTATGTTGATATTCCAAAAACAAGTGTACCCAGAACTATAGATTGGTTGAACTCAACTTACAAGAGTTTCAAGGATGTCATGTTTCCTATCTCCTTTGGTATAGTGCCACTTAATTCATTCCACATGAAATCTCTTCCGGAAGAGAAGAAAACGAAATACAAAACATTAGAAAACAATTAAAAAGATAATCAGGAAAAAAAACCTCCAAAAAAGTGGAATCACAGATCAATTTTTGAGAGGCCAGACTCACAATATTAGAAGGTGAGATAGTTGGCCAAGCTCAGGTGCTAAACTTCCTGAGAGATTCATGTTCAGCAGTTGGCTGCATCAAATCATAATTAAGAAAAAAAAACCATTATCACTCACTGTGAGGGTAACGTAATCTGGAATGGAAAAGGTAAGAGCAGTATGAAAAAAGAATGCATACAGTTCCTCAAGGTGCAAGTACCCATCAGCCCCAACAGTATTATTACAAAAAACTCCAGTCCAGTGAGATTTACAAGGATCCCCATTGTTCCAGTTCGTGAGATGCTTCCTAGGATCACTTAAACTGCTCTTAACTGCTCTCAATGCTTTGACTGCAAAAGGGCACAAAACATAATTCATACTTTTCATTTGAATCATATAAGAATCATATATAAATGATTGAAATGCATTGAATTAAATCTGGATATAACAAGTAAGAAATATAGCATATGTGCAGCAAACTCACCTTCAGAAGGATTTGTAACTTGTGCAACCGCAAGGAGGACGAAGCAAGAACACAACAGAGCAATGACACATCCACAGACTCTCATTCTTAGCATTCTAACACCCTATGGAAACAACCCAATGAGCAATTTCCATAAAACTTGCAAACACTAAATTCAAAATCTTGACTTCTTTGTCATAAGAAGTAAAACTAGAACATGCAACAAAACACAAAAGAAAGATATAAGGAAACAGTTGGAAGTGAGAGAAAGATACTGCTCAGGAAGCACACACGAACAGTCAAACAATATGGGTAGAGTATTTTCAGGTTGTATTTCATTCTCCAAAAGGAGGTATTTATAATACAAGGATGTAACCTTAGTAGGGTCAAACTTGGAAACAAGATAAAATCCTAATTACACAATATTTGTACAAAAGGAAAGAAATATAGTTCTAAACTTCTAATAAACTAGAAAACAAATCTCCTAATTAAGCTAGGATCTTGCTAACACTCCCCCTCAAGTTGAGCAAAGATGTCACGCATGCCCAACTTATCAAGCGAGTTGAGAAAGACCGTAGTAGACACAGCTTTCGTAAGAACATCTGCCAGTTGATATAGAACATCTGCCAGTTGATACTCGGTTGATATAAACGGAAAAGAAATAATTTCAGCATCCAACTTCTCTATAACAAAATGTCGATCAACCTCCATGTGCTTTGTACAATCATGTTGCACAGGGTTATGCGCTGCGCAATTGCAATTGCAATTGTAGCGTTATTATCACAATACAAATCCATGGGTTTCTGGGGTCCAAACCCAAGATCTCTCAACAATCTTCTCAACCATAGTAACTCACACACACGTTGAGCCATCTCTTGATACTCTGCCTAGGCACTAGACCTAGACACCACTTTTTGCTTTTTACTCCTCCAAGTAACAAGATTACCACCAACAAATGTGAAATACCCAGACGTAGAACATCTATCAATGACTGAACCAGCCCAATCAGCATCCGTATACCCTTCCACATCTGTATGACTATACTTGCAAAACATTAACCCCTTGCCTTTCAGATACCTCAAAATGCGCATCACAGCACCCATATGATCTTCACTAGGAGAATGCATAAACTGACTCACTACACTCATTGCATATGCAATATCAGGACGTGTATGACCTAAATCAATCAATTTCCCCACAAGTCGTTGATAACCCTCTTTATCTGTAGGGACTTGATCAGGATACAACCCAAACTTATGATTCTGTTCACTAGGGGTATCAATTGGTTTACAATCCAACATTCCAGTCTCTGCTCTGCAGGTAAATCCAAAATATACTTTCTTTGAGACAGGAATATACCATGTTTAGATTTGGCAACTACAATCCCAAGAAAGTACTTCAAATCACCCAATGACTTCATCTCAAACTTGGAAGCCATATATTTCTGAAGATTTTGCATTTTTGCCTGATCATCTCCAGTCACAATCATATCATCAACATAAATAATTAAAGCTGTCAATTTACCTTTATGAAGCTTTAGAAACAAAGTATGATCTAAGTTACTCTGCACATACCCAAATTTCTTTATAGATGCTGCAAATCTCCCAAACCATGTTCTTGGAGACTACTTCAATCCATATAAGGACTTTTGCAGCTTACACACAACACCCTCCTTAGAGGTCATATGAATAACAGGAGGGAGATCCATGTAAATCTCCTCCTTGAGGTCACCATGTAGAAACACATTTTTGACATCGAATTGCAAAGGTCTCTAAATAATCCACGCACAGTATTGAGACATCGAATTGCAAAGGGCCAGTCGCGGTTAGAAGCCAGGGATAATAGTACACGCACAATATTGAGCTTTGCTACTTGAGCAAAGGTCTCTAAATAATCCACTCCATGGGTCTGAGTATAACCATTTGCTACCAATCTAGCCTTGTAACAGTCAATGGAACCATTAGCCTTATGCTTCAAAGTAAACACCTATCTGCATCCAACAGCTTTCTTCCATTGTGGCAAATGAACTAAATCCCATGTTTTATTCTTGTTCAAGCCATCCATTTCAACATTTATGGCATCCATCCATTTAGGGTTAGATAAAGCATCCTGCAGCTTAGTTGGCACACATACACTAGATAATTGACACAAATATGACGCATATGACTTATACAAACGATGATATGACACTTCTTCATGGAAAGTCACGTCCAAAGTAACATGCACATTCTGGGTATGTGGGTGATAACACTTGTAACCCTTCTGAGTAGAAGAGTAACCAATAAAGACACATCGCAGAGCACAAAGATCAAGTTTACTCTATTGATGAGAGTAGACATGAACATAAGCAACACGCCCAAAAACTTTAGGGGGCAACTTGGAGATGGAGACATGGGAAACATGGTCACCAAACACATCATGTGGAGTCTTGAAATCAAGAACCCGACTAGGAGTACGATGAATCAAATAGGCAGCGGACATAACAGAATGCCCTCAAAGATGATGGGGAACAGACATATCCAATTTGAGTGAGCAGGCAACTTGAAGCAATTGTCGATTCTTTCTTTCAGACACAACATTTTGTTGAGGGGTAAAATGGGTTGTCGTTTGGTGAATAATACCTTGAGCACAGAAGAAAGACGCCAAAATATTATTCACATATTCGCCTCCGTTATCAGTCCGGAATACTTTGACCTGAGTATGAAACTGAGTAAACACCATAGTACAAAACTCTGGAAGGATGGAAGCAACATCATGTTTATTTTTCAGCAAGAAAACCCAAGTGAGTTGGGTATAATCATTAATAAATGTGATGAACCAACGAAATCTGTTCGAAGTAACGCGAGCCAAATCCCACACATCAGAATGCACTAAATTAAAAGGCTTTGTAGTTTTATTGTCACTCAAAGGAAGCACAGTGCGATGACTCTTGACCAAAATACATGTCTCACACTTAAAACCAGACTCATCACAAAAGCAGAATAAAGATAGAAACAGATGCTTAAGGTAGCCAAATGATGGGTGTCCCAAGCAACGATACCATAACCAAATTTACTGTTTGTCTTTGACACTGCAACTTTGAATAGTATTAATGACACGATCATGAACTGGTGCAGAAGGCAATGTCAAATAATATAACCCCTTATCCGTTTACCATGCTTAATCATCTCGTGAGTTTTGAGATCGTGAAAAGAGCAATGTGTATGATAGAAAGTAGCAGAAGCATTAAGTGTATCAAGTAATCGACCAACAGATAACAAGTTACAATGGATATTGGGAAATAATAATGCACGAGACAAGGACATAGTAGGAGTGAGAGAGTTGTGCCCTTGCCAGTAATTGGAGAGGGTAAGCTGTTTGTACAATATCTGGCCAAGCATTTCCAAGCATTTCCAAGCTATTCCAAGCATTTCCAAGCTAATCCAAGCAAAGGGAAGGGAGTCCCACATCGACAAAACACAAGAGAAGGGGACTCTCCCTTCCCTATAAAAGAAGACCCCTCTCCTTCAAAGGAGGGAAGGAAGAAAGAGGTTGGGCAGGCTACTAGGGCCTCATGGGCTTACCCATGAGCCCATTTACAAGCCCACGAAGCCCTTGCCAGTAATTGGAGAGGGTAAGCTATTAGCACTAGTTCTGTATGGGTCACGGGTGTTACTGGACAACTCATAAAAAAATTTAGCATCATAAGTCATATGATCAGAAGCACCAGTATCAATTATCCAAGTATTGGAGCCAGTACCTGGAATAAAGTCAGAAACACACAAATTTGCAGAAGCAGCAGCAACAACAACAATAATGAAGTTATCACCTATGATTGCAGTAGAAACTCAACAGATCACTACAAAGTATACAACGTAACACAGCAAAGGCACAAATACAGCAGATGCATGAAGACAGGCATGAACACGGTAGAGTACACATCGGAACACAACAAAGGCACAAATACGACAGATGCATGAAGACAGGAATGACACGAATACTATAGAGACACGAACACTACAACACAACACACAAACCTAAGAGGGCACACACAACACAAGTAGAAAAAAAATATGGGGCTAGAACACGGGTGGGCACATGTAAGATCCCACATCGACCAACGGAGAGGGGGTGATGTGCCTTATATGTACATGCCTGCATCCATCTAGCACGAGGCCTTTTGGGAGCTCACTGGCTTCGGAGTCGTAGGAACTCCGAAGTTAAGCGAGTTGGGGGCCAGAGCAATCCCAGGATGGGTGACCCACTAGGAAGTTGGTCGTGAGCTCCCAGAAACAAAACCGTGAGGGCCATAGAAGGGGGGCCCAAAGCGGACAATATCGTGCTATGGCGGAGCCGGTCCCGGGATGTGACAGCACAACACACAGGTCACCAGAAAAGTTGGCTCTGATGCCAAGTCAAGCAATATGGGTAGAATATTTTCAAGTTGTATTTTATTATCCAAAAGGAGGTATTTATAATACAAGAATGTAACCATAGTAGGGTCAAACTAGGAAACAAGATAAAATCATAATTACACAATATATGTACAAAAGGAAAGAAATATAATCCTAATTAAGCTAGAATCTTGCTAACACAAACATCTAGGCCGAGTCAATGGGAAGGCTAAGAAGGGTGAAGTCTGTGTGCAGAGAAGGCCTGAGATACATCATTTTCGTCATCATGAGCATCAACATAAGTTTTTTTAAGGGTTAATCGTTTTATTACTCTATGAATTTAGACCCGATTTGCATTTAAGTACCTCAATTTCCAAAATGGTTCCCATGGTCCTTCAACTTCAATTTCGTTAAGACAAATGGTCCTGCCGTTAATTTTGTTCACTTTTCTGTTAAATGCAGGGGCAAAATGATATATATATTTTTTAATCAAAATTGATTAAAATATGAATAAAATATTAAAAAACTAAAAAATTAAAATTAAACTCTCTCCCCCTCTATCTCGACATCTACTCCCCCCAAACTTTTTTTTTTTTTTTTTTTTTTGGGTTAGTTTTTTATTTTATTTTAAAGATATGATTTTTTATTCATTTTTTTGGTTTTAATATAAAAATATCATTTTGCCCCTGCATTTAATAGAAAAAGTTAACAAAATTGACGGTAGGACCATTTGTCCTAACGAAAGTAATGTTAAAGGACCACGGTAACCATTTTGAAAATTGAGTTACTCAAATGCAAATTAGGTCTAAATTCAGGGACTAATAAAACAATTAACCCTTTTTTAAATTTAAGTAGAAAGAGATAAGAGGAGAATAATGACATATGGCGTCTTCTTTGCATCTGCTTCCAAATTTTTTATCGCCTTGAGAAAGTGAGTGAGTGTGAAGGCAATGTCATTTTTCGCTTCAAGAGACGTTAACTTTTCTGTACCTATTACCTAAAGTCCACTACAAAATTCTTTGCGCGGATTTACACGAACCACAAATCCAACATATCTTTATTTCAGTGACTTAGTTTTGGAGAGAGAATTTCATGCAAGGTTGTTATCCCCACCAATAGCATTATGATATGCGGGATAATTTTTTCATTTGTCATCATATTATTGGTCGGGAATAGTGTGCTATATTCCCGTTACAAAAAAGTTTTTATGCTGGTTTTGGGATTGTATAAAGTATTTTTGTCAAGTAAGCTTTTAGCATTTTCATAAGCAATCAATAATAAATCACATTTATGTTAAGTACGTGAACATACTTGGTTAGCGGTCATAAACATAGAAAACCATATTGGTTTTGGGTTGAGTTAAGTTGATAACGTACGCGTGTCTGAGATTACCTTGTTTAGAACTTCTATTTAACTGGATTTCTAATATCAACTGTAGCTACTAAATCTTTATTTCACAAAGGTTTTTAATCCATAAAAAAATTATATCAGCAAAAAGATTCGAGTTCATTGGCAAGACGTGCCAAAGTACGAATGCAAGTACAAATTTGCATTTGCTGCTTTTATTAGAGGGCATAAATTGTCAACATCAAATTCCATTATAATATTCATCCTATTAGTATTTCCAGTTTAATATTAGACCCAATTGCTATCAAGACTTGCAATTATTGCTTACAAGTTTCCACAAGTTCCAGTCATGTTGATATATGAATGAAACTCAACTTGAAAACTGGCATTGTCTTTTCCTCAAGGATGACAAAATTGGTGGTCATTTTGATGTGAAGACTCCAAATTTTGCATTAATACATGACAACCATATGAACCGTGCATTATACTCATAGATAGCTCTTGGACCAGCGAGCGGCGGGGCTTGCCTCAACGTTAGTCAACAAGAATTCAGATGGAGACAGAGGAGATAAGGTTCCGGGAAAAACCCCTTGCGCCGATTTTGGGTTGCAAATAAATTCAGATTAAAATCAAACAACGTCATATTCGGGGACAAAGAAATCAAATTCTAATTGGACGTACGTGGGAGTAAAGTTATGGGCAATTGGTATTTGGCCCTCGGTGGGATTTCTTTTATTTTAATAGCAAAAAGAAATTTGTTGGGACTTTAATTTAATACAAATTTAGTTATATACCCAATCTTAGACATAGTCTTATAAAGAAACCTTATACCATTCAAAAAATATAAATACACCAAAAAAACCCAAAAATCGAAAGCTATCAATTTTTTCAATTAAATAGCTATCCTTGTACTACGGATTTGAGAGAGAAAAATCAGATCTGCCCAGATCTGTCCAAAAACCAAATCAGATTTATTTTCTCATTTCTCGTTGTTGCTTTCTCAGTGTTGGAGCAAAAGGAGCTTCCATTCTCAAGTCCAACTATATTCTTCATATCTGATCTACAATTTTCAATATTTCACCGTCGATTCCTTGTTCTAAAATCGTGCTTCTATTGATATTGACTTTTTTTTTTTCCGGATTGTTCGGAACCTCAATCAGATGCTCTTATCTCTACTCCTCATCTTTGAGCTCTACTCCTCTTTCGCCACGTCGTCGTCGTCGTTGTCGTCATCATCATTATCGTTGTTCTCGTCGTCATCGTCATTATCGTTGTTGTCGTCATCATCGTCGTTTGGTTTGGACTTGAGATTTTTGATCTTTTGCTTCAATTATGTGTTTCTCTTCGGATTTTAGTTGATTTTCGAAATGTATTTTAAGCTTTGATTATCGATTTATCTTTTGTTACTATTTCAGTTATGGATCTCATTTTTATTTAACAATGTACTTCTATGACAGAGTATTAACAATGTACTTCTATGACATAATAGTATTAACAATCTGGGCTTGGCTTGTTTTGAGTTGGTTTGGTTTGTTCTTTCTTCATCTTTTCTTTGGTGGCCATGTATTAGAAATAGCAACAAACATTAATCAACATGACAGTAAATTAGCAGTGTTATTACCCTAAACTAGAACATTACATGGGTAGACATGCATTAGAAATAGGATGTCATAGGAAACTAGCAGTGTTATTACGCTAGACTGGAACATTACAGGGGTAGACATGCATTAGAAATAGAATGTCATAGGAAACTAGTAGTGTTATTACCCTAAACTAGAACATTACAGAGGTAGACATGCATTAGAAATAGGATGTCATAGGAAACTAGCAGTGTTATTATCCTAGATTAGAACATTACAGTCATTAATCAATATGATAGTAAACTAGCAGTGTTATTACTCTAGATTGAAACATTACAGCCATTAATCAACATGAAAGTAATGATGTGGAACATTACAATCATTAATCAACATGATGCGTTAATGAAGTTATGGTTTTCAAGACATTTTGTTTGTAATGAATTGTTTGGGTTTTTTATTTATTTATTTATTTATATAACATTGGGCTGGGCTTGTTTTGGGTGCTTTTAAAGTTTTTTGTGTTGGACTTCTTTTAAGTTGATCAATGGCAGTCACGTAATTTATATGAACTTCAACAACAATTTTTTATGTAGTAAATGAGTTTTGGGTGTGTTTCTAAAGTGCATTCAATGTGAAGTTTTTTTTTTAATTTCAGCCCCTATTTTGGGTATATTAGTGAAGCTCCCTTAATTTAATATTGTGGATCAGCGCTAAGCAGCACGTTGTTTTTGTCTAAAACCAGTGACTCTAAAAAAAATATATATAGAGAGAGAGAAGGGTTAATTGAAGAAATTAAAAAAAGAAAAATGACTTATGATGTCACTATTGCATTGTTATGAAGGAAAATTGTTGTGTGAACTTTATAAAGAGTAGAGATTTTGGGAACTTTTTTTTCAATCAGAAATATTAAGGATTTTTTGCACTCAGTTTGGTTTGGTTCGGTCCAGTTCACTAACCGAAACTGAGAAAAAATGAAGAAGAGAGTGCAGTTTTGCCTCAGTTACTGTTAGCAACAACTAACAACTCAAAATTCAGTACGCAGTAAAATGACCATCATTCTTTTGTTACACTACAACAACATCTCAAATGCTAACTTAGGTACATACACTACACTACTCATTATTACTCACATTTTCGTTCTCTAGATAGCCAAAAAAACCGAGACAAAACTACATTTTAGATCCGAAACTCAGCTACAAGATGTTATTTTTCTGTCTGTAATCTGGAAAACGGAGAAAAGGGTTCAAAGAAACCCCCTAGATTCTCCTCAAGGATAACTTCTTTTCATACTACGCAAATATATACAGCATCACGTGACTAGCATGTGAGGAGATTTTTCATCATCGAGGCGCGATGGTTGGGACGACACCACTGGAAAGATCACTTCCTACAACACTGGAGGACATATAGGATGTGTCTCTAGTCAAGTAGGATGATGAGGTTGGTGATTGGTCACTGTATGAGGCAGCAGATGGTGAAAATATGGTGTCAGCTGCCGGCATGATTTTGATTATGTTTTCAAGCTCCCTCACCACTTCCAGCATTGCTGGCCGCTTATCTTGCTTCTCATAACAACATCTAAGGGCCAAAGCTAGGAACCTCTCTACACATTCCGACGGATAGGAGCCCATTCTGCTGTCTATAATGGAGAACATCAACCCGGCCTGATGAGCTAGATTCACCTGACAAATAAATATAATTTTTTATGATTTTTTTTTGGGTATATGCAGATGGATCACAGAAAGAGCAGTGGTGTTTTAATGTGTTACCTCACGAACAATGTTTTTGCCATGTGATATTGGCAGCACACCAGTCAAGAGCTCCAGAAACACAATCCCAAGGCTATAGACATCGCTTTTGTCTGTCAACTTACTTGTCAAAAAGTACTCTGGATCCAGGTAACCCTGCACGTATGATTGGTTCCAAAACAAAAGAGTTATGGAACAAAGCATACTTCTTGGTTCTCAATTTCTCACAACGGATTTGAAAGTTGCAGATATTATATTATTCTTGATTGATTTCAAGTTTTGCAGAATCTAAATGTACCGGTGTTCCTCTCACAGCTGTAGATACATATGAAGGTCCGGTCCCTTCATCATCCTGTAGAGGAGCAAGCCGTGAGAGTCCGAAATCGGCTACTTTAGCCATAAGGTTGGAGTCCAGAAGTATGTTGGTGGCTTTAATGTCTCGGTGGAATATGGGAGGATTTGCCTCATTATGGAGATAAAGAATGCCTTTAGCTGAACCCAATGCAATCTGTAACCTCATACCAAAGCTCAGGCTTCCCTTGGCCTTAACTGTCATATCACAGCAAGTACAGAACTTAAGAAGAAATTTCAATGCAGAATTAGCTAGATGAAACTCAAGCTGCAGAAAGAAATCTTGTCCCAAAATGGGGAATGATGGGAAGAACAATGGAAATAACCAAAGAGGCATGGATGAATAGAAGGAGCCATTTAAGAATCTGGGAATGTTGGAAATTTCATACCACAAAGCCAGTCCCTTAAGGTACCATTGGGCATGAACTCATAAACCAGCATCTGCACAAGCACCAAGAACATAATTTGATTAATGATATTTACATTCATGTGATTCTAATACATTGAAGCACTCACCCAGCATCTGCACAAAAAAACCAGTTGCAACTTGGAAGCAATGACTAATTTCCCAAGACTGCAAACCTCATACCTGCTCCCCTTCTTCATCACAATATCCCACCAAAGAGACCAAGTTTCGGTGATGTAATCTCGATAACAGTTCTATCTCGGTCAAGAATTCTTTTTCACCCTGCAAGGATCCTTCTTCCGCACGCTTTATGGCTACAATTGTGTCATCAGATAAAATACCTCTGTAAACTTTCCCATAACCTCCTCGTCCAAGTTGAGTTGAACTATCAAAATTCCTGGTAGCTAGTGTCATTTCTTTGAAAGTGAACGCCTTTACGCCATCAATTTTCATTGTAATCTTCGAGGCTGCAAAGAGTGATAAGAACTTATACCACTTTCTAGGATGATAAATTGATAATCAACCTGATAGTATCTCCAAGTATTCAGGACTTACATGAATGTCTCCTAGAAGGTGGTCTGTCCCGGTGTCTCAAGCATCTTGTGATCAAAAGCATGACAGTTGCAGAAAGAATGACAAACGATGCAACTGCCCCTATTATAATAGCTGCCAAAATTCCCTTCCTAATGCCCATCCTTCGTGGCCCAACGATCACTATAACAACAATATAAGTGAAGTTACCATGATGCAGAATGAAATTAAGAACAAGAAACCTGCACTAAACCTGATTCTAAAATAAAATTAAGAAACAGAAGAGTTATCACATGCAGGAGGAACATTGACCAATATACTCATAGGCTGGTGCTGGTTGATGAGCAAATAGAAAAATGCAGCCTAATTTCATAAATTAGACCAAAATGACTTGAAACGAAGATGTCCAGGCTAAAGTACATACTATTTGAATAAGGTCCCAGCAGAGTGAAGTTGAGAAGCTCATAAGGTCCAAAGAAATCAGTTAGAGGAAGTTCCCACGATGTTAAAACTCCTCTAATTCGATGAACCTCACTAAAGTTGAAAGTATTTGAGTGGGGATTAGTGAACATAGGGAAAAGCTTCAAATGCATCCGTAGACGAGGTCCTTCTTGCCAGACAAATGAATCAATAAATAGTTGATAAAGGCTCAAGTTGAGAGATCTAGTGAAGTATATTTCAAACTTCTGAATATATGGAGTAAAATAAGAAAAACTAGGGCTTTTCAGACGATATTCAACTATTATAGGTGATGCACAAAAGCATGGCACTGGGGAAGATGGGACATATTCGTAGAAATTATCTATTGGGCATGCTTGACTAGGGCAGGTCATTTTTGGAGATGAATTTGTTGAACTATCAGGGATTCCATCTCCTCCAGCTTCGGATCGACAGAACTGGCCTACATTTTGTATGCTTGCATTCTTGCAAATAGGATTTCCTTCAAGCCTGAGAAAAGCTGGTATAAGTGAGAATTTGAATTTCTAGAAGTAAAACATGGTATATTTTTGCTAATAATTTTAAATACAGGACATAATTTATGGGCAAGTTAACCACTCCATAACATGAAAGCAAGCATAAAATTCCCAATATATGCCATTGGAGAAGGGAAATGAAAGACAAGAAATGAAAAAAGCTCCAAGGAATCCTAGCTGTATCCACCTGTGTTGAGAATACAACTATAGAACAATGCGTGTTGCTTTTTAAAATTTGGTAACATGTCTCTCCTAATTGAAATTGTACCATTCGTGCCACTCTTAATTTGCATTCAATTATTTTGTGCATTTCCTCATTTCCATGAAACTGTTTAATCAATTTGTGTATCTGTAAAAGTCCCCATTTTTAACTGCACTGAGAAAAATAAGATGTCCAGCTATAATAACATCCTCAACCATTAGTCCTTTTTTATTCTATCTTCTCTAATAAATCCAGAACAATATATAAGAAACAACTCTGAAAATAGGGATATGATTGAAGCCATTGCATTGGAAACATACCTCAAGGTGACATTTGCTGGAGGATTTAGCTCTCCCGATATGTTCGACAGTGAATTGTTCCGGAGATCACTGCAAAATTCATCAAACTTCTAAATAAGCTCAATCTAAAAATTTACACTAAATCATTAAGGTCCTCAAACTTTAAATGTTAATGCTACTTTTTTGGTAAAGGAATTTACAGTTTAAGTCTTGCTCTTGTACTAAAAGATATGTTCCACCATATAGCAGGGACAGAACCAGTCAAGAAATTATTCTCGAGTGACCTGTAATACAAGTCATTACAGAAATCAGATCCAGTCTGCATAGAAGTGCAATATTATACGAAATACAGATTTAGGGAAGTTAGGAGATTCTCACAATTTCTGAAGTGAAGGAAGATCAGAGAAATTCTCAGGAATAGATCCATTAAGCTGGTTATCTGACAGATCGCTGCAATAAATAATGAAAATTAAACAGGAAAAGTTTATAAATTACACAGATTAAACACAGACAGTGATATGTAATAATTTTTTTGTGTCACTTTTATTTAAAGTTAACATGCTGATGCAGCAAGAAGTATAAATAGAACAAGTTACAAGTTTTTTTTTTGGACAGACAAGTTAAAAGTTTACTTGGGCCATTTGCATACATTGTAGTCATATTGTGAGAGAGTCTATGTGAAGGTATGGATCCACTCAGTTGATTCCAGCTTAGATCTCTGTGCAATGAACCCAGTAAAAGGTTAGATAATAGAGGTATAAATAGAAGAGTAAATAAATGCATTATAGTGTCCATTAATTCAAGGTTGTTGAGCCATCTCCATACTTACAGATAAAGAAGGTTAGGTATCCTGCTAAAATCAGGAATTTCTCCCTGCAAGCTACAATTCCTAAGACTTCTGCCAAATCAGAAAGAAGGAAAAAGTAAAACTATTAGCAACCCTTTCAAGCAAATTTATGCAACATGTAATAAACACAAAATTAAAGCACTTAAAACATCTCGATAAGTGGAAATACTGGATTACAGAGGTCATTTGGATATCAGTGAAATTCTAAAATTCCTATTGGAATTACCTTGCATACGACCTGGATCACCAAATTAATGCAACTTGCTTATAGTCCTAATGTAAAGCAGTATAAACATGAACCATCGATTCAACAAGAGAAAGATACGAATACTAAAACTTACATTTTTGCTAATTGGGAAAAGTTTCCATAAGAAGCTGGAATCTCAGTCCCCCTGAAGTTGTTGTTATCAAATTGACTGCAAATGGAAGAGAAAACAATAATTTCCATCAACCAAGAAGAAAATCTCGTCAAGAAAAAACAGATTACCTACTGAGATCACACAAAAGGAAACAAGTTACTCCAAACTAAAAATCCAGACAGTGTTGAATTAGGACGTACAGTATTCGCAAGTTTGGTAAGTTGGATAATTCTGGTGGAAGATATCCAGATAAGTTATTATTATCAAAAAGCCTGTAAAAGTTTGCGTCAAGTATACACCATCAGGAATCAGTCAACAAGTATCAATACAGAACAATTTCCCAAAAACACAAGGAA
Organism: Prunus avium; assembly: GCF_965620075.1. Classification (NCBI taxonomy): domain Eukaryota; kingdom Viridiplantae; phylum Streptophyta; class Magnoliopsida; order Rosales; family Rosaceae; genus Prunus; species Prunus avium. The sequence goes on from NC_142289.1 coordinate 4,153,969, forward strand.
ATAACGCTTTAAGAACTCACAAATGAAGAAGAGTGGGTACTTTAGAAAGCTCAGACGGAATTTGACCACTGAAGGAGTTGTTGTTCATGTGGCTGCAAAGCAATTAATGTACATGCAGCTGTCAAACATGAGAAATATAAAATGCTAGCCAATTTCAAGTAGCATTTAGCTTGAACATGTACTTACAGATGTTTCACATTGACCAAGTTAACAAATGATTTTGGTATTGGACCTGACATATAGTTTTGGTCAACTTGTAGCCTATTTAATTTTGAAAGGTAACCGAGCTCATCAGGTAAAGAACCGGATAATTTGTTTCCACTTAAGAGCCTGCATACAAATGCATCACAAAAAAAAATAAGAAAATTGTGTACTGTAAAACAGAAAATTATGTTGATATTCCAAAAACAAGTGTACCCAGAACTATAGATTGGTTGAACTCAACTTACAAGAGTTTCAAGGATGTCATGTTTCCTATCTCCTTTGGTATAGTGCCACTTAATTCATTCCACATGAAATCTCTTCCGGAAGAGACGAAAGCGAAATACAAAACATTAGAAAACAACTAAAAGGATAATCAGGAAAAAAAACCTCCAGAAAAGTGGAATCACAGATCAATTTTTGAGACGCCAGACTCACAATATTAGAAGGTGAGATAGTTGGCCAAGCTCAGGTGCTAAACTTCCTGAGAGATTCATGTTCAGCAGTTGGCTGCACAATCATAATTAAGAAAAAAACATTATCATTTACTGTGCGGGTAATGTAATCTGGAATGGAAAAGGTAAGAGCAGTATGAAAAAAGAATGCATACAGTTCCTCAAGGTGCAAGTACCCATCAGCCCCAACAGTATTCAAACAAAAAACTCCAGTCCAATGAGATTTACAAGGATCCCCATTGTTCCAGTTCTTGAGATGCTTCCGAGGATCGCTTAAACTGCTCTTAACTGCTCTCAATGCATTGACTGCAAAAAGGCACATAACATAATTCATACTTTTCAATTGAATCATATAAGAATCATATAGAAATGATTGAATTGCATTCAATTAAAGCTGGATATAACAAGTAAGAAATATAGCATATGTGCAGCAAACTCACCTTCAGAAGGATGTGTAACCTGTGCAACCGCAAGGATGACGAAGCAAGAACACAACAGAGCAATGACACATCCACAGACTCTCATTCTCAGCATTCTAACACCCTATGGAAACGACCCAATGAGTAATTTCTATAAAACTTGCAAACACTAAATTCAAAATTTTGATTTTCTTTGTCATAAGAAGTAAAACTAGAACATGCAACAAAACACAAAAGAAAGATATAAGGAAACAGTTGGAAAGTTCTCTCTCAATTTTCAAAAGAAAAATCATACTTGACACCATAAGTGGTGGACTTTGAGACTTTGTTGTGAGAGAAAGATACTGCTCAGGAAGCACACAGAGTTCCAAACACAAACATCAAGGCCGAGTCAATGGGAAGGCTAAGAATGGTGAAGTCTGTCCGCAGAGAAAGAAGGCCAGAGATACATCATTTTCGTCATCATGAGCATCAGCATAAGTTGTAACATCAATTAGATCGTCATAGTTTCTTGAGTAAGGTTGGTCTTCGTTTTCTTTTGTTTAATGTTTTTTTAATTTAAGTGGAAAGAGATAAGAGGAGAATAATGACATATGGCGTCTTCTTTGCATCTGCCTCCAAATTTTTTCTCGCCTTGAGAAAGTGAGTGAGTGCGAAGGCAATGACATTTTTCACTTCGAGAGACGTTGACTTTTCTGCACCTGTTACCTAAAGTCCACTAAAAAAATCCTTTGCGCGGATTTCCACGAACCTCTCTTTTAGTGCTGTACTGGTGGACCACAAATCCAACAAATCTTGCTTCAGTGCTTTTGTTTTGGAGAGAGAATTTCATGCATGCTAGTTATCCCCACGAATAGCATAATGATATGTGGGACAATTTTTTCATCTATCATTATATCATTGATCGGAAATAGTATACTATATTCCTGTTACGAGAAAGTTTTTATGCTAGTGACTGTATAAAGTATTTTTGTCAAGTAAGCTTTTAGCATTTTCATAAGCAAGCAATCATAAATTAAGTAAGTGAACATACTTGGTTAGTGGTCATAAACATTGAAAACCATATTGGTTTTGGGTTGAGTTAAGTTGATAACGTACTCGTGTCTGAGATTACCTTGTTTAGAACTTCTATTTAACTGGATTTCTAATATCAACTGTAGCTACTAAATCTTTATTTCACAAAGGTTTTTAATCCATAAAAAATTTATATCAGCGAAAAGATTCGAGTTCATTGGCCAGACGTGCCAAAGTACGAATGCAAGTACAAATTTGCTGCTTTTATTGGAGGGTTTAAATTGTCGACTTCAAATTCCATTATAATATTCATCCTATTAGTATTTCCAGTTTAATATTAGACCCAATTGCCCTAGAGACTTGCAAATTATTGCTTACAAGTAACCACAAAGTTCCAGTCAGTGGCGTCTCCAAATCTAATTTTGACATTTTGTAGAATTTATTAATGAAATACATCTCTCCTTGACAAGGACTCACTAAATCACAGAGAGGCAGCCGGCCTCCAAAAATATCTTGAAAACTGGCATTGTCTTTTCCTCAAGGATCACAAAATTGGTATTGTAATGTCAGTCATGTGGATATGAAGACTCCAAATTGTGCATTAATACATGACAACCATCTGAACCGTGCATTATATTTATAGATAGCTCTTGGACCACATTTGGAATATGACCTATTACTAGAAATTTGAAGTTTAAATCTGACATCTCTCTTAGAGCACATCTGCATCACCTACTTTCCTTGCACCTGTTTCTATAATTTTGTGAAAATGCAATCATAAATATTGAATTTCTTCAGAAACTGACTTGACATTCTGAAACTGGCCATCCAGGCATCCAATTACCTTAGTTTAAAAGAGCAAACCAATCACACCTTATTTACTTTCAACTTTAGAATTCTGAAGCAACTATACTTCCAGACAGACTGTGCTTGAAAGTAAACCCTACACTTCCAGACATACTTTCCCTGTAACAGGTCTCTCAAGAATGTAAGTGTTCGCATGTCATGTACACAAATTGCAGCGCTAAACCAATGATAAAAGCACATACATACTTGAACTTTTTCTAAGTGATGACTAATACTTTGGGTACCAAAACATCCCTTTAATGCCCTCTGGGTCAGGTTCAAAACCCAAATTTTGATAGAACTCCACAACTGCAATGATAAAGTAAACAGAGTATGACAATGAGTATACATTTTTTTAATACAAGTTGAACATGCTAAAGCAGGCAACACCCAAAGCCGGACTTGTCTTAGGAAGGAACACCGATCTAGAGTAGGGTTGGTGGCAAAATATTTATGTTGCCACGCTGATAATTACTTAAGAAATAGACTACCAAACCCATATGCATGCATGTGCAGATGCACATAGACTAAATGCTATAAATAACTGCTGTTTTACCTTGACTATCTGCAAACAGTGAAATATTTCCAATGTCCCTCTGCAGAAGAGCCCTTATAAGCTTTTCAACAAGGGCCTTTCCGAGGCCTTGGCCCTGAATGATAAAGATATCATTAGAAACAATCAAGAAAACATCTCATGTAATTAGTGCGTAGGTCCAACAAACAACCCTCAAGCACCATCATACCTGATAACCAGGATCAACAAGGACATCCCAAATTGTAGCATTGAAGGCATGATCTGATGTAGCTCGAGCCATGCCAATTAACTTCTTTTGGTCATTCCCCTCTGTGAAATAACTTCTCCAAGTACACTAAGTGTTCATCAAGTAGTTTTAGATGTAGTAACAAGCATGGTTATTAGATTGTAATACCGGTTGTGTGAAAAAGAAGGATACTGCAACAATGCCGTATCCACTATGTACCTGATCCAGGTGATTTCCGAACTGAATGCAACGTGGCTACCATGTAGCTATTTTTCAAAGCTGCAGCTAGTTTCGACAGTGGCCTCCGAGGCCAGCCTACCTATTAAATTTACATTAAAGTTATTTAACTTTAGCCAGTGGGTATAAGATAACATTATCAAAATTCACTACTTCATATACAGAAAAAGAATAACATATCAAACTTTACTGAAAGGTCAATCAGGTAAGATACATCCGCAATAAGTGGACTCCTGACCTATGAAGAGTTACTTAGACACAATTGCGAATTCAAAAGGCATTAACTTTTCGATGCATGTGCAAAAGAGTAGCAATGGCAGTATATTTACCTTATCACAAAGGGCCTGAAGATCATACACATCAATATCTCCACCAGAAGAAAATAAAATTTCTTCAACTGTTCCATCTGGTTCAGTCTTTTCAATGAGAACAAATTCTTGAGGCAAAGGTTCTTCTTCCTCCTCTGGAAGCATGGAGGGGGGTTCTACTACTTGTGTTGTGTTGTTGTTTAAAATACTGCAATAAGAAGTGAGTTAAGGACCATACTTTTTTGTCTGTATGTGTGATAAAATCTAATTTCTTGCTCTTCTAGACTTCAATTAGTATTAATTTAAAAACGACATAGTGGTACAAGCACATTGCCATTTAAAAGTGTCATTAATCCATAAAGTAACATTCTTTCTAAGCAAGTTCACTGATGAAGTGCTCAAACCAATCAATGGCTTCATATTTGATCAATTTAACATTAAAGCACTATGTAACTATAAGTTCTTTAAAACTCAAATTGTGTTTCTCGCTTCAGCAAGGCATCCTTCTTTGCAGCAACATAACAAATGCAACGTTCCAATTTAACATACCCAACAGAAATTCTTCCACATTCAGTGTGTGATTTGTGTGCATGTCTGTCATTTTGTAAGTGTATGATCAGTGAAAATGAGTATCTCCAATTACCCAGATTTAATGGATTCCCAAAATCCAGCCTTGATTTGATATGTCTTATGCACCCTGCTTGCTGCAAAAAATACAGCAAAAGGGTAAAACTTTTCAATCCATAGTTCACCTAATAATGAGGGATTACTAAACTTCAACACTCACTATGCAGACAATGGGCAAGTGTGCATACCTTTAGCAAGCTTCTCGCTTATATTGCAAGGAAAGAATAACTTGTTTGATGCTTGACGACACAATTCAAATGAAACAATTGGGCATCTGCCACGAATTTAAACGAAAAAGGACATTATTTTCTTCAATCCACCATCATCAAGTAACTAGAACCAAATGGTTACTCTAAACATATTCCAAAACGCATTCTTTTTGTAATTAAACGCTTTTCAAACTAAGAATTCTCATTAGAATGTGGTAGCTTGATACTGAAATCAACCTATAAGTTGAAAACTACCAAATGTCCCAACAGATAGTTTGATGAACTGAAATGGGTTGAAATGAAAACATAAAGACTGATGGATAAGAAGAACTTACAGAGGATAGGAAGCGACGGGAGTGAGCGTACGCATCTTCCTTGTTGTTTTTGCTGTGGAGCTGAAGCTATGGCTTGTGTGATGTGAGTGACTGTGACTCTGTTGGCTTGGATATTGCCCTTTAGAAAACTATACAGGGCAAAGCTACTTGCTTTGCTATCAAAATTTCTGACCTGATATATCGATCGGCTATGGCGCACACAACTTTTTATCTTCCCTTAATGCCCTGCCTCCCCCGCTATATCACATAAATGCCATTTTATGCGCTAGAAATACAAAATTGTCAAATTATGGCCTTTTCTTTTCTTCCTTTAATTTCTTTCTATCATTATTTTCTTGTTCTTTTCCTTTAAATAAGTACTAGGGATGGGGGCAGTGGTTTAGGCCAGCCAGTTGAAGTAATATGGCCTCCCCTTTGCCTTGCACCCATGTTCGAAATCCCTTCATACATTAGGGTAGTTAAGAATATCACAATTATAATAACTCTTGATTTGCCTCCTGAACTTGTACCTAACTTTTGATTTACCCACTATCCTCTTTTTTTTATGATTTTTAAATATAGAAAATTAATTAAATGAAATTTTTTGTTGTTGCCAATTTGCCCCCTGACGTCTAAATCTGCAACATTTCATCTAATTTGCCATTATATATATATATATATATATATATATCTCTCTCTCTCTCTGTGCAAGGGGTGGGTTGTGGGGTGGGTTTTGTGGGGTGGGGGGGGTGGGAAAATGGATATGATTTAACAGAAAATTGGATGAAATGTTGAGGATTTAGACGGCATGGGGGAAATTAGGGAAAAAAAGAAGTTTATATATTTAATTTTCTAAAAAAAAGGATAAGGGTTAAATCAAAAATTAGGTATAAATTCATAGGGCAAATCAAGAGTTAAGCCAAAATAAAAATAAAAACAGCATTAGGAATAGGGCTTTTATTGGGTTTGTAAATTGTATCCGGCTCGAATTGCCTAACCAGGCATTGGGCCTGTAAGCCATATTGGGTAATGGATCTGCCATATTGGACCTTGATCAAATTAAAAGGAGATCATGCTGCCTTTTTTTGGTCAATAGTCAATAGACCATGTTACCTTTGGTCTTTATAATGCGGTCAACAGAGACCAGAGCAAAGAAAAGAATATGCTTTGAAGTATTATAATTTGAGTTTTTTTTTTTCTAAATCAGGTGATCCTAGATGAGTTCCAATTATGGGTGGCACCTTTAAGCTTAAACCACAATCCACAGACTAATCCCCGCTCATACCGGGTCGGGCCATAAAGGATAAAGTGCTGGCCAAAGTGATGATTCCATATGAGAGCAGGGATCGAACCCCTAACCTCTTTTAAAGAATGAGAGTGCCGAACCACTCACACTAACCACCTTGGTTTATAATTTGAGTCTTTCATTGATAATAAACAAATAATTGATTTGGAAGTAAAAGAGGATGGAGCATGTACTTGCAACATCTCTCCTCTCTCTCTCTCTCTCTCCAATTATATCATCTTTATTGAGTTCCGCGTCACTTGTGTCCCATCGGTCCATGCCCAGTACATTATCACCCTTTTTAAGCATGAATTTTTTCTGTGTCTAATTTTATTACTTTTCTAATTTAACAAAGACATTTCATAAAGTAATTTTATAATAAATATAAGAAAAAGAAAGAAAAGAAAAGAAGAAAAAGACATTTCATAAAATCAACGGGATTCTGACGTGGTGTAAGAAAAAATAAAGAGTGTGAACAAATTTACTTTCATGTAGTTTATCTTAAAAATTCAATGTTATTCGATACACGTTTCAATGAATAATAAAACCATGCAACAATCTATAGATAACGGACGCGAAGTTTTGCAATGCGTTACGTCCGCACTCCCCAACTTCAAAATTCAAAGAGTTCATGTTTTTGTGTTTTTTTTCTCTTCCTAATTCATGTTTCATATTATTCTTTCTTTGCCAGAATGGCGTGAGTGAGTCTGTCTGACACTGCAGATTTAGTCTCAAAATCAGACAAAGCATTTCTTTTTCTGTTTATCTTCAAAGATAAAATAAAAAAAGAACCAAAGAAGAACGCAATACAAGACAAAGGAATGATGGAGAAGCAAAAGCAAAAGGTAACCAGCGAGCCTGTCTCTGTCCCCATAAAAAGAAGGCAAGGTTCCAATTGTGAATTGCTCAAAACCAACAGGTTATTTACGTAAAGGGCAAAAAAGAAGAAGGAAAAAGATCATATTATTCTCTGAGTCATTGTGATGATTATGATGATCCACAAGAACACTGTTTGAGATTCAGCTGCTGGTCATTTTAGAGTGTGAATTCGAATGAATGGGGATGGTTTCTGAGAACCCTTTCTCTTTTTCAAGCCGCTCTCCAACTCCCAAGCTCTGCAGCTCCTTCACCACTCGGTACCCTTAACTCTTCTTCTTCCCTCTGTCTTGTGCATTTGCATGTATTTAGCTCATCATCTTCTCAAGCTTTCAACTTCAGTTTTGTTCAGTCTTTTTGTTTCTTTCTTTTGGTTCTGCCAGCTCCTGCTATGCGCTTGCTTATTTTGATTTCTAGATGTTTTAATCATTTGTCTGGTGTTCTATATAATGTGTACGTATATATATATATATAGATCCAGTGCCCCCTTTTGTACTTGATAGTTCTGTCTTTGGCATGTTTCAACTTCTTTTTTTGATTCTTGAAAGTGGGGGCTCACAGATTTAGTCAATTCATTACCATATTAGACAGAACAGAACAATTTTAAATGAATTAGTTAACAGAAAATACAAAAGATGCAACATTTTAAAATTGATCCCCTTTTTCAATAAATCGTTTCTCCAAACGTTTTTTTCTTTTGTTTAGAAGAAGAGTTGAATCTAGGATCTACCCTTTACTCCATCACATTGTTACTTGAGGCTGAGTGTCTTTAGCCACGGTCGGATTATGACTTTAGCTAGGCCTGGTATCTGCTTCCACTGGATTTTTCAAACCATAGTGTTTATTCTTAGTCAAAGAGTGCGCTGTTAGAACAAGAGGTCTTGAAGCTGTGCTATAGTTTCTGCATGAAAACTTGGATTTTTGCCCAACTTGTGGATTGCTTGTTCCTCCTGCAATTTGGATTGGATGTTTTCAATTGACAAAATTTTCCCTTATTTGCTAGTCATATTCTCGGATAATTTATGTGATGTTTCAACCATGCTGGTTACTCATTACTGATATTAGAGGTTTTATGTGTACGTAGTATCTTTTCAGATGTTGCCGGGGACATTACAATTGTTGTCGATGGAGAGTCCTTTTTGCTACATAAGGTAATTTCCTCTATATCCAAGATGAAAAATGTTTGTTTTCTACACGCAGCTTTGACATCTTATGCTATAAGCATTGTAGCCTTGCATTTTTCTATTTTGCTGATCACATTGTTCTATTTTTCTGAAGTTTCCACTGGTGTCTCGGAGTGGAAAGATTCGGAAAATGGTTGCAGATGCCAAGGATTCAACTGCAAAACTGGAGTTACTCAACATACCAGGAGGCCCCCTGGCATTTGAACTTGCAATGAAATTCTGTTACGGCATCAACTTTGAGATCACAACTGCAAATGTTGCCCATCTGCGCTGTGCTGCAGAATATTTGGAAATGACTGAAGACTACAGGGATGAAAACCTTATTGCGCGAACGGAGACTTATCTGGATGAGGTTGTAGTTCAGAGTCTTGAAAAGTCAGTGGAAGTCCTTTCCACCTGCGTGACACTACCTTCTATTGCAGAGGAGGTTGGGATTCCAAGCAGATGTGTGGAGGCTATTGCCATGAATGCTTGCAAGGAGCAACTAGTATCAGGGTTGTCTATGTTGAATTGTGATGGTGAGTCCACAGAGCTTAAAAGTGGTTGTCTTGAGTGGTGGGTTGAAGATCTATCACTCCTAAGGATCGATTATTATCAAAGGGTTATATGTGCCATGACAAGACTAGGTGTTCGACCCGATAGCATTTTTGCATCGTTGATGCATTTTGCTCAGGCATCCTTAAAGGGTATTGCGAAATGTCAAACTTGGAATCCAGGAAAGTTGAAGTCAAATACTGGCATGGCAGAACACGACCAGAAGACTGTTGTGGAAGCCCTTGTAAGCTTAATGCCAACAGAGAAAAGTTGTTCGGTGCCACTGAGTTTTATGTTTGGAATGCTGAGAATGGCAATCATGGTAGATGCTACAATAGCCTGCAGGCTTGAGCTTGAAAGGAGGATTGCTTTTAGGCTGGAAATGGTTTCACTCGATGATCTCCTTATACCATCAATCCAAGCAGGGGGATCATTGTATGATGTTGATACCGTTCATCGAATACTGGTGAATTTTCTGCAGCGAATTGAAGAAGAAGAAAGTGAAGATTGTGGATATGAGTCTGAAGGCCTCGGTTCTCCAAGTCATGATTCATTGTTGAAAGTTGGTAGGCTTATTGACACATATCTAGCTGAAATTGCTCCTGATCCATACCTGAGCTTACAAAAATTCATTGCTATGATTGAAATACTGCCTGACTATGCTCGTGTCATCGATGACGGGCTTTACAGGGCGGTTGACATATATTTGAAGGTAAGTTATGAACTTTTATTATATTAGCCTCAGCATTGCCAGTTGGTATAAATGAAATGCAAGAGCTGATCCATCATGTTTTACAAAGGATTTAGAGCGAGTCCCTTTTATAGTTGATTGACTCTATTTCTTTGCTTCTTGTTTAGGTTCATTCAATGCTAACTGAACAAGAATGCAAGAAGCTCTGCAAGTTCATAGACTGCCAAAAGCTCTCTCAAGAAGCCTGCAATCACGCTGCACAAAATGATCGACTTCCAGTACAGATGACAGTGCGAGTTCTGTATTTTGAGCAGCTCCGTCTGAAAAATGCATTGTCCGGAAGCTCAGGAGATGGGCTGCTCTCGCAGAGAATAAGCAGCGGTGTACCAAGTGCAGCCATGTCCCCTCGAGATAATTATGCTTCACTAAGGAGAGAAAACCGAGAGCTGAAACTGGAGATTTCAAGAATGAGAGTGAGGCTGAGTGAGTTGGAGAAAGAGCAGCTGTTTATGAAACAAGGAATGATTGATAAAACAGGAAATGGAAAAACTTTCTTGACCTCACTCTCTAAAGGGATTGGAAGGATTGGAATTTTTAGTGGCCAAGCAGGAGGTAAACCAAAGAAATCGGGTAGGAAGTCCCGGGGCTCCGAGGGGAAACCCGGTAGGAGTAGGAGATATTCTGTTTCCTAGGTAGCATAGAAGGTTTAGGAGTTCATGTTCATCATCATTGTGGCACTGGCACCTATAATGGGGGCCATGACACTATCCTTATGAACATAAAGTCTAGGTGACCCAAGGGTGGTTGAGCTACACAATGTCTCAATTCTAAGGGAGCCTGTAGTTTGTACCACATTTACAAAGAGTAGGGCTAGATGTATCCCACCTCATGTGGTCTAAATGTTGTACAAGTAGTTTATTGATCTTTGACATATCAATTAGGAATTACCTTCTTTTCTTTCTCTCAATATATGCTAGTCTTTTCTAACACTTGATTAGGAGTTTATAGTTTTCAATTTATATGCAAAATTAGCACAATAATGCGACATATTATGAATTAGCTTGCCCCTCATAACATAATTTCTGAGGCAGCTAAAACTATGCTGTTATTGTTTTGGAAGCAAAGTTCATAATCACAGAAGTAAACTGCCAAACCAAATAAGAACAAGTATTAGACTGTCCAAGAAACTCAGTCAATGCCCCTACTTTAGTACTTCTCCAGCTACAAGTAGAGAGAATTCATGATGAACTGGTTTGTCCTAAAAGGCGCTTCCGAATCTGCAGAGAAGAAACAAAGAAGAAAACCGCTGAACTAATCATGCATAGTAAAGTTTTGTGCTCATAGTTTCTTTTTTCTTTTCAATTCTGTGTTGCTGAATGAATGTCCAAATGGAGTTGATCCATGAATACCCACCTCGGGCAGCTTCTGTCTGAACACAACATCCAATCGTGCGTCTAGGGTGTTTTCACACACTATCTTTCCATCTTGGGAGGCCACCACCACTCCACCAGAACTTTCAAACAATCAAACCAACAAAAAACAAATGAAACTGGTGACAAGCAGCTTAAGGCACACTGACCAAAATGTCCTATAAAAATGTCCTATAAGTTACACAATGCACATATATGTATGTGCTGTGCACAGATTGATGTAAGAAGAAAACAGAGTTGATGAACAGAAAAGATTTACCAAAAGGGCTCATGAGAGTTGCCACCTTTCGGAGGAGGTGGGAGGAACACACGATCATCGATGGTGACTTTGGGGACGGAAGCACTGGCTTTATCAGCATAAGCTTTCTTTGCTTCCTCCAACACAGACTCAACAACTTTCTTGTCAACCTCTCTGCACCGTAGCAACACTGCTGGCTCCTTCAGCCTCATCAAACTCTACACATACGAATAATTCAACACTACTTTTGTCAAATACATTAAATTAATTGATTAAAACATGCATGTATGATGGTTAAATATAAACTATAAAGTACCTGAACAATCAAGTCTTTGATGAGCTTCTTGTATGCCTTCTTGTCATCCGAAACACGCAGAAGATCGTTGCCAGCAGCTTCTTTCATGGAGTTTACAATGTCATCCTGTGCTTGAAGAACTTTAATACGAGATGCATTCAGCTGCATCGAGTATTCGCTATGCACACCCAAAATTAAATCCTCAATTAGTCATTAATTTTCAGATTAATTTTCTTTGTGAGGAGAAGGATCTAAATTCTAGTAGAACTCACATTTTCTTGCGCACATCTACCTGCTTAGCCTTGCGGTCATACTCTTGCTTGATCTTTTTCTTGTCAGCTTCAAATATTTGCAGCTTCTCAATGTTAAATTCCTGTCAACATATAAAATCAATACCAAAAAAAAACCCATGATTAATTAATATAAAAGGTTAAAGCAATTCCAATGTTCGAATTGCTTGCCATGCATGATGCATGCAAATTAAAATTGGTGGGGAGGGAGGAGGAGGACCTCCTCAGCAGAGACAGATATCTCATTGGCTTTCTCTTCGGCTTCTTGGCGGATGAATCTGACCATCTGCTGAATCTGCTTCGAGACATCTGCATCGTTCATCTTGTCAAGAATATTTGTTCTGTTTCTCTGATAAATTAGAGATTGAATATGTGCCTAAGTGTGTTCTTAGACTCAAAGAAAAAAAGAAGTTGAAAACCAAAAGAACACAATAATACTCTTTGAACAAGGATTTGAATGAGACACATGACCTATGTGCGTCTGTTGTTTTAGTGCGAAATTTCGTCCGAACTTCTTGTACGTTGAATGCTTCCAAAGTTCCTCATTTCCTGAATCTTCTCTAAGTTCTAAGTTATAACCAATGTTTTTTTATAATAAAAAAATAATACTAAATGTTTTTTACGAATAAATTATTATTATTTTCAAAAGTTAACTGGCGATTTACCTCCTGAACTTGTACGCTACTTTCAATTTGCACCCTCAACTTTTTTTTTGAAAAATTAAGAACACGAACTAATTTTTATCGCCAATTCCCTCCTATCTTCTAAATCAACTTTTTGTCATCCAATAGTCCGTCAAATTGTCAATAGGGTAGTTTCGTCTCTCCACCTTAATAAATCCACTCCGCCCCTTTCCCTCTATTCGGTGCCTGATTTCGCACCTTGTGAATTGGTGAAATTCCAGAAAAGAAAAAAGGGGCAAGTTTCCCTCCGCAAAACCTATTCATAGGAGAAATTGAAGGGATAAGGAACAACTCACCCGGGAGAGGTCATGGTTCCCAGCGTTCAAGTTCGCACTTTGACGTCTAAACTCTTCATGAAATCAGACACACTCATGACCTCTGCCAGGTGAGTTGAACAAGGAAAGTCCAAAATTTCTCCTCATGACGGAGTGGGAATTTTCCAAAATTAGGAAACAAGGAAAGTCCAAAAAGGTGAGCTCCTGCACCTTCCCAGAAACTTGACCTATTTTTTACACCAATACTTTGTTGTTTTTTTTTTTTTTTGTAATCATAAATAATTTTGAGAGTGTGATTAAGGAACAAAATGCATGGGCTTTGGAATCTCTCAACTCAACAATGATTTTATTTGTGATTATTGAACATGTAAAAGTAACAAGGCCTCCACCGATTAACTCCAAATAAGGCATGCAAATATTTATGATACAGTTCTGATAATTTGGATGTTTTGTAAATCAAGGAACAAAATACATGGGGTTTGGAAGCTTAAAGGTGCGGTTCCCCACAAAATCTCCCTGTAGATCACTCCACTGGTCTCCTACATTTCCCCAAATCTTGTAACCTTCTTCTGCCAATTGCTTCCGAATGTTTGATTTGTACGCAACTGCACCTTGCCCTTTGTAAGCTGCAGTCCTGAAAACCCCCACACACACCTAACTAAATTAGGTCCATGCACAATAATATATAATCACGATTTTTTTATCTTCTTGATAAGAAAATTAAACCAAGTCAAGATTGGTAGGTGTTGACATTCATAAGAATTTTTCTTTGATAACTAGTTGTCGCCCATAAGATTTGAATTTGAGATATCCTCTAACCAAGTAGAAAATAGAAATACTACTAGATAAATAGTCGTTCACACGTATTGGATAACTTAATATAAGCAATGGGGATTTCAATAGGCCAAGATTAATTGGTGGGTTTTCCACCTCAAAAAGTAGAATACTTTTCTTGCATGATTGACTCGGATAATTCCAATCATTAGACTAAATTTGGCATAATCATTAAACCAAATTCAATATTGGCCAATGAGCAGACGCATACATGCATCTATGCATGCATCAACCATCATACACACATGTTAATTCTTACCTCAAAATCAGCCGTTCATAACCCACAAATCCCTGATTATGCAGGTTTTCAGTAGTGACTTGTCCAAGGGTTTCTTCATCTCTTCCTGTGACCATGAACACCTTAAAACCACTACTCACCAGCTTGCTAAACAGTCCTAGCATACCAGGAATTGCCGGACACCCTCCAGTCATTGCCCATGCCTTGAACCCAGATGGGTCATAGGGATCACACCTACATATATATCACCAAGTGCCCAAAATCAATTAAGTAAATATAAGATGATTCTTATTTAAACGCATAGTTTAAATTCACAGATGATATAAGTATCAATCTTGCAACATAAGTATGACAAGAGAATATTATCCAAGTTATATTACCCGTATCTCTTGCTCTTGTAGTAGAAGACATTGGAGATGCAAGTGTCATCCACGTCCAAAATCCAAGCGTCCATGCCATCACCGGAAAGAGCTATGCCATTTACATAACTCAGAATCTGGCCAATGAGGAAATCGACGTCCCGGTCGTACTGCCCTCCGATCATGTAGGTTTCAATGTAGCGCAGGCACTGAGTTGGCACTGTGCGCCATGCACGCACATTGTCGGTCTCCACAGCCAGTCTCCAACTCAAACAAAACGCAGCACCCTCAACTTGTGGCAGGCTTGGCTTAGGGTAAGGCTTCAAACCAGTTGCCTTGGAGAATAAGGTCAGATACACAAGTATAAACACCTCCTGGGTCCGTTGCACCATTGCTCTAATATTCATATGTGCAGTTGCCTTTATCTACAAGAGGAAAATTGGAAACATATATATAACAACAAATTAAATAACAGTAAAAATAAAAATAAAAACACTTATATGGTTGTGGCTGATGATGTAATTAAGCAAAATAATCACGAGATTAAACCTGTGTTTTAACAAAGACTGAGGCAACGAATAGCGTGTGGTAGCCGGAGGGAACAATTCAAAATCCAAAATAATGGGTTTGGAGAAATTAATTAACTATAAAAAAAAAAAAAGCTTGAAAAGAGGCTAGGTAAGAGTTGACGAAATTTCAGTGGGCAAATGGTACATGTAAGAAGAGGCTTTTATAAGGGGCTCAACTGAACCAATTTTTTGTCTCTACTTGTTGAAGACAACTTAAATACTTGTGAGTTGTGAAGTAATTGCACATGAACTTTCAAGTCATGACCTTGACGATGACCAAAGACTCTATATATAATATCAGTTCTACGGCTGAACTGCTAGGCAATTTCCAAGTGAAAAGCCCAAGTAATTTAAATAAATAAATAAAGTTTGAAGAATATATCCATGTCCACTTTGATAAGGAAGATGGGAATAAATGTTTTGATCGAATCACCAAAAACAGGATAGAGCTAAGGTTTGAAGAGAAGTTATACTTAATGGGGGGAGTAAAAAATTATTATTTAAACAAATCTTGGAATAAAAAGATGGTGGGAACTTATTCAGCACAAAAATAATATATGACTTTAGATATCTGCTGTTGTGATTCCAAAGGAAGGAACTTTCACCCTTCTCATTATGAATGGAATTGAAATTTCTTGCCAACATTATTAGGTTGAAAAGAAAATTGACTTGGGTCGGTGGACAACTTGTTGTGTCATTTGTGTCAAGCACTTGTAGCATCATATTTGTGTACGTATGCAGGACTACGCAATGCAACCCCCCACAATGAATTGTCAACAAATTGTGGGATGGTTCGAATTTACATATAGATTTTATGATTGACTTGTAGATGTACAATTGTTATCTATTCCACATTTAATTACTTTTAAAAATGCAAGATGAATGTGAAGGAGGACCAATGCATTGACGAATACATCACAATGTTAAGCATATATGACGAAACTCACACACATCGACGACTTACAATTAAATGAAAGCATAACTCAATAAAATCTCATATCTTCATAGAAGTTGGAGAAAGACGACCACATGCACTAACACTAAGAATGAGAAAGATGCATGGAAATTATAAAATTAACCACAAAAAATGGGCAAATATGCATATCATGTGATTCTAACCTGAAATTAGTACCATAGTTATGTATAACAAAAACAATCTCAATGTTGTAAAGAATTGCAATTTTGCTGGATGGAATGGAAGCAATGGGTAATGTTTAGAGAAGCCTACAAACTACTACCAAGTAGTGTTTGAAAGTGAGGAATGACATCGAGAAAGATGAAGATGGATTTAGACATAGAATGAATGAAAGCATTGGCATAGACCCTTAAGTAGCAAAAACGTTGAGTGGGTTGGTGTCACAAACCATGGTGGATTGTCATCAGGATTATTGACACGTGTAAGGAGGGCCCCCGTGGACCACCTAAATTAAGGTCCTATATTCTAATAAGATGAAACCTCGAGGTTTGTGGGGAAGGCTAAATCCTAAAGTGGGAATATAGTCATAGCCCACATCTGAACACAATTGGTATTGCATTTGTATTGGATCATTAAGTTGACCAAATTTGTAAGAGAGTCTCAATTGGTAATTGAGTACGTGTATATACCACTTCCACAATGCACCGACCAACCACAGTCTGTGTGTGCAATCCAATAGAGAAGAATAAACACATACGTACAGAACAAAGACTTTTATTTATATATTTATTTTTCTTTTCTTTTTTCTTTTAAGACCAAGGTACATATTTTGTGGAACATAACGTAACGCATGTTGTAAGCAGATTTCAAAGCACTAGTGTACCATTAATTAATGAATTTCTATTGGACATGTAGAGCTAGCACACGTAACCGATATAAATTAAATCTAAAGAGATTTTAGCTCAAATTAATTAAAAATATTTATTCATGCATTCAAAGTCTTGTGTTTGATTTTCTCCTACGATAGTGTTTGGGATGAGTGAGAAATGAGAGATAGATTTATACAATGTAGTCTAGAGTCATTCTATAGGGAGGGCCTTATCTAAGACCCTTACATGAGGTTATATCTCCTAACCGTTGGATGTAACTAACTAATTTGATCAAACGGCTAACTAATTTGGTTCAACGGTTAAGAGGTAGGGCATCATCTAAGGGCCATAAATAAAGCCCTCAATATAAAATTCTCAATTTAGTCTAATTATGTAATTAGGCTGGATAATATTCCTATATTTGTCTTGAGTAACACATTACGATTTGAGCAAATGAGACTATAATTAAGGCAGGTACAATATCTCTGTTAAGCACACTTTGATTAGATTTCGATACTAGAAAAATAGAGCCTCTTCCTCCTAAGACAAATGCAGAGGCTCTCGTGAGGTGCGCATAAGCTGCTTTTTTATTTTGATTAAGTTGTGGCATGTTGAACAATCTCTCCTAACTCTCACCTCAATGCCGATTCACCCAACTCTAGAGAAATTGCTCACCCAACCTTCAATGTCGCTTCATCTCTTTAAGGGGGAGGAGGCCTTGTACCATCCCCCTTCCCTCTCAACTTTGGTTGGATTCTCTTTCGAGGTTTCGTGGGCTTTCAGGCTTGGAGACCAGTGGAGGATCAGGAATTGTTGGAGTTGAAAGAGATCCTCCCAAAGGACTTGCCTATCCTTGCCAATATCTTCGATAGTAGTACCTATGAATGCCTTTGGATGCACAACCAACTGGTTGATTGGGATGGTCAGGAAGCCGAAGGTGGTGGTGTAGGGTTGTGTGGTGTGGTGTATATTTTAAACAAAATGTTGTAGTCTACTTTGTGTCTAATCACCACGTAGGTTTAACTGACTTGAGCAGCAAATTATTCCAATTATGTGAAGTGTATATGTTTCATTAAGACATCTCCTTTTTCTTGTAAAGGAATGTCTTAGATAGAAAAATGTGGTAAGAAGATTAAAGATAGTGGAGAGAAATAGAGAAGAGCACGGTAAGATCAAAGCAAGTAGAGAGAGAGAGAGAGAGAGAGAGAGAGAGAGATGAGTGGGTTCTTGGGAGTATTGGTGGGTTTGTGGGTTTCTGTGTTTTGGGTTTGTTTTCGTTCTTCGATTTTTAGTGGTTAATATCGGTTGTTGTATTTCTGTATTTCTGGGTTTTTGGGTTTTTGGATTTTGAGTTTTTGGGTTGTGGGTATTGGGTTCTTGAGTTTTTTGGGTTGGGTTCTTGGGTTCTTCGTTTTTGGGGTTCCTTTTGAGTTAATGTACATAAAATTATTATCTCAATTTGGTTTCTGAAAATTGTTATAATGATCCTCATTTTCTGCTGTTGGAGGCATTGGACGAGCTATTCCGCGAGGTCATCAGAGAATCAGGTTATTGGGTTGTGGGTATTGGGTTCTTAGGTGGGTTCTTGGTTTTGAGTTTTTGGGTTGTGGGTGTTGGGCTCTTGAGTTTTTTTGGTAGGATTCTGTGTTTTGGGTGGGCTTCTAGGTTGTGGGTGTTGGGTTCATGGGTTTTTGGATCTTGAGTTCTTCATTTTTGGGTTTCTTTTTGGGTTTATGTTTACACAATTTTTACCTCAATTTGGTTTCTGAAAAATTGTTATCCTCATACTCGTTTTCATGCCTTGGTCAAGCTGCGCAACTATGGGTCCTCATGCTCAAAGGTTTCGGCTGATGAGATTGCGGGGTTGGAATTGTCGCAGTCTAAAGGGTTACCGAAGAGTGTTAAGTTGAATCCACTAGCCATGAAAGATATCGACGAAATGCTACAAAATGAGGAGGAGGAAAGAGAGAACTTGAGAAAAATGCTCCTACTCGGACTTGAAGCCTCTCCCTTCTTCAATAAGCGATTCAGGTTCAGGCGTAAGTTTCACAGGCTACACTAGGAGATTCTTGCATCGAAGTAGGTTATTGATGTTTCGTCCTCTCCCATAAGCACATACACTGAGCTTTACAACGATCCTGAGATTTCTGAGATTGTTCTTTGTAGCCGTGTATATTATTATGGGTCCTCCATAAGGTCGACGACGTCGCTGCGCCTTAATCCTTTTTCACTCCAACTTATCTTCGTTCCGCTTCTTAATTAGCTCCACTATATTCTTTACTAGAATGCCATTCGTGATAAGTTGACACGAGTGACACCTATTAAAAGCCAAATGCTTCTCCTTTTTCCCAAACTTTTGGAGTCATTCTATAGGATTCATAAACGAACAAATAACATGAGTGAGATCATAATTGATCTCATTCATTCTGAGAATATCCTTAAAATCAAACTTCCATCTTTTGAAGTTTGACTAGTGAGTGTTCCAATTTTGCGAGAAATTGATTAAGAGAGTGTTCAAAGCTGTAAGGATTTGCAAAAGAAAAGCATAAATACTTTCCAAGAAACCGATTCTCAATTTGTTAAGAGAAAACAGTTTTCCATTTAACTTTATTCACAAAACTAACAAATAACACATGCAAGCTTCCTTAATTAAGTATCACACCTTTGTGGCAAGAGATTACTTATAGCTTACACAAATTACATGTTATCTTGTGCCATCACAAACAAATTACATGATAGATTCTATTTGTTGAAGAAACTTATCAAGCAATTTAAGTATGATGCAATTTTCGATTATTTCTTTAGGGTTTGAGTTTTTAGGTTTGGTTTTGTTATGAAAAGTTTGTTGATTCTCAGAACAAAGGCAAACACAATCTAGCTCAGAAAATAACCAAACAAAAAACACAGTTCAAGAAAAGAAAACCCTAAATTGCAGTGAATAGCAAAATCTGCCATGAACAGTGTTTTAGGGGTTTTTTGTGTCCATTTTTTACGCAAATACCTTTCTGAATAGGGAATAACCTAATTAACACAACTCATAGCTTTGCTGTGAGCTGTAGGCATTTTTAGAGTTTTAAGGTCATCTGCTAGGTCAAAAACGTGTTTAAAGTTTTGAAAATATGAAAAACAAATCAAAAACATGCTTTTCCAGATTCTTTAATATTCTTCATATCTTAGAAAACATGTTTAATCCATCTTCAAATTTTAAACATAACCAAAAACTCATCACGGCATGAACATA
The DNA here is from genome assembly GCF_965620075.1 of Prunus avium. Classification (NCBI taxonomy): domain Eukaryota; kingdom Viridiplantae; phylum Streptophyta; class Magnoliopsida; order Rosales; family Rosaceae; genus Prunus; species Prunus avium. The sequence continues at coordinate 4,174,167 of NC_142289.1, forward strand.
TATGAAAACATAGTAGGCATGCTTGAACAACAATTACAGATATGTGTGAATAACCTTAAGCTCTGATACCAACTGTTAGATTACTTTATTACATGTTCTAGATCTTTCACACAATCTGAAATACGTATAAACATAAGGACATACATGGAGCCATCTTCCTTAGTACACAACCTCTGAACTTATCCAATCTGTCGCAACAGCAATATCCTAGCAAGAACAGGAACGGCTCAAGACTTCTGCTCTGTCTCAGAATTTGTTTCAGCTCTCTCCTTATGATGAGAATATAAGGTTAGAGAACGTGTCTGATGAGAGCAAGGCCTTAAGCTTATATAGGGCTAGGTCAAGTCGTCTCTACTTAACACCGAGGGCCAACTTAACTACTCTTCCAAGCCCACTAGATCGGTTCACGCATAAAAGGAAATAAATAGGACCCCTTAATAGGCCTCAAAACCATTCCTTATTTCACAAGGTTTTGGGCCTCAAGATATAACTTAATTTAAACTCTTATCAAAACCTGATATAACTTAGTATATAGTGCACCAATCTAAATAGGAAAACATAACAGTCTCGTCTTTATTACTCTCAGTCTCTCAACCATTATCGCCATTTGGTTTCTCTGAACTCTCTTTATCATCTAAAACCTCATAGTCGCTCCATCTCTGCTAGCTCTCCTCCATATCAGGTACATATGTGTTTATACTCTGAATTCAAAATGTGTGCACAACTCTCAAGAAAGTCTCTAGGACTGGTAAAAAAAAAGTCAGAGAGAAATGAGTGGTCATACCAGAGGACCGTGGTAAAAACAAAATAGTCAAAAATGGTGGCACAATTTTATTGGAGTTTTAAGGAAGAACTTTTGTTGCACAAGTTGGCATGCATGTTCAGAGAGAGGAAGAATACCTTCTAGTCCACAATTGATGCATATTTATCAGGCAAAATGATAGCGGCATACAAGGAGAAATTGGTGGAGTTGGACAACATTGATTTTTCCAACTATAAGGTAATTGCTTTCTTTTATGAGCTAATGGGTTGTGTTTATTTTCTTGAAATAGGTTCTTGATTTCTAGGGTTTAATTTTGGCTTTAATTTGATTACTACAATTTTTTGGGTTTCTATGAGTTAATGGAGCCCGATGGAGGATCATGAATTGTTAGAGTTCGCAGAGATCCTTTAAGAGGACTGATGTACCCCTGCTAGGATCTTCGATTATAGTATCAATGAATGCCTTTTGAGGCACAACCAGCTTGTTGGTAGGGATGGTAAGGAAGCCAGAGGTGGTGGTGTGGGCTTATGGGTATTGTGTTCTTGAGTTTTTGGTTGGGTTTTTAGGTTCGTTGGGTCTAAGTGAGGGTTTTCATTTTTTGTTTGTAAGTTCATTGTGGTCTTTGTGGGGTTCTTGGGGTTTATTGGTTGTTGGTGTTAATAAATTTATCATTTTGGGATATGGGATTTTAGGTTGTGTGTATTGGATTCTTAAGTTTTTGGGTGAGGGTGAGCTTCTGGGTTACGCGTTTCTGGGTTGTGGATGTTGGGGTTTTGTATCTTGGTTCTTCATTTTTGGGTTTCTTTTCGGGTTTATGTTTATGAAATTCTTATCTTTTAGTTTTTGAAAATTGTTATCTTGATCCTCATTTTCAGGATCCTCATTTTATGGCCTACCACGAATTATGGAGGTAATGTAAGCCCTCGAAGAATTAGGTTATTGGGATTTTTGGTGGGTTTATGTGTTTTGGGTTTGTTTTCACTCTTCGATTATGAGTGGTTAATATCAGTTGTTGGTGTTTCTGTATTTCTCGATTTTTGGGTTTCTGGGTTTTGGGTTTTTGGGTTATGCATATTGGGCTCTCGAGTTTTTGGGTGGGCTTCTAGGTTATGGGTATTGGGTTCTTGGGTTCTTCGTTTTTGGGTTTCTTTTTGAGTTTATGTACATGAAATTATTACCTCAATTTGGTTTTTGAAATTTGTTGTAATGATCCTCATTTTCAGCTGTTGAAGGTGTTGGATGACCTGTGCAATTATGGGTCCTCAGGTTTCGAGTTCGCGAGGTCATTGGAGAATCAAGTTATTGGGTTGTGGGTATTGAGCTCTTGAGTTTTTGGGTAGGATTTTGTGTTTTGGGTTGGCTTCTAGTTTGTGGGTGTTGGGTTCATGGGTTTTTGGATATTGAGTTCTTCGTTTTTGGGTTTCTTTTTGGGTTTATGTTTATGAAATTCTTGCCTAAATTTGGTTTCTAAAAATTGTTATCCTCATCGTCATTTTTAGGCCTTGGCCAAGTGTCTGCCGTGCAAATCTCACGGCCTGGAGTTCCAGGCCGATGGGATATGCGTTGACACGCGGTTTCCTGCTTTTGGGTGCGGTGCGGTTGTGCGCGGGCGTGCCAGCACGGTCTACCGTGCGTCGAGATGTTGATGAGTGTAGGATGGATAAGTGGTGCGCCTGTTTGAACTCGTCTTCTAATCAAACGATTGTAGCCGAGAGAGGAACTAGTCTCGGCTGTTAGGTTCACGGCCTGAACTACAAGGCCGTTGAGTGATGGTGTTTGTGGTGGGTTTTGGGCGGTGCTCCGGCGCGTTGCTCAGGGAGCGACGGTCGTATGATATATGGGGTGAGTGAACGAACAACAAGGATGGTGCTTCGGCGCCTTAAAAATCAAGGGTCGTATGATATATTGATGAATGAATTTTCCTTACAATTCTAACACTACTCCTAGGAAAGCAAGTGAAGATATTGAAAGTGCATTACAGGAAAAAATAAGTTGCTCTGTGGGAGGCTTTGGTTTGGTGTTTGAACCCTTTGAATGTAGCTCGAGCCTTGTATTTATAGGAAGAGTTCTTGGAGGAGTAATCGAGGCTTAAAATCTGCATGGTGGAACCTGATTAGAGCAAGTGGGTAGTCCAATCAACATTTGGGATCGTGAAGCATGGTGTTGTGACCCCATAAATCCCGGTGAATCTCGGCCGCCACTCTTGATCGTGGGTTCTGAGCTTCTGGCCGTGGAGACGCATTTATGGCCTTGATAGCTGGTGACCTATTCTCTCAAGCTGCAAGGATTCTTGTGAGAATGTCTACGTCTAATCACTGTCTTCTGTCGCCAAAACCTGACTTCAGTCACTTCTCACCTTCCCTCGTGCATTAAATGCTTATTCGTGGCCAGTGGGTTTGCTGCATTAAACAGGCACTACTTCATTAAATGAAGCATGGGTCCCTGCTATCACGTGATGATCTGACTTTAGTATTTCTGGCCGCGATTTTGCTCGGCCTCGGCCTCGGCCCGCAATCGAGGCCGAGATGAACATGCCTTAGCGTTTTTCTTTTGTCTTTAGGAAGGCAAAGCACCTTGGCGAAATGCTGCGTTTTAGCTTCTCGAGAAAGTGCTAGGGTCGAGAAAAAGGGCTCCTTCGGCCAATTCATGGCCGTGATTTATTAGGCACAAACACCAAGTTGCGCAACTATGGGTCCTCATGCTCAGAGGTTTTGGCCGATGAGATTACGAGGTTGGAATTGCCGCAGTCTGAAAGGGAGTGTTAAGTTAAATCCATTGGGCGTGAAAGATACTAGCCAAATGTTTCAAAAGCAGAGGGAGGAAAGAAAGCACTTGAGAAAAATACTCCAACTCGGAACGGAAGCCTCTCCCTTATTCTCTTCCATGTCGTTTCGTCTCTTTTACTCTTTGTCTCTTAGCCATAATCGTCGTCCGGTTTCTTTGAACTCTCTTATCATCCAAAACCTAGCCGCTCCATCTCTGCTAGCTCTCTCCCATATCAAGTACATATGTGTTTATGCCCCGGATTCAAAGTGTGTGCACGACTCTCAAGAAAGTCCCTAGGACTGTGGTAAAAAAAAAAGTCAAAAATTACAACACAATCTTATTAGAGTTTTGAGGAAGAACTTTTGCTTCAAAAGTTGTAATGCATATTCAGAGAGAGGAAGAAGACCCTTTGGTCCACAATTGATGCATAGTTATTGGGCAAATGATAGATGCATGCAAGAAGAAACTTGTGGAGCTGGACAACATTGACATTTCCAACTATGAGGTAATTGCTTTCTTGATTTCTTGGGTTTTTATGAGTTGTGTTTGTTTTCTTGAAATGGGTTCTTGATTTCTAGGGTTTAGATTTGGCTATAATTTGATTGCTACAATTTCTTGGGTTTCTATGAGTTAACGGGTTTGAGTTTGTTTTCTTGATTTCTAGGGTATAGATTTGGGCTCTAATTTGATTCCTATGATTTGGGATTTAGAGTTTGAATTGGATTGCTAGGGTTTGAAATGTGATTGCTACCATTTGTGCTTTTTTATATTTAAGGTTGGGTTTTGTTTACTTATTTCGTGGGCCTTCAAGCATGGAGCCCGATTGTAAGGTTTTTATTTGGACTTTTATTGTTTTTTGGCTATTCTCTTAAACCAACAAAACCATTGTAATATTAATTAGATTCTGGGTTAGAATCAGTGTGGGTTGAAGGGCTTCCAAGTCTCCTCTTTGCAAGTCAAAAGGTAAAATCATTTGCATTGTTCACATGGATTAATCCATACTTCACTTGGATTGATCCAACATAGATTCTTGCATGAAGCCGTTGGCAAATTCCTTTATTCATTCTTTCTTCATTCCTTTTTGAATGTTGGCTCCTTAGCCCAACGAGTGTGTGTGTGGAGATTGGTAAATCTGTGTATGGAAACATAATATATTATTTTATAATATATTGTGGGAAGCATGTCTCTTGTTTTTTAAATGACCCATACCCTTGTCCCTTAAATTATGCTGTCTCCCACCTTTAGAAGAGATGGGTTATGGCTTTCTTTATTAAAGTCTACTATTCAGACTTGGACCATGTGCGACTCATTGCTCTTTGTTTTTCACTTCCTTTGTTACCTTGTCAGCTCATCTTGTCTCTAAAGGAATCAAAAATTCCTTTCCCGTTAGGTTGTGTCTAGAGCTGCTCGTGGTTCAAGGGTTATGGGTTGTGGCCTTAAAACAGAAAGTTTTACTCTCTATATATTCCTTCCTTACAGAGAGGTTGAGTAGTGGTTCGGTTTTCACTCATGCATTTTTTAATGGCTTATTTTTCCTTTCAAGGAATACTTTTTACATGAAAAATCGATTGGGGATGAAACTCTGAAAGGAGTTCTCATTCAGCCAAAGTTCATATTCTTGAGGGTTATGAGAATGATTGCATTCACATAAGTGCTTCCCCAAGATAACTTTAAATCTTTAATGGCTGAATGTTTTTCTTTAATTCATTTTCTTTATTATTTGTTCAACTAGTATATGTTACTTGTGAGTATATGATTGATTGTATACATGTAGCTTTCTCCAAGTAAACACTTACAAGATTTCGGTTGAACATTTGTTTTGTTTCATTGTTGTTATGTTGAATTAAACTAATTGCTTCAAGTTCATTACTTCTAGTTTAATCATCACAACACTTAGGTTTCATTTGTCTAGCTCAATCATACTTTGTGATTGAGATAGATGAATCTATGAAACCATAACTCACTTCATACATCAAACTACATGCAACTAGAGCTTGGTGCTCTTGAGAGGGTTTGCTGCTAAGAGATAAAGAAAATGTGCTTGCTGAAAGATTGGATTGTAGCTGCCTATAGGTGATAGATGAGCTAAGTCTTCTTTCGTTTTTCTTGTATTTCTTAATTGAGCATATTGGATCTCTCCTGGCTTGGCGCCCCCAGTTTTTCCCCTTGTTGGATTTCTGGGTCAACAATTCTCGTGTGTTATTTACATTCCGCTGTGACTAGTTTTAATTTATTAACCACGAAATCGTTTGTGTTTGTGCTTGTGTGTTTTTGAAGAAGTTTAATTTAAAAAGGGTAGTCTTTTTCTTCTCGCCTACTTCACCCCCCCTCTATAGGCTTTTAGAGCTTAGGGCCTGGTTTTACACCGATGGAGGATCAGGAACTGTTGGAGTTTGCATAGATCCTCCCAGAGGACTGGATGCATGTAACAACATGAAAGAAGGTATGAAATAATATGTTTTGAAGATGCCCAAATCTGTTTTATGGAATGATGTATGATGCACATTATAGATTTTTGTGGTTAAGATTTGTGTAATGCACAAAACGCCTAACAATTTATATGGGTATGTGTGTTGTTGTAATAATTGTAAGATACATGAATGGATCTTTGAAGAGGTGTTGGGTGGTGGCACGTGGTTAGCCCTATAAATTTCTAATTAGATTGTTTTCTCTACGTGGCACATTTTTTCATGATGTAATCCCAACAATTTTGCATATAGGATTTTTGAGAGCCACATGTCGGTACATGATTAGCCCTCCATATTTTCAATTGGATTTTTGTCCTCGTGGAACATCTTATCTTCATCTTCAAATGTCAATAAAAGAGATGTTTTGGGTTTCATATCTCACACCTTTATTTGATTCATCTCTAATTATTCTTTTCAATTTGTATAACTTTTCATTCCAATTCAATTCTGCAATGGATTCCAACTAGGGTTCCTCATCCAATTCCGAATTGAAAGACCAATGGGAGGATTAGAGACGCCAACTAATAGAGGAGGATGAAGAACATGATACTGGGAGGCACAAAAACTACCTTATGACGACAACCACCACATCCTGGGTGTGTAAGGAAACATCCCAACAACCCCAATGGGGTGACTTTATTGTTGGTCATGTTATCAAACCCCGACAACAAGAGATTGCACGCAAAACACTAATGAAGAACTACTTCAATCCTCATCTAGTGTACACAGAAGATGATTTTAGATGCCGATTTTGGATGAGGCGTCATGTTTTTGAGCGTTTGCTATCTGATGTCCAAGCGGCCAACCCTTTCTTCTAACATAGAGTGAATAATGCAAGCCAACCCAGTTTCTCGTCCAACCAAAGGGTAACTGTCGCACTTCGAATGATGACATACACATCTTCAGATGATGCGATGAATGACACATATGGTATGTTTGAGTCTTCATTTTTTAAAAATCTTGCTCAATTTTGTCATACAATTGTTCATATCTACAAAGATACGTACCTTCGAGCACCAAATGCGTAGGACATGGATTGACTCTTATGCAAAGCTGAAGATAGGGATTTCCTGACATGATAGGCTTGCTAGATTATATGCATTGGAAGTGGAAGAATTGTCCAATCAGATGGCAGGGTAGCTTCAACAGAAGATCCAGAAAACCAACTATTGTTTTGAAGGCCATGGCCTCGTATGAGACCTGGATCTAGCATGCTTTCTTTAGGATCCCAAGAGCCCAAAATGACCTAACCGTATTAAGGCGCTTACCCATCTTTGATGCCCTAACGGAGGGTGAATCACCCCAACTACACTACTACATCAACGACTGTCACCACAACATGGGGTTATTACCTTGCTAATGGTATTGTTAGATATATGCCCTAGAAGCCAATATAAAATGGATAATTCTAAGAAAATAATATATAATAATCAAAGGGGCAAGAACGTTGCTTTAAATATATAACGTACACAAAGTAACAAGCCCATGGATTAAGATATAAATGGAAAGTGGTCTAAAGAAGTTAGATGCACGAGACCTTTCCATACATATAAATATCATATCCTAAAATGTTCCTAGTCATAGGACCACCAATTGGACAATGGTGATTCGCAAAGACTGGTACACATTATGTCTGCTCAATTGGGAGGATGATTAGTCTTAAGTCATTCGTGTAGAGACACTAAGACAGATGTGTAGGTGCTCTATAGAAGATGGAGTCCATTGAATGCGATCAACTCTAGAATTCTTGTATGGAAGTCTTATTCACAAGTGTCAAACAAAGAATTCTAAGTTGCGATAATGCAAATTAATCCTTAGACCTGAGACATCATAGTTGTCTTGTATATATGTTGTTTCTTTTTTAGAGTACTATACGGTGGTATCAAAATGATGTGACTTAAAGGTGTTCCTCAGGATTCTCAGCATGTACACAGAGACATGTGATGTATAACAAGGAATCTCTGCTCTTAGTAAGAAGAGAGAATACTCTAAAGATATTATTCGTGAATCTTTGGCCAAAATATTGGATGTAAATTGAAACAAGAACGTTTTCAATTTCATCAAATTGAATCATATTGAATCATATAATCTAGAGATGTCATATTAGGGATTTTGACACAAGTTTACCATATCCCGAGAATATGACATAGAGTATTGAATTAGAGAATGATCAAATTGCATTGTAATCACAAACTGACTAGGTTCTCTAAATGAATTCTTTTTAGCTTGGGTAGCAATGAAATACTGCTAGGTGTCACTCATGGCTTGTGGACGCCCTGTAAAGACTAATTATAATTAGCCTTCGCCAATAGGGAGAATTGAATGGAGGGATACAATTCACACTTGATTCAGAGTGAATCATTCATACCCACTACCTCGCTAATTAGAAACTATAAGATCACACACCGAAAAGGAATCAATTGGGAAATAATGAAGAGAATGAATGATTTTGTGACTTGGTCAAAGTCAATGTGAAAGTCAAAGGTCAAAGGTCAAACGGTTGACCCAACACTAGACACGGCCAACTAAGAATGACCGAGATCAACACTCATTAGACAAGTGAGTGATTGAATGAGTCAAGTCACTAGAGTAATTAAATTGATTAGATTAATTTAATTATTCAATTAAAGTTATGAAACTTTAATTAAAGGTCTCATATGACTTGGAAATTCAAAAGGGATTTGACCACATATGTGACACATTATAAGATTAATGTGTTGGACAAGATAGCAAAAGATGACACACAAAAAAGGGGGGGTATGGCTACATTAAAGTTTGGGGGCATTTTTGTCACTCTTGTGACATTTTTTATCCTATAAGTGTGTAGCTATGGAATCCTATCATCCTAGGGTTTTCAAGTTGGTGAAGTTAGAAGAGAGAAAACATCAAGCTCTTTCTCCGTAACTCCTTCAATCTATCACATTAAGTGAGGGTGCTAGCACCACTCTTCACTTGCTGTCTACTCATTCTCTCATCCAATTCAATCCTTGGTGAAGAGGTTTAGGGAGGCTCATATCTTTGTACCTATTTAGAGAGCTACAAGGTGGAGAATCAACATCAAAGGGAGAGCCAACAACAAAGGGACCGCTCCCTCTACTTGAACACCATTCTTGGTTTCAAGATTCGCTCCAAGGGTATGAACATCTTATCTTTCTCTCAAATAGGATTTAGAGAGTCTTTGGTGCACACTTTCATAGACAGGGACGGTACACAGGTTTGGCTAACATGGGCTACAGCCCAGGTGGCTTTTAAAATCCCAACCCAAAAACTAAATATAGCCCAGCCAGCTCCAATTGAATATCCTATTATCCTAGTCCTGCCCTTCTTAGGAATCCAATTGAATATCCTAGTCATGCCTTCACGTGGGGAATAAAATTTATAAAAGGGAGAATAGGAAAGCTGCAGCCTACAGCACATAGGATAAAAAAAAATAAAAAAAAAAGAGAAAAAAGAGAATGCACGCAGGATGTTTATATGTAAGGTAAATTTAGCCCAGTCAAGTTTGAAATCCTGGGTCCGTCCCTGTTCATAGACTTATAAAGATTGGGACGAAATGAGACTTGCATGAATCCCTAGTTTAGTTTATTTAATGCTTTCGCTCTTACTTTGATTTCATATTAGATGTGGCATGCTAGGTGATTTATACTCTCAAAGTTTGGTTGTAGAGTTTTTTGAAATCTCTACACAACACCATTCCCACAATATTCCCTTCAGGTATTTACCCAAATTGGGCAATACTTGTCCAAGCAATTCCATAACCTGTGAATGACAAGAGAAGTATTTTTTTGAGAAGCAAGAGGCGTACTGGAAGGACGTTGAAAGGGCATTTGGTATTCCACAAGCAAGATGGTTAACCATTAGAGCACTGACAAGGAGGTGAAGTCTAGAAGAACTTAACTTCATCATGATATCATGCATTACATTGCACAACATGATTGTGGAGGATGAACAGGATGACTACATTGGTGGAGATTCTGACGATGATGAGGGTGACCCAAATAGGTCAAGGAGAGCTCTTGCTAGAATATATGACGTGCCTAATTTGCCTCGAGATCCAAGAATTGGTAGGATCCCCATAAAGGAATACATGAGTCGTCATAGGTTGATATGCTCTCATACCGCAAACAACAACCTACAAGAGGGTCTTGTTGCACATCTTTGGGCCAAACAAGCACTAGAATGATGAGTTGCCTTGTGACATTAGCTAGGTTTTTTGTGTTTGCAACTAATAATAATTGACAATACATTGTCATGTTCAAGTCTTCGTCTTGTTTTAGAAACAACTTTGGTGTTTGCAACTAATAATAATTGACAATACATTGTCATGTTCAAGTTTTTGTCTTGTTTTAAAAACAACTTTTAAATTAATTTAAATTGAAAAAGATGAAGGATAGTTTGTAAAAGAATGAAGAGAATGTGAGAAATTATGTAAAAGAACGAAATTGAGGAATGATAATATGTAAAATAATTAAATGTTGTGAGAAATTATGTAAGAATAAGGTAGGTATTTATACAAAAAAAAAATAGGAATTTTTTAGAATTTTTTTATTTATAAAATAAATAATAACAAAAACTCAGTGACGTCAGCTGGGCCCATCCAATTATTTAGCCCGGACTGGCCAAAGGGCCACGTGTGGCCTGATTTTTAGGAATTGACCCCTTTTATAGCCCTTCCTTTTTTGTAATCCTTTGTATAACCCACTCAAGGAGATGAATTTTGAAAATTTTGGCTATATCCTCAAATATAGCCCTCACTTGAGATGACCTTAGATTGCTCTTCCACTCTTTCCACGGATAAGATGGTAACTTGGCATCAAACATATTGTCCCATATTTATAGTGTACATGTACAAAAGAAGATACTTAGCCACCATTTCCTAACACTTGTCACTATCCCAACCAACTGCATGCTTTGGTCCTTCCATTGTGTTTCTATTGACTTACCCATATGGTCATAAGTTAACTTATATGAAATGCAGGATTCCTACTTAACAAACATTTTGAGGTTGAAGCTCTTCATCCACATAATCAGTGGTGGATCCACCATAACGACCCCATGGCAGCCCTGGATATGGCTTGGAGGTCCTTGGTTTCTCTTGGCAGCCATGGGAGACGACCCTATGGAGAAGAAGATGCAAGCTGCTAGGGAGAAGAAATAGGGAGGAAGAAGAAGACAGTGGTTGAGAGGGAGAAGAAAATAGAGAGAGGGAGAGGAAGAAGAAGAAGACTAAGAGGGAGAAGAAAGAAGCGCTGAGACAAATTAAAAAAAGGAAAGATATTTGTTAGGGTTTTTAAAATATTTTTTTAATTATGTTGGGTAGACCTATAAATACTAAAAATATATATTAATAGCATAAACATGTAATTTACCATAGTGGTCTTTGAATTGAAAAGGACCTTAAGGTCAACGGTTCAACACTAATTGTGCTCCCTTTTTCTTTTTTCTTTTTTTATATTATAATATTCAAGGTATTTTATTATTTGGGTTATTTTTGGGTGAGTTTATTTATTATTTGAGTTGGTGTTATTATTTTGATGAAATTTTTGGTTTACATAATACATATATGAGCTTGATTTATTGAATGATGTTTTTGTTAATTGAAATATGTTTGGTGTGTTTTTTATTTTTTATTTTTTGCATTATTTCATCTTAAAAAGAAAATCGAAACTTTAACACTATGACCCCATAGAGTAACAATCCTGGATCAACCACTACACATGATTGCTTATCCTTTTTCAGCATTGTGCTACTCTGAGCCATGCAATTAACTAATGGGTCGCACATGGACCACGGAGCAATGCAAGACTAGCAGTTGACTGAAGAAAAGTTCACCTATTATTACAGATATTTACTCACATTTCATGTAAGTTTTTACCGTGTCACATATCCATACTAAAAATTGAGCGCTATATATAGTTTGATCACATTACATGTTCAAACAATGTACAATTATGCAAAGCGATACTAAAACCTAAGATATGTAGTTTGATTACGTAACATGTTCAAACAACTTAACTTAACATTACAATTTATACTCTAGTCCTAACCAAATACAACTCCAAAATGATCATTGCGTTGCAAGCATCCAAAGTCAAGTATATCGGCTCTTTACTTATGTCGTGTGGTTGGTTTTGTCGGATTACTTTTGGAATGTCTCTACACGAGCAACCATAACATGGCTAATCTTGCTGGGCTTAATGTTGGCCCATACAAGTATCAAGCATCGTTTTCCTATATGGTCCAGTAATATTGGGAGCTTGTGATGATTTGATAGGCCAATGGTTCACTCGTGACCGTTTGAGGCTTTATATGATATTTGATAGGAATATCCTAAAAAATATTGTGTCACGTATTTTCTAGTAAGAATTTATAAAAAAAAATAAAAAGGGGGTGTCACGTCTCTGTTCTGGAACCGCTCTAGCATCTATGGAAAGATTAAAAGGCACTCTTCCAAAAAAACTTCATTGATATGAAGCAATTAGCGAAGATGAAATGGCTATTTTAAATTTCACGTCCCTTAGTAATTTGATTTGAGTTGTTTTGGAACCCCCTCCTCAGTAAACACCAAGTTGCATGAAACATGAATATCATATGTATGGATTAAACGTTGGAGTGTACCCTTTTATGAGCCAAAATTGAACAAATTTGAGAAAGTACATCGAATACACATGTGAATAATGTAGGGCTTTGTGACCCAAAGTGGACAATCTTTTGTTAAATGGTCATCAAAACTTCATAAATAAGTGATCAATTAACTACTTGTTTTCCTTTTCTTTGCTACATTGGTAATGTCAATGTGTAACACTAGTTGTAAAAGCATGTGTAAATTTTTTTTTTGTTTGTTTGGGAGAAGATGAGTCAAGACTCAAGTGTATACGTTCCTTGTAAACGAGGTGGTTAAGTCTTTTTATTTTATTTTAAAAAAATTTAGAGAAGGTGGTTACGTTAATATTATCAGATGATTGTCATTTTGTTTTCGAGGAGAAGATAAATTAAGAATACATATTCTTTGTAGACGAGATAATTAAGTTAACTTTCATAGATAATTGTTAATCGTTGTTGTATATGACATTCACAATAAAACAATTGCTTACGCATATATAGGTGACCAACTCTTCTAAGAGTTTTTATTTTATTATATATATATATCATATACTTCCAAATGAAAAACCTAATTTCAAAGTTAACAAATGTGAGATTCCATCTCCTTGTTTAATAATTGTTCACAAACACCAAAATGGAAAAAAAAAAATATGAAAAAAAGAAATTGTTGGTTATGATGATAATAATGGTTATAGAAAGATAGCAACTACCAACTCAAATAAATATAATGGACTTAATTGTCTAATCCAAGTCATTTCCCCTTGAGATCTTTTGGTAGGTTGGGGGGTTAATTCTTGATCTTCCTTGAAGGATATGCAATTACCAACAAAGTCTCTTGAGGTAGGTCCAATAATGTGATATGATTATGATATAACTTGTAGGACCATATCACTACATCTTTAATCTTAACCACAATAGCTTCTAATTAGATAAACCAATTCTCAAAGTCCTTCAAAAAGGTTTCTCAAAACTGAAGGCACAAACAATTATGGGTAAAAGCAAAACACATTAACAATTGAACATAAAGATTAGCAAAAAGGGTGGGTTTTGCCAAAAAAAAAAAACAACCTTGACTTGAAGAGATGATGTCCAATGCAAAGTAAATCATGTCATTGCATTAGTTTCTAGTTGTTTGGTGTGTTGTGAATGCCATATAGTTGTTTTATGGCTTTTGGTCCACTCACATGCCCTGAACATTGATAGGGCCCTACACCAAAGGTGAAAAGTGCCCTTCTGCTTGTAATTTGTTCATCAGTCCCTGACACACCACCATGAATGGAATGAGCACCCATTGGCCACACCACTCTCCTCTTCTTGAGTAAAAAAAACACCAAAAAGAAGTAGAGGGGAAGAAGAAGAAGCAAGCAACCCATTACCCAAGACCCCAAATGACCCAATGTCTCTCTGGCCTCTGCTTCCATTTCCATAAACAAATATTTTAAAAAAATAGAGAAAAGCTCGGATCTTTAACTGCGCCATTGCAGTTGCACCACAACAGATCTAAAAGCTCGAATCTTTCTCTCACATATGACGTAAAGGTGAAAAAAAATATAACGACAAGGAAGAAAGAGAAGCTCTCGATGACTTACTGTCTCCCTTTGCATCTACTACACTCTCTCTCCGCAGCATTAGATCTCACTCTCTCTCACTCTGTCAGTGCAGACAATTCGTTCACTTTGCTGAAGAAACAGAGGGAGATGGTGCCTCTCGCATTCAGGCTCTAGTCTAGACACAGAGGAATTTGGGGACGATGATGAACAGGAATGCGAGGGAATCTCTGGTCGGAGGGAGGAATATTCCGTTCGGGTCGCAGCACCGGCGAGGTCTGAGCTTGAATTTGACTAAAGACTCCGACGAGGGCAACTTGGATCTCTTCTCGAAGAATCGCCGGACTCTCTCTGTAACTTCCTCCGACGAGTCTTCCGATGGTACATTTCTCTTCCTAGTCTCTCTCTATTTTTTTCACAGACAGAAATGTCCTTGAGATGTTTCCGTGGCTTTGTTTGATTCGGAGGGCAATTCGGTCATTTGATTGAATAATAACGGCCTGAGCGGAGAATGAGTCAACGAGATTTGTCGGCATCTTGTCCCAGAGGATTTAGATGCTCGATTTTGTTCACGACTAACCGCCAAATGGCGCCGTTTGATGGGTTAAACGGAAGATTTGTTCATGATAATTCAGTGGATTTGTTAAGATGTGATTTTGGGATTAATCTAATTACAATTTTACAATGATTTGATTGTGATTTAGTTTCGGTGAAATTGGGGAGGCTTTCAGTTGGATCGGCCAAAGTGGGAAGGACTGGTATTGATGATCTGCTGTCATCTGCAGAGGGTGGAAAGCACGATTATGACTGGTAAAATATGTTTCATAATCATCTCTTCCACTGGATCATGACCCAGAAAACATTTTTGTGAGATTTGTTTATGCATGGGATGATTTTAATTAATTTTACTTCACATCCCTTTTCCTTTTGTGGTAATTTTCATGTTGGATTCAGAATAATTCCTTGCTTTGATTTGCTGATATAGAATCAGCAACTGAGATGTTCTTTTGGTGACTCTTAATTAACACTAAAGACAGAGAGATCATATCTGAATGTACTGTTTTGATTAGGACAAGGCAAAGAAAGCATCACTCTACAATCAAACATTAAGTTAATCAAATCTTGTGGAATTTTATGTCCATCTTGTAACTTCAGAATTACAAGGCAAAGAAAGCATCACTCATTTTTTATTTTTTTTTGAGTCTCCTGAAGCATTTGACTTCGAGACAGACTACTACCAACATCCTCTTGTTTTGACAAATAGGTTGCATGAAAAGTTCCTCTGCTTAATGTAAACTTAAAGTTAACAAATGGGTTTGCATTAGCCTGAACTCAAAGTCAACAAGGTCTTGCGTAAATAGTTCATGCTTGAATTGTTAGATTGAATAGTTCATCTTTAGGGTTATTGTTTGTTTTAATGGTTACATTATTACTTCATGAAATTAGATTAGTAAGATTACATGAAATTACTTCTGTCTGATTTTTATCACCTTTCTGTGTCATCAGGCTTCTCACTCCTCCTGAAACTCCACTTTTTCCTTCATCAGATGGAAGTGAATCTCAACCAACCTTAGCTGCTTCACGAACCAGTTTAAGCAGATCAGGTTCTACAGCTAAGCCTTCAAGGGTATGTCTTTCCCAGTTGACCTTATCATGTTTAGTATGAATTTCTGTTTAGAAATTAGATAGCCTACTCCAGATTAGCAAAGAAACTCTTCAGAAAGTATGCTTCATTGTTTTCTTAATTTCTATTTTTGTTTCAGCTTTCAGTTTCACAATCTGAGAGTAACCATCCATCAAGACCTGCTAGAAGCAGTTCAGTGACTCGCTCTTCAACTTCTACATCACTATATAACAACTATTCCTCAAACAGAAACCCCAATATCCTTAACACGAGCTCAGCTTCAGTCTCATCTTACACTAGACCATCCTCCCCCATTACCCGCTCTCCATCTACAGCAAGGCCTTCCACTCCAACCTCTCGTCCATCACTGTCACGATCCACAACTCCTTCTAGACCCCGTACAACTTCAACCAGCTCTTCCATCGAGAAACCTCGATCAGTGCAAAGCTCGAGGCCCTCAACTCCTAGTAGTACCAGGCCACAAATTCCTGCAAACTTGAATTCACTTGCTTCTCGACCAAACTCTCGTCCATCTACTCCCACACGTCGGAGTTCATTGCCTTCCTTGTCTCCAGCATCAAGTCCCTCACCTTCAGCTGGTCGTGTTCTATCAAATGGGCGCAGTTCAGCACCCTCATCCAGACCAAGCTCCCCTAGTCCACGTATCCGCCCCCCACCACAGCCAGTTGTTCCCCCTGATTTTCCTCTTGACACACCGCCAAACCTTAGAACAACTTTACCAGACAGGCCAATTTCTGCTGGAAGGTCCCGGCCTGGTGCTGTTGTCTCAATGAAGGGGAAGCCAGAACCCCCTGTTGCCTTGGTTGTGCCAAGAAGACAGTCATCACCCATTGCCTCAAGGGGAAGACTGACAGAGCCCCCTGGAAGGGGCCGTGTACATCCCACTGGACACCTTCCTGATGTTCCTGAGCCTCGGAAGGCTACACTTATCCCTGATCTGGGCATGAGGAAGCCTGTGAAGACTTCCACAACAACAGCTACAGACAGCACTGGGTTTGGGAGGAACATCTCGAAGAAATCTCTCGATATGGCTATCCGACATATGGTATATAAACCCTTTCCTTGAAATCATATGAATGAACTGTGAGGTTGTGAAAAACATGGATCATTTAACTCGATGAATTTTTAGAAGTCACCAACTTAAAATTATTCTTAGCATTGTCTTTCTCTGACCAGCATCAAATTATATTCATACTAGAAGAGTAATTTGTCTAGTCTGTTACTTCCAATTCAATAGCAAGAGATTCAATAATGTTATTTCTTAGAAACTTTACTTTCTCTTGAGCAAATTAATAGATTCTAATAATTGATCTACTATCTGATGTAGGATATAAGAAATGGAACAGGGAATGGTCGCCAACTTTCAGGCAGCACCCTCTTCCCTCAGAGCATCCGATCATCATCCACTCCCAAGCCCCAGTCCGTTCGCGGGTTAAGTGTGCCAGCATCTGCCCGCACTAACGGAAGCCTGCAAACAGGCAGTAATGGAGTCATTTCAGAGAATGGAAACATTATGAACCGGCCTGTGGAAAATGGAAGTGAAGCAGACAGTGGAAGATACTCTGCAAAGCTGAGTGAAGTGGACGTCTATGAAAGCTCTCGTTATGATGCGATATTGCTCAAAGAAGACTTGAAGAGCACAAACTGGCTGCACAGTTTGGATGATAAACTTGATCAAGGACCCATCTTTGATACTGGATTTGAGCATCTGCCTGAACCTTTCGGGCTCTTATAACACCCGAGTAAGCGTGTGTAATTTTTTTCTTTCTTCTTCTTTTAAGTTATATGGTTTCTTAATATGGATGAATCACTTAAAACAGAAGAATGAAGAGCCAGTACTTGCCTGTGAAATCATTGCATTTATTCTTGTTGATGGATGTCCTATATTTGCAAATAGCAGCACAAATTGGTTGCTCAAAGTTTTGAAGTACAAGAAAACTCACAATTCAGATTATGGGTTTGCCTAGAAGCCCAAAGCTGACAATTCACAATTGTGGATGATATGATTTTTCTGGGCCAAAACTTTTTCAAAGATTCCATTTTTCTTAAAATAAAAGAATACTGGACCGACCCATCTGATCCAATGATGGTTTAAGCAGTCTATTCACGTAGCCCAACAAGGAAAGCCCGACCCATATTCTTTATTTTCTTTGGTTTTTTATTTTTTTTTTATTTTTATTTATTTATTTGTTATTGTAACGGTAATCAGATCATTGCTTTGCTGTTTTCAATCAACCTAAGCAACCGTTAGTTTGGATTTGACAAAACTAAGTTATTAAAGATCATCAAAAGTCAATGTAGCATGTTAGCACAACGTTAAACAAACTTCATATCAAATAAGAGGCTTGAACCAAACACTCAAGGAGGACCACTCAACACCACGCATTAAAGAAAGAAGGGGACCTCTTTGCTTTCTTCAGCATTTTATAAGTAAATATGAAAGCAACTCCTGGTTTTGGATGTTACCCATATATATATTCATATACAAAATACAACCACATCAGGAAATAAAGGCCTAGACCAAGGACTTTTCTTTGTGTGTGTGTTTTGGTTTTCTTGAAAGAAAATTCAAGACCCGACTATAAATGCATCATGCATGTGGTTGAATTCTCAAAAATTCAAGATCCGACTATAAATGCATCGTGAAAGTCCAAGTTTGCAAGAGGTTTGTAACTCAAATGATTAAGAATATTTACCTATGCATCCAAGGTCATGTGTTCGATTCCCAACCCCTTTTTCATGGCTTGTATATGTCGAAAGAAATTTTTAAAAAAAGTTCATAAGGTTTTGCCATGGAGAAGTAGCTAGCTTGAGATCGTCACGTCTCTGCCATTTCCAAGCACATTTTGTCAATTTGTAATTAAATATCATGCATCGCATTGATTCAATTTATATTTATATATGCATGGCTCCCACAGCTGTATGGATCATGACATTTTCTGAAACAAGAAATTAAAAATGGTTTATTCAAAGTATGATTTAGGTTGGTGGGTTTATGAGTTAGCTTATGACCCCAAATTAAATAATTTTTGTGATGTTTGGTGAGCCTAATAAAATCATATACAACCAACCACCACCTTAACCAAACCCTAATTATTATATTTGTAGTACTAATTGCACTTGATTAGTCAATGCTTTCACGGAGTCTAATCTTTCCCATTCTTTTTTTTTTTTCCTTCCAACAATTGCATAAAACAGACGTAATGGACACACATGGCCTTTGGCTAAAGCCGCTGACCAAATTTTCAGTGCTTTTAACCAAAAGATCACTCCCCTCTTTGCCTCTTTGCCTCCTTTTCTTTTTCTTTACCTTAGTGTATAATTCACTCTTTATAAATTTCATTGGTTATAATTTACCCATCAATGCAAATTGCAATGGCCAATGCCAATGGAAATTAATATGGCTTGGCTTATTGTACGGACAATCCGTCTTGATATTGGTGGGGCTCCTTCCGAATTTGGAAGGAACTTCTTCCATCACGTGAGAATTCACTCAAAAATCCAATAGGTCGCTTTTCTTTTTGGTTTTTATGACAAAGGGTAACGTGAATTGTGGATTTTGTCCTAGTAAAAATAGTCATATTTCAAAGTATATTTTACTATCCACTGTCCTCTCTCATTCTCTGGTTCTAGAGTTGTAGTAAAACTGGAACAGCCAAGTGACCCTCAAGTAAATTAGAGTTTTGCTACCACACCAGTGACCTACACTACTGGTTGATGTATAGTGAATTTCATATGCATTAATGATGACCTACACTACTATTTGATGTATAGTGAATTTCATATGCATTAATGGTCGAGTATCACCTACACGCTAGTGAAGAACTAATTGTAATATATTAATAAATAAATAAACATAAAAATAGTAAGTAACTTTAAGTTAAAACTTCACAGTACATCAACGGTCAACTAACGTGTCCGAGCTCGCAAAGAATAACGAGCGGTAGTACTTCAATAAATAAATACACACACACAAGCAGTAACTTTGACTGAAACCCAAGTAATAAAGGGTAAAACCAAATAATGCAAAATGAGAAAATATGAGTTTGGGTGACCGTTTGAGGCCTATATTTCCAGGTTGGTGTCTATTTAGTCTAAATTCCAGCTCAAAGCTCTAAAGAGAGAGAAAGAGAGAGAGAGAGAGAAAGAGGCAGGCAGGCAAATGGGTTGTTGCTGTTTTGTTGGTTCATTCATGCTCCTACAAAATTAAGCAAAGCAAAGGAAAAAACATAGTTTCGGAATATAAAGGAGGCATCGAGATCTGCGTTTACAGAAAACTCCTTTAGCTTCACGAACAAGCATCAAGTAGCAGCAGTGAGCTCCCTCTCTCTCCACTGAGTTGAACGTTAATCTCTGCGTTGCTGGCGAATCTTAGAACCCACCTTCTGCTTTTTACTCTTTTTAATCTTTTTCGCTGCGTGTTCGTGAAGAAATGCCGTTAAAGCTCGTTCAGCTATTAAGGCATTAAACACGCTCATTTACTCACTCTCACTCTCACTCTGCTCAAGTTCTGCTCAAGCTCAAAGCTTCCGCATTTCCAGCTGCCTTTGAGCTTCGGTTTCAGATCGACCGATGCTGCAGCTCCAATGGTCGGTCTTCTCTCCTCTCTCTTCATTGTTTCAGGTGCATTTCTTTTCTCTTAGCATTGTTAATTAACGTACATTTTTCTTTTTCAAATTTTGGGGAATTTAGTGGTTAATTTGCTATTATTCTGCTAAAGTTTGGGGTTTGGAATCGAGGACATTTAGAACCCAGTCTTTAGGTTTTCACATGTTTCTATTTTGTATATATGAAACATAGGACCGTTGGGAGCTTCGGCCAGAAGAGAGTTTCACAGATTTACTTGTTTCAGCTTGCAACTCTTTCTGTTTGGTTGCTGATAAAATTTAGGGAAAATTTAGGACTTCCAGAATGATTTGAACATGGAAGATTCTCAAATAAGCCTTACATTTCTAATTTCGTGTATTTCACTCTGTTTTTCTGCTAATTTCTGGATCCTGATTCATTCATTAATATAGGCTGAAGTAATGACTTTGATGAATTTTTGCGGTATGCGTTGTGAATCTGAATGGGCAAGCTTAACTACAAGTATCTTTTTCCTTTTTTGATTAAATGTTCTGTCAAATTTGTGCCAGACTGGAAAAAAAAAAGAGATTAAGAAGCCGAATTTTCATTAGTCTAAAAATCCAAGTATTTATGTCAATTACCTTATGAACTAGGCTTGACTTGCTCTTTGGACCATCAAAATTGGCGTTTGTCTTTTAATTCTTTAAATGAAAGCTCTAGCAGTGTTTTGTTTGTCTGTGTGTTTCTGCATATGAAACTTTTTGTCTCATTATTATGGCATTAGTTTAATTAGACCTTTGCACGGTTTCTTTTGTATGTCCTGGCTCACTATGTGTTTCATTTATTTACTTCACATAAAGAACTAGTGATCGAACTCCTACATGCCATTAACGAAAAATTATAAAAGCTGAAAAGGGATTCTTTCAGCATTTTGTATGTTATGCTTTAAGGCTTTTTGCTTTCTCTTTAGCGAAAAAGAATTTTGCTTTTGCTTTTCTTTTCTTTTTTACTATTCTTTTGTTATATTTCTTTCTGATAACTTTGTATTTCTTGATGCTTTGCAAGTCTTGAACTTACACATTTTGCACAAATATTCGAAGGCATGGTAGGGCAAAAATGTGGCCTTCCCAATGTCAACTTTGTATAAACAAATTGTGCCTTTTCCATGTCCTATATGCTCCTACTGATAAGAAGGAAGATGTGAAAATTGATTCCTGGATTTTTTAAAATTTTTTTTTTTTTATAAAGAGAATACTCTCCATTTTCCCTACACGTTCAGCCCCAACTTTTCACCAGTTTTAGGCTGTAGAAACTAGAAATGGTTAAGTGCCTATTCTGAAACCTTTGTTGTTTTTGCAGGGGAAGAAGAAAGATTGCTGAGATCACTCTCATAGTCTTGACTCCTTAACGGATTTCTCAACAAACAATACTAGATGAAGCCACATTTATTTTGTACAACAGTAATTCTTCTCCTTTCCCTTTGCCGAACTATAGCTGACCTCAATTCAGACAAACAAGCCCTTCTTGGCTTTATTTCTGTTGTTCCTCATGGTCGAAAAGTTAACTGGGATCCTGCTAACGCAGTCTGCAGTTCTTGGGTTGGCATCACTTGTACTTTGGATGGCACCCGTGTGCTTGCTGTCAGGCTCCCAGGTGTTGGACTGTATGGTCCAATTCCAGCAAAGACTCTTGGCAAGCTGGATGCCCTCATGGTCCTTAGCCTTCGGTCTAACCTCCTCAGTGGGAATCTTCCCTCTGATATTTTCTCCCTTCCTTCCTTACACTACATGTACCTTCAAAACAATAATTTTACAGGTAATATTCCCTCTTCTCTGTCTCCCAATCTCACCTTGCTTGATTTGTCTTTCAACTCCTTCACTGGCAACATTCCAGCCACAATCCAAAATTTAACACGTCTCACTGGACTGAACCTCCAGAACAATTCCCTCACTGGATCTATTCCTGATATCAACATTCCAAGGCTTTTGCATTTGAATTTGAGCTACAACCACCTTAATGGTTCAATTCCTCCTACCCTCCAAAAATTCCCTACTTCTTCCTTTGAAGGAAACTTGATGTTATGTGGACCACCACTGAACCACTGTTCTTTGATCACTCCCTCACCTTCACCATCCCCCAATCTTCCACCAACAGGGCCAATAGTCCCCTTGAAACCAGAAAATGGATCAAAGAGGAAACTTAGTATGTGGGCTATCATTGCCATTGCAATTGGTGGTTTTGCAGTGTTGTTTCTCTCAGTTCTGGTGTTAGTGCTGTGCTGTTTGAAGAAAAAAGACGGTGAAGGCAGTGCTGTAGTGAAAACAAAAGGCGGAAGGATTGATCAGCCAAAGGAGGACTTTGGAAGTGGGGTGCAAGAGGCTGAGAAGAATAAGCTGGTTTTCTTCGAAGGCTGTTCTTACAATTTTGATCTTGAGGATTTACTAAGAGCTTCGGCTGAAGTTCTAGGAAAGGGAAGTTATGGGACTACTTATAAGGCCATCTTGGAGGAGGGAACCACTGTGGTTGTGAAAAGGATGAAAGAAGTGGTGGTGGGAAAAAGGGAGTTCGAACAGCAAATGGAGAATGCGGGGAGGATTAGTCAGCACTCAAATGTTGTTCCTCTTCGTGCTTATTACTACTCCAAAGAAGAGAAACTCCTGGTTTATGACTACATTTCAGCTGGCAGCTTCTCAGCATTATTGCATGGTATTGCTTATTTTCATCTTGTTCTTTCTCATTCTAGTGCACTTCTATAATCTCCTCATTGCCATTAGTAACAAAGTATATTGTAAAGTTTTTGCATTTAGACTAGGGAGTTTACTTCTTTTAATTGACGAAGTATTCCTCAATGGTGCTCAACATTGTAATAAGAATACATCACAGACTAAACATATGAATTTTCCCCTCAGAACTGATTTCTCTCCCTTTGTGTCCTATTCTACAGGAAATAGGGAAACTGGACAGAATCCACCAGACTGGGAAACTAGGTTAAAGATTTCCCTTGGATGTGCTAAGGGGCTTGCCCATATCCACTCTGCCAGTGGAGGGAAATTCATCCATGGCAACATCAAGTCCTCCAATGTCCTCCTCACGCAGGACCTCAATGGCAGTATCTCAGATTTTGGCCTAGCTCCTCTCATGAACTTCGCAACTATACCTTCCAGAAGTGTGGGCTACCGAGCTCCCGAGGTGATTGAAACTAAGAAGTCCTTTCAAAAATCCGATGTCTATAGTTTTGGTGTTCTGCTCCTTGAGATGCTGACAGGCAAAGCACCAGTACAATCACCAGGCCGAGATGATGTTGTTGATCTTCCAAGGTGGGTTCAATCTGTTGTTCGAGAGGAGTGGACAGCTGAGGTGTTTGATGTAGAGCTAATGAGGTATCAAAATATTGAAGAAGAGCTGGTACAAATGCTTCAAATAGCAATGGCGTGCGTGGCAAGGGTGCCGGACATGAGACCTACTATGGAAGAAGTGGTTAGGATGATCGAGGAAATCCGACCACCGGATTCTGATAACCGACCATCATCCGAGGACAACAGGTCTAAGGACTCAAATGGTCAGACCCCATGAGGGCATGGCCTCACCCCTGTCAATATTATTAAACCTCTGCCGTATATTCGCAATTGTGTGATTCTTTGTCGGGTCCTAGTCCTACTGTAAAAGCTTAGCCCCCTCTCCCCCTCCGATTAGTATAACAAAGAAGTTTCCAAACAGTTATGGCTCCAATGGATTGAGTGATCTCGTCAGCATTTTTGGATGCTTTGATCCTTTAGCGCTCGCATGATGTAATTTTTTAAAACACGATTGCATGTACTGAAAATTGTTCGAGTGATGTTTCTGATTGTTTTGCTTGTCCGTATTCAACCCATTAAGCCCTAGTCTGGATTATAAATAAATAAATAAATAATCCATTAAACCTTAGTCCATACTAATCATCTGCCACATGGGTCATCGAATTTCAACTTTCATTATAAGACAAAAAAACCCATTAAACCCTAATAATTCATACTAATTATATGCCACGTAGATCAAAGATCAACCTTGTCCAAAGCTCCCACTTTGGGAGGAATGAGAAGTTGCAACTAAACAAATGAAAATCCCCAAAATGGCATATGAGAATTCGATTGCCAAAAACCTAGAAACCTGCTCAGAAAAACATTCGTAAAGAGGGAGCCAAGAAGTGAAATCACACAGCTCACAGGTTTTTCTTCAACAGAACTTACATTTTTCTGATACTTTAACAATGTAAATGGCCAAGATAACGGCCTGCCTTTGATCTATAAAAGAATAGTAACTCTTACTTCAACAAAAATCTTGGTAAGTTATGCCCGTGCTCATGTCAATGTATGTAGAAAGCTAATGACTAGAGTTAGTAGGAGCTTGGTTAACCAAATCAGCACCGCTCACATATCTAGCGACAAATGACATTAACCGGAAAGGCGCACCAATAAGGGGAGCATCTATAAGCGGCACAGCAGCATTTTTATCGGTCTCAACTGACAACTCTAGATTCCGGACTTCATTCTCATCCAACGGAATTTGCACTATTTCACTAATTTCATCGGATATTGGCAATTCTGGAACAAAAGCAACATGCTGAGAATCCACGCTACCATTACTATGCATCTCCTGTTTGATTGGAGCAACTTCTGGGGAATCAAGCTTCTGGTCTGATGTAGACATATCCTCATTGGATCTGGACATGGGATCGATGACACTGGCAGTTTCAGGAGGGGCAATTGTTATATTAGATGTTTTTGTTGAAGTGAGCTCAACTGTTGCACTCCGCCGGTCAAGTTCAACATGCAACTCATTCACCTAGAAAACATCATAGGGAATAAAAGAAATATCAGAGAACTAGTCAGTCCATCAAAATCTTAGTATTAGTAACAGGTCAAACCTAATTACACAAGTCTAAATATATAATAAGACTGTATGAAAGATATGCTTCAAGACATTGGCATTTATTGATAGTAGTACACATTACTCCTTAGAAACCATGGAGGAAAGCAGCCATTCACCTTTTCAACAAGCTCTACATTTTCTGCCATTAGTTTCTCAACCAGTGCACATGTTGCTTCAACCTGAGAGTTCAAATCCTCACGTTCCAAAGCATGCTACATTAACAGAGAGTCAGATATTTATTTCTTCCATTGACAAGTAATGTGTCATAGAATCAACAACGGAAAAGAGACCTTTGTCAGATTTACAAAATTGAAAACTTTTTAAATTTTCTCCTGCAAAAACTGATAGGTCTCGCTCATAGCATTTAAATAAAATTTCCAAACGCCATCGTAAGAATTTTTTTTTTGGGAACAGAAAACAGCCAGCACAAACCTATTAGTCCTAATCATGCATAAAGCTGCCGATAAAATTTGATCAGGTAAGCAAATAGGAAGCCTACCTTTGCAAGTTCGTCTGATGAAGGAGTAGAGGAGACACTCTCAAGATTCTTAATTTGCAACTGCAGACTAGAGGAGTTTTCCATCAGCTGTTGATTTTCTTGGACAACATTATCCCTGGATTGCTCCAATTCCAACACCTGCCCAGCTTTGGTTTTAATTTCCATATCAGAAGAAAATACAAAGATTTTCTTTGAACTGTTTGTGACCAGAAATTAGGATGTGCATGCAATAAGGAAAACAGTCCGACTCAATTCCTACCAATCTTATAGAATCTAAGGTAAGAAAAAGCAATAGTCAAACTCCTCTTTACTCAACAAATTAGGTTTGCCATGTAGAGACCTTGTAAATCAACTAATCAATTTAAATTGAATCCATCAAGTAGGTTACTTAAGTCAATCGAGCTGCATACCTGTGCTCGTAACTTAGCAACATCATCATTCAGAATTGCTACCATTTCTTTAAACGAATCCTGTAAGAAACACATGTTTAAAGACAAATAAGTCTCTGACATAAAATAATGAAGGGCAAATATACATTTGGATTATAAAGTGTACGAGAGAGCTTTCTGAAATCCCACTTAAGAAAGATTCAGTAACGAAAGAGTGTTACAGTTGATGGACTGCTAGTGTTTTTTTTTTTCAAATTATTTGTTTCCTATTACAGACATAACAACTAAATTCTAACTCTTTTCCAGGTGCAATAACAACGAATTTAGTGTAAAAGTTTTAAGCTCATTAAGCGGCCAAATGATTTTTCATCTGCAATTACGAATCAGAGTAATTAGAATAGCGATTACCTCCTTTAGAATCCAGGTATCTCTATCTCTCTCTAGATGTTTAATCTTTTCCTGTAAGCTTGACTGTGAAACAATGTACAGTAAGTTCAAAAGTTGCACCAAAGAAAAAAAGAAAGAAGAAGAAGTGAGGCCAAAATGATTATTAGTTGTAGGATTCTGATAAAGGGAGGGGACGCTAACCTCTTTTGAATCCAAAGTAGCCTTTTCATCTACTAATCGACCAATTTTCTCCTCTAATCCAACCTACAACAAACACAGCATTAGAAACCAATTCCTCTTGTTTGCAGTTTTGTTTAATATAATGTTGCACAAAAAACTAAAGAGAGCATGATTATATGCATGCTGGTAAAGAAAAAACTTAAAGGACCCCTTGAATTGAAATATGAACAAAATTCAAAATAGCCCTATGATGCAACTTAAATCACCTCTTTTCGAAGCCAAGAATCTTTTTCACTCTGTAATTTTACAATTTCCTTCTGTTGGTCGGCCTGTAAATCATCTGGTTAAGGAGACAATCCTAAAAACATATGCAGAACAAGGATACAATTGTAATATGAAATGTGATAGAACACAATCCTAACTAGAAGTGCACTAACTCTTAGTCAGCTCATTGTCTCAGCTAAATTCAGATAATATTACCTCTTTCTGTATATGTGAATCATTTTCATGCCGCAATTGTTTTATGGAATCTTCTAAGGTAGCCTGAAGAAGAAATATACAAAATCAATAGGAAAGGTAGAAAAAGCATACCAGATAAGAAAAAAGGTCATTGGCTCTTTCTAAGTACAACTTCATAAATTCAGATCAAGATATAGTACCTCTTTCTGTATATGTGAATCATTTTCATTTCGTAACCGTTTAATAGTATCCTCTAAGGTAGCCTGAAAAAAATTAAATGGCATAAAAAAAATTGAAACCCAGCCAAATACGATAAACATGCCCTAATCTTTGTTCCACTATTCTCACAGTTGAAATTCACATTATATTACCTCTTTCTGTATGTGCAAGCCCGTTTCCTTTTGTAATTGTTTGATTGTTTCTTCTAAGGTAGCCTGTAAAATTATGGTTATTTTGTGCACTGCTCAGTATGCATTTGCATATCAAAACTGACAACAAAAACAAAGGTGTGTGATACAATTGGAGAGAAATTATCTTGTGTGTTTGCCATATCCACGCTTACCTCTCTTTGGAGCCAATGTTGTTTCTCAGATTCAGCTAACGACTGCACAACAAAATTTCAAAAAAAAGAAAAGCATAAATTTCAAAATCCTTGAAAATCACCACAAAAATGCACACAACACAATGTACATCTCTTTTTACTATCAGCTGTTGATCGATCCAATTCAAATTCGAATGCTTAGAGATAAACATAAACAAATTAATACTAATTACAAAATTAATCAAAATCAAACTTACACATTCCGTGCCATTGCTCTCATGCCTATTCCCATTCGCATCTGCGTCTTGCATAGCATCTGAACGAACATCGGCGACGGCCTCTGGAACTTGGCCGTTACCGGTAACCGGGACATCGTCTAAACGACCGTCGTCGGCGGCGTCCTTCGAAACTTGGTCATTACCGGAAATCGGAACGTTGTCGGTGGTCTCAGCCTGCTTGTTCTTCTTCTTCTTGTTCTTCTTTTTCTTCTTCTTATCGTCCTCCATTTTCAGGCTCACAAATGGCTCAGCCTCTTGCTCTGCCGCCACAGAATGAAATCCAGACCGCACGGGCAGACCCGAGTCCGGATCTGATTTCTTGCTGTTGGCGTTTTCCTCCACTGAGAATTTATCAATTGAATTTCGTTTGTGGGATTTGCCGGGAAGGGTTTTCTCCTTTCGTTTCTAATTTATAGTGCGTTTTTCGCGTTTTTATTTATTTTCCATCACTGTAATAACTCATGGATACGAGTCTATTTGGATGTTGATACAGCGGGAAGCAGCAGATTATTGACGTGGTGACTTGGCCGTATATGATTGGTTGATTGATCATCCTGGAATGTGGTCGGTCGTACCGTAGCTTCTAACTTTCTCGTTAAAGGCAGTGACGGAAGGAAGTCAGTGAGTTACGGACTTACGGCGTTACCATTTGCAGGAAACGGACGCTACCGCAACTTCAAGTTGACTTGGGACCACCAACGCACAACGCATGTGGGAGCCACGTGACTAGCGACCCGGCCCCGTCGAGAAGGCAAATGCTATCAAATCAAAACGCACATTCCTCTTCCATTTTCGATTGGAATATTGGATTTGATTTGAGGAGAAATTACCATCTCTTTTTTGCTCTTTTTATAAGCAACCCGGCTGTCCACTTTGAATTTGGACCAAACTAATTCAATTAACATATCCTTAATTAATGTGACTTAAACAAAATATAGATGATTATGATGTGTGGCAAAACAAGAGGATTAGAATAATAGGGGGTTATAAAAAGCAATGTTTAGACTTGGTTTGACAAAATATTAACCTAATCAAAATAGTGTTCACTTGTAATTAAAATTAGTTGCAATTCCAATTTTTGTTGTTGTCAAAAGTAGTTTTCATTAGGCTTGAAGGCAATAAGTGAGTACAAGATTAAACGCTAATCTCTAAGACATACATAAATGGAATAAGACTAATACCTTTAAAGGAGTATAGTGAGGAGCTCAATTCCTGTTAAGCATAAAACATTTAGAGATGTCATTCGTCACTTGTGAGCAAGGAAGCTGATCATAAACCAGAACTCCCACAAGAGATGGTGATGACCTCATGACCCAACTTTTCAGTTTTATTGCTAGTATACCTATCGATGATCCTACATGAGTCACCCGATTAGTGTTTTGAGGAGGTATTCATCCCCACTCAACATAGCCAAGTTACAATTTCTAACTTAAAGCTTACAATATATATCAAATAGGAGAGTGATTAATATGTGAGAGTGTCAGCATTTAAACATTGGACATTATTCAACTTAGATAATAAGTATGATTTACAACTATAATTTTTTTTCTTCCTATTAAACATCTTGAATTTAATTCAATTATTTATGTATTTATTGGTTTGGTTAAAGTGGGTAGATGAGGGCACCCCATACAGAGAGGGCTAGGATTTAAATTGGGTAAGCTGAAATTATCCAATTAATCGTTGGATCCAAATTAGGTATGTCGGAGTCCAAACCCGCCGACTTGGACCACAAATTTTCACACCAAATTTAAATATTTAAAATTAGAAAGCTGCCGTAAATAACGGCCCAAATATAAAAACGGAAAGAAAAAAGTAACGGATAAGAAGGGAAAAGAAAACAGAGTGCGAGAGACGGTGAAAACGGGGCGTGTATAAAACCGGTGGAAATGGAAAGCCCCAAAGTCTTTCCGAGTTTTTGTGTAGAAAAATCAGGGGGTCGAAGATCGTATTGTTGGTAGCGGAGCTTTGGGAGGCGGCTCCGGATCTTCTTCAAACCCGTTTCCCTCTGCTACCGCTATTTCAGTCCGATCTCAGGTATTCATGTATGGAAAGTTGTTTTGGTTTGACGATAATTTGTTTTCAAAATTGAGAAATTGTTTTGATTTTGGTTATGTGTTTATAGAAATTGTTCTGATTGAATCTGAAACTGCTGTTTGATGCAGCTTTGCAGGTCCTGGGTAGTGAGAAGTGAGTTTTAAACTGTAATCAATTCAATTTCATCATGGCCTCCAAGCGCATCTTGAAAGAGCTTAAGGATTTGCAGAAAGATCCTCCAACTTCTTGCAGCGCCGGTACTTTTTTCAATTTCAAAATTTGTAATTTAGTATTTTTGTCATGCTCTTACACTCAAAGTTCAAAACTTTTTTTAATTTCATGATAAATTGACACATTTTGTAGAGATGTGGTTGCCGGCGCATGTTGATTTCATTGATTTGTTGAATGATTAATGTAATTACCAGTTATATAAGTACCCAAGTGGATATTTCAATAAATGATGTGTTAATTTGATTTAGGTCCTGTGGCTGAGGACATGTTTCACTGGCAAGCTACGATTATGGGACCCCCTGATAGCCCATATGCAGGAGGTGTATTCCTAGTCACCATTCATTTTCCTCCTGATTATCCTTTCAAGCCCCCTAAGGTAATTCATACATCTTATGTGCAAAGTTTGGTCCTGCTTTGTTGTGTCTGTGTGTGTGGCGATTGTTTGTTGAAGAAGGATACTAACGGTAATTTCATGTTTTCAGGTTGCATTTAGGACTAAGGTCTTCCACCCAAATATCAACAGCAATGGAAGCATTTGTCTTGATATCCTTAAAGAACAATGGAGCCCAGCACTAACTATCTCTAAGGTTTGGCCTTTTTTCGGACCACTCAATT
This sequence comes from Prunus avium, assembly GCF_965620075.1. Lineage (NCBI taxonomy): Eukaryota > Viridiplantae > Streptophyta > Magnoliopsida > Rosales > Rosaceae > Prunus > Prunus avium. The sequence continues at coordinate 4,205,049 of NC_142289.1, forward strand.
TATCCTGCATAACATTATTTTGTCTTTGTATTCTCATTTGATCTGGAACTCGTATATCTGCTGCCTTGGTGCATATGTAGATGGATATATAGATAGATATAGAAGAAGTCTCAAAAGGACAGATGCTTGTCTTTGCTTTCTGTAAATCATCTGTCTGGATTTGAAATTCTTGCATATACTACCAGACAAGCACAAGCAGGTGGCTGCAGTTATGTCTCTTTCCAACATTTATCATGTCAGAAGTAGAGCAATATATACGTCTCTGTTTCCCTCTGACTTGCTTATTGCTAAAAGCCGTTCAATATTTTGCCCATTCTTTCTATAAAGAGTTGACGACGTTACTTTGAAGATGTTGCATAAGATGATTGACGACTATATGTCATTCTTGGCTTTCCCAGTTCATACTTTTGGTTACAGCCATACCTTTATTTGTGATAACTTAAAGTGACACTGAAACTTAGAGGTTTGAAAAAGAAAAGAAAGGGGATCTGTTTCTTTTCTATGAAGGTTATCTTATGGTTGGAATTGTATTTACTAACCCCATTTTTCATGTAAAATCAGGTATTGCTCTCAATTTGCTCACTGTTGACTGACCCAAATCCTGATGACCCTCTTGTGCCGGAGATTGCCCACATGTATAAAACCGATCGAGCCAAGTATGAATCCACTGCACGTAGCTGGACTCAGAAGTATGCAATGGGATGAAGATGTTTTTCCAGATTTAGAGTTTGTATTTGGGGGGGACAGGTTGGGGGATGGCATATTTTGGGAAGAATAAATCTTTGTTCTTCCCCTGTTTAGTTATATCACAAAAATGAAAGGTTTGAATGGGATGTAATTCTGGTTTTACCAGGACCTTAATTATTGTTTGGTGTTGTTCCTTCCAGCTTTCTAGACAGACACTGTTCAATGTAGTTTTTGAAGTGTAATTCCATCAACTGAGGAATCGGTGTTGTTTTTGTTTCTGCCATTTCTTCTTGTATCTGAAAAGATTAAGAAATATAGAATCCGATGAACTGTTTGGTTTGTTGTTCCCTCTTCATCAATAAATTGATATTGTAATACAACCATGATTTATTAATTAAATTTGCCGTTTGCTTCATCTTGTATATTGTTCTATTGAGAATTGGTTTGCATGGGGAGGAAAGTACACTATTCTGTGAGCTGATGTTGGAGACGGTTGTCACTACCTTACGTGTGTGGTCAAACATTGGACAAATCGAAGGGGTTCCTTAAAGTTTTTGAGATTCAAGTTTTCAAAACACAAAACGATTTTTAAGGTTTATTTGATAGATTGTCTTCGAACCATTGATTAAAATGTAGTTTTAAAAAATATTGAGTTTCAATCAATGAAGAAGTATGCAAGGACAGAACAGTCACTCAAGCCCGTGAGAAGGATCCAATAAAAAAACCAGATTTGAATAGAAGATTCGAATAGAAGTGTAAGGACAATCACTCACAAATGCATGAATAATTGTAAGACAATAATGCGTTATCGAATTCACATACATCAACAGTTGCAACCACTCAATCAAAATGGTGGGTGATTATCAGCACTTAGGAGGGTGGAGAGGCAAGAGGGGCCTCCTCCAACCAAACACAACATATTCATTCTAGCCATGAAACCATGTTTAGATGATGTGTGGGGCAGCATAATTTGACCATATTAGATTTTATTATTTGGTAATAGATTAATTATCAGTTACAATTCTTACAAGCAAGTTTAGATGATGTGTTAGGCCGTCTCCATTATGGGTATGACTAATTAATCTCGTCCTATTTGTCCACACGCGGTTTCTTGGAGACTTGGACCAGCTGTAAAGGTTGTACCTTTCAACAGAAAGACAACAGTCAATGGGCTGGCAAAGAGAGCTCAATGCCCCACCTCTGTTCCAACTTCTAAATCTTCTCCAGATTTTCATCTAATCATTTAAAACATGTATCTTATTAAAATTTACATAGCATTATGTCACAGGCAATGTATGAGTAAATAAGGTTAGGACTTAACTGTTACATTAGAGACCTCTAATTCCGGTGATAGAATACTTACTACTCACGCTACACTTATAATATCATTATTGCATTCCTTATTGCGTGAATTACATGCGATAAAGATATAAAGAGATATATAAAGAGAATTAGGTGATTAGAGAGAAATTTTTGCTTGTTATGGTAACTTTGAGCCCGACATAGGTAATTAAGGTATGATGGGGATTTGATGGAGTTAATCAAAGTTTTATTTGGTCAAACAATGGAGTTGACCAGGTTGATGGGCAATTAACAAATATTATGGGAATGAACTGTGCAATTAATCAAGGCATAATCTCGTTATTTGTTAGGATATTTTAAGGAATAGAAGAATTCATTTATGATTGTAAAATATTATATAATTCTCCCCTATAGTTTATGAAGACATCTCAATGTAACAGAATAAAATGATGAGTTAAAATATGACCACAAAAAAAGAAAAGATAGGATAAGTTGGAATAAAGGTTCGGGTCCTACAAAGAGTTGGAATAGTAATGGAAAGTAGAATAAATTTACATAATTAAAGGTCTAAACAAAAGGCTAAAAGCTTAGGTTTTGAGCTGGAAATGGAATTAACGAATTAAACTTATGACCCAAACTGTCACGTAATTTCAGACACAGAAAAAAACCATCTTCTGTTTTACTGTTAGGTTTGGTTCTTCTAATAATCATCGCCTTCTGTCCCTCCAAATTTTCTTATATCGCGGTTCGAGCTTCGAAAATCTCTCTCTGGGTTAATCTTCGTTGTTCTCAAATTGCACGCACTCGATTCGAATTCACATTTTGTGTTCTTCATCCTCGCCTTGTAATGGCGGATTATTTTGCTCAATAATTTGATCGTACTCTAAAGGTAATTTGACTGTGAATTATTATTGCTGTAAATTAATTCGCATTTCTCAATTTAGAAATGTATTAATTCTTTCCAACCATGCATAATAAGATGTTTATTGCCAATGAAATTGGTTGCCTTTTTCTTTTATGAAGTGCAAATTGAGTGTTTCATCAATGAAAGAACGTAATTTTACACAGCTGTTTTTTGTTAATTGATGTCTTCTATGTGTTCCCTTAAAATTTCAGAAGATGGGATTCTGGGCACGAAGTTACATTGATAAATGTTCCAAATTTTGGTTCTTGTTGTTAGAAGTTTGGTAATTGCTATTGATATTTCTATTGACACTCAGTTTCATGGGTTTGTTTACTTTCTTACTTTGAGCACAATACTTGGATGATGCTTGTTGAAATGATAAAATGTCCATGTCTATACTGAGAGACTAATTGAATTAATGAAAGCATGCCCTTTAAAGAAGGGTGGCTGAAGTCACCTGTAATTTGAGTAGATCCAACAATCAATCTGTCATATGTTATTTCTCAACGTTCTTCTTTATCGATATGCATTATGGCATGTATTTTACATTTGTCCTAATGAAATTGAAGGATTGTTTAAGCTTTCAGGGTGCTGCTCTGTTACTAGTTTGGTGTTGGTGATCAAGATGGGAGCTTGCGTGAGCAAGGTCAGTGTTTATTATTTTCTTTTAAGAACTTGAGATTTTGCAGGTATCAATTGCTAGTAATAGAATATCTTCCTAGCCAGATTAGGACAAGTCCGCATCACCTGTTCAAGCTTATGAAGATAGTAGATAAACATTGTGCAATAAATCAGTTTCTTTAACTATAATGCATGCACTAAAATTCTATATTCTTCCTTCTGTATTTAGCCTTTAATAATTTATATTGCAGCAAGCAAAATTTACTACTATATGATTGATCTTTCCAATGATTGTGGTGCTTTTGTGATGATTGTGAAGCATTTTGTATGCCACTTAGTGTTTATTGTTTTGCCTTTTTAAAGAAATCTGACAAGTTATGACTTTTATGATACTTGTAGAGTAAAACTAAAGAACAGGATTCTGAACAAAGTGGTGTTGAGTTTACTGGTGCGAATGTGCACCTCATCACCACCACAGAAAGTTGGGATCAAAAGATGGAAGAAGCAAAAAGGGATGGCAAAACTGTAAGTTTAATCACATTTTTCCTTTTCAAGAGAAATGAATTGTGTTGAACGGCATATGGTACTTCGTTTTCAAATTTGTGATGTACTTTAAGTCTTTGACTGAACCAATGTCAGTGTTTTCTATTAGTAATGAGTTACTACATTTAGAATCTGGTAATCATTAAGAATTTTGGGGTTAGTGACAAAAAAATAGATTGTGACTCACGAATGACGATGCAAGTCCCATGACCTCAGATGGGATCCCACCCAAAGCTGCACGTTTAAGAGCCAAATACAATAGGAGAGAACAATATGGTTATCAAATCTTTGTAGATCCTCTAATCCACTGAAAAGTTGAGAATTTTGTCCAGGCTGTCAATGTTAAGCTTTGATTAGCAAGTAAAAATGGATATCGAGAACCAAGTGTGGCAATATCCAGGAACTCAACTTAGCAAAGAATTTAAACCAATTACGAGCAACATAGCAACCAAGGGGACCTATTAGTTCCATTCTTCAATGGAACATCCATGTACTTGGGTATTCTATATTAAAATAGATGACCTGTAAGTTGCAACAAATCCAATTCTTGATAATAAGAGATTTTATTTATTTATTTAAATATTTAGACCCTCCCACTAATTAGCGACTTGATCTGATGAAAAATGCTAATATGCAGTCTTCTTAATCTGATTAGGAGTACAATTGGGTGCAATCAAAGACAGCTTAGGGTGTTATAGAATCCTGGCTCCTCCTTAAAGAACTTTAGTTTGCTTGGTATGGTCGTGTTACAGAAATTCAGCTGATTTTCTGTCAAATAATGTTGTAGTCTTGTCTCAAGTAGATATCAATGTTAAGAATGGGTGGTCATAAATGCATCAGTGAACAACTCCTCTCTGGAACTTGCTCCCAATTAAACATTATAGGTCCATGCTATTGTCATGCATTACATAGGTTTACTAGATTTGGTGCTGGTTTGCATGAATACTAGCTTACCTGTGACTTGGTTGGCAAGTTTAGTTTGAATGATTTGTTAGCTTTTTCTTCTAGCTCTTTATCTAAACTGAAATTCTTATGTCCAACAGGTGATTGCAAACTTCAGTGCAACATGGTGTGGTCCTTGCAAAATGATTGCACCACTATATCGCGAGTTATCAGAGCAATACACTTCTCTAATGTTCCTTGTGATCGATGTTGATGAACTGACTGTAAGTGTTTAGGGATATTGTTAATGTAATAGTTTATTAATCTATTGCATGCAAGTTCTGTTCTTGGGACAGAGACTTTACCTTACTTCTGACCATATGCTTGGCAATCAAATTACTCATTAATATACTTACCGTTCCCAACTAGTTTTGTGATGTTTCCAGGAGATTGGTGCTGGTTTAATGTCTTATCATAAATATATCTTATTCACAGGTGGTTTACATTCGGTTTTGTATGGTGCAGGATTTCAGTACTTCATGGGATATCAAAGCCACTCCCACTTTCTTCTTCCTTCGGGATGGCCAGCAAATCGACAAGCTAGTGGGAGCCAACAAGCCAGAGTTGCAGAAGAAGATAATTTCCATAGTAGATTCTGCCTCGTGTCAGAAATGACTAGGGGTTTCTATGTCATTTTGAGGTCATTGAATGTCTCCTTTTACATTTGTTGTGAGTTGATGGATATATTTGGCGTGGAATTGTTTTTTGTAAGTTGGTCTTGGATTGTAAATACGACCAATCGTATGAACATCTTTCCAGATTGAAAATCCAAAGATCCTTTTGCACCAGACATCAGTTTCACTCTATTCTTTCACTTACAGTGTCAAAGAATATCAAAGTTCTCACGGTTGTTGGGTTAGAGGGCTAGAGGGTTCTGCTGAAAGAGACGGTATATGCAATGCAACGGCAAGTCCACAACCTGAGCTTTCTGTCTGTACCGTCTTTTCTCTTAAATGGTTCCAAGTGGTCTAACGTTCTCTTGCAAATTCGTGTGGACACATAAATTCTCTCAACTCAATAATACGACCGTTTCAATGTGGACTTAAAAATCCATAAAGAGATATAGTCATCAAAACAATCGTGATTCACATATAGAGAGATGCTAGCAACAGTTGTCAACAAGCATAGTATGCAGCTGCCAATCGATCAATGTGGACTTAAAAATCAAACACATGCATACATCATCAACAATCAAACAATCGTGACTTACATAGAGATGCTAGCGATCGTCGTCAAAACAATTGTGACTCACATATAGAGAGATGCTAGCGACAGTCGTCAACAAGCATAGTATGCAGCTGTCAATCGATCACAAGCATAATTCAAATTTTTTTTTTTGGTCGAACGCAAAGCATAATTCTTATGCATAATGAAGTTAGGTAAAGACAGATTTTTGAATCTATTGATGAATTTCTCTTTCACATGGGGTCAACCCTTTCACAAACCAAATAGCCGCGTGAACGAAGGCACAATCGCACTAAAAGGCAGTCTTTCTCACGTCTTGCCAGCGCGGCTTAACAGAAATATTCTTCAACATTACATACACAAGGAAATGAATCATATGAAACTCTCTGTCTCTCTCTTGCACTATAGACATTAATATATGACAAGCAATCATGGCCCCCACGCACATGTTATGGTCCTGGACAACGGCGACGCATACATGAATTCATCTCTTTTAAGCTATTTTTTATATTATAATACTCCATAATACCAAAGGATAAGAACATATAGAAGCCAAATCAACAATCGTCTAACCAAAGCAAGCAGAAGTAGGAAACATTATTTTCAAACTCTTCATGTAACTATAGATACAAAATTACAACTAAACGTGATCAAATCATATTGGAAGACTCGAATAAGATTAGAAAATAACAGTAACTTAAATGAATGAAAAGTTGGAAAAAGAAATACAAGCAAACTTCATTGCCTGATTGATTACGGGAGGAGCCATATCTTCAATCTTCTTAACGTCCTTTAGGGTTCATGATCTGTGAGAACACAGCACTTGGTGTCAATCCATCAGAGTCGTCGCTAGCTAGGCTCCGGCCACCCATGCTCATGCTTATCCCGCTGCTCCTTGAGTCTGTCACATTACCATCAAAGGCAGGCATTGCATCAGGGTCCTTCTTCCCTTTGCAGGCCATGAACGGCTCTTCCTCAAGTTCCATTGCACCAATACCCTTGCCACTCTCCTCAGCACTCTCCTGTAGCTGCAAAGCAAACTCAAGGTTCCAAAGCACATCTCCCATTGATGGCCTGTCAATGCTTTGATCTGACACACATTTCATCGCTGTCTCAGCAAACTTCTTGAAGCATTCTGGTGTTATCTTCCCCTTGAGATAAGGGTCAAGGATATGATCGAGACTGCCTTTCTTGTGGCAATGTGCAGCCCACTCTGCTAAGCTCACTTGCTCCTTTGGAAGTGATGGGTTCAAGGCTGGACGAGCACATAAGATCTCAAATAGAACAACCCCAAATGAGTAGACATCAGATTTTTCTGTCAGTTGTTGCCGCCTAAAGTACTCTGGATCCAAATACCCAAAGCTGCCTTTTACAACTGTGCTGACGTGCGTGTTGTCCAATGTAGGACCTGTTTTTGACAGCCCAAAATCTGAAACCTTTGCAACCCACTTCTCGTCTAAAAGAATATTAGTTGTTTTTACATCACGGTGGATAATAGTGTGCTTGGCACCAGTGTGAAGATAGTGTAAACCACGAGCAGCCCCAATACAAATCTCAAGCCTTTGCTTCCAGGGTAGAGGGGGTTTTTGAGTCTTGTACAGATGCTCACGCAGGGTTCCATAAGCCATGTAGTCATAAACAAGGATCATTTCACAGTTTTCTTCACAGTAGCCAATCAGAGAAACAAGATGACGATGGCGAAGCTTTGAGAGCATTTCAATCTCAGTTTGGAATTCATGCACACCTTGCTCAGAGAGTGGGTTTCCACGCTTGATTGCTACTTGGGTTGCTCCACCATCAATTTCACCCTTGTAAACCTTGCCAAAACCTCCCACCCCAAGGAGTAGAGCCTCATCAAAGTTTTTGGTGGCAGATTTGATCTCAGCAAACGAGAAATGACGACAAAGGTTTGAAGGAAGGGAGGATGTGTAACTTCCTGTTGTGTTTGACTTTGCAGAAACTGCAGACTGTGAATTTCCATATAAAGACAGAGGGAGCCACCCAGATGGCCCTTCACTTGTACTTGAGTCCTTCCCTTGTCTACGGCGGCGTGCCACACAAATAGCAAAGAAACCAAGGACAAGGGCCAAAACAATTCCACCACTAACTCCCCCAGCAATAATTGCTTTGTGATCACTGTTAGCCTTGCCATGACCTGATGATGGTCTAACCTTAGTTGGGTCAATGGTATCCTGCTTCGGAAGAGGAATAAGATTAGGCCCTCCGAGGTTACCAGTTGTATCATTAATCTTGAATATCTCAACTCCGTTTAGGATTGCATCATAGTAATTTGGCTTACTTGAAGTGTCTGGATGCAGTTCGAGCCATAGATCCACCTGTGGGCTTCCGTTTGGAACAAACACCACATAATCCTTGTACACTGGAATTCCATTGCCTCTGGCCCAGGCAACAACATCCGCCCCTGACTCAGCAGTTTGATTGTTGAGAAAGATATCAAACACTCTTTGATTAACCTTGGTAATAATTTGGGCAACCTCACAGAAATGTAGCCGAACCAGGTAAGAGAATCCAGAATCGATTGAGAAAATCCAAGTCAAATTGTAATTGAGGTTGATTTTAGCATTTGGCCCCATTGATCTGGCAGTGGTATAGACATCCTCTGGTGCAACATAAGTAGGCATGCTCATAGGGTACTTAACTGTCATGTTTGGATCAGCAGTTTCAGGAACCCCAAATGCTGCCCCTAAGAGATATTGGGTGTCATCATACCAGGACCTAAACAGACCCGTATCATCTGGCGGGGAGATATCATTCCCACCCACGTTTATCCGATAAACATTCTCAAGGGCAGTGCTGTTATCAATGAAGAAAGGACTCGATTGACCCACAATCATGGTAGTACCATCAGTAGCGCTGTAAATATCAGGCATTGACACAATCTCAATCCCATTCACAAACGCATATGCGTTTGCAACGCTGGAAGAGGGTGCAAACGAAATGTCCAATGTCTCACCTTCGACATTGACCGAAAACTCCTTAGTAATAAAAACATAATCCAAAGCCTCTGTTGTTTGAGCAACACTGAAGTTCTTAAGGATAGTATAGGACTGAGCAGTGACAGTAAAAATAGCATTAGAAGCATTGAGCCCCGCATAGGAAGCAGGGTAGAAGTAAAGACGGATAAATTTTCGACCCGAGGCAACTGGAAATTTATAGGTATACTCAGAACGGAAGACCCTAGCAGTCATGAAAGGAACTTGAGGGACTGCAGGGTCTTGAGTGGCAGCTGGGGATGTGGTGGAGTTGGCACCAGATGCAAACTTTGAGCCTACATCCGATGTCCATTTCAGGCCATTGGAATCGGTGGTTTCAGGAGGCCCACCACAATTTAGGAAGATTTTATCAGATGGGATATAATTAGCAGCCAAAACAACATGGATTGTGGTGGCCAGACAAAGAAAAACAAAGATGAACACCGCTTCAAAGTTAGTGGTGTTCATACCCACTTTGGATTTGACTTTACCAAACAAAAAACAAGTATCAAAGATCAAGATCTATGCTTTCTCAAAAACCCAGATCAACAAATCAACTGAGAAATCATAAATCAAGCTCAATTGACCAAACTGAAGGAATGAGGCTGTGAGCTACAACATCTTAGCCTTTGAACAAAGAAAACCATGCCAAGAACAAAGAGTATGGTTTACCTTTTGGAACTGGACCAAACCAGTCAATGATGAGAACCGGAGAGAGAGAAAGCTCGCTGGCTAAAGTTTCGGCTTTGATAGAGAGCTGTCTGAAAATGGCGATTTGGGAAAAGAGCAGAAGAGACCAGAAACCGAAATTAAAGAAGCTTGGTTTTAATGGTTGGCGTGGTCTCTCTTACTTGCTCTTTACAACTAGCTGTTTAACTTGGTTCTTAGTTATGCTAAATAGCCATTAGTTTACTGAGTATTATCAACTCATGCCATCCCAGCTAAGATTGAGTGGCGGTTGAACGTGAAATGACGGGTTTGACCTTCCGTGTGGGACAGTAATTTCAGACGCGCCATTTGTCCAAAATGGAAAGCGCTTTGTTGCCAGATCAGTGAGTAAGTGATCACAGAAGGGAAAAACGCGTTTTTAAATGGAATTAGTTGGAACATGTGGACGCGTTTTATAGGAGTGGGGCCCATTGGCATATAGGCTTAGCTGCTTCTATGGAATCAGGACCGTCGGTTGGAATTACCATATTTATTAATAAAGACAAAATACAATATTTGATAAATTAATGATTGTCAATTATACACTAAATAAAGAAGGAAAAGGATATAAAAAAACACAACCAAGAGAAAGGTCCTGCTATGTTATGATTGGCCCTCATTGGCAAGGGATGGGAGGCAAGCATGGCACGCACTACCAACAAGTAGCAATGACAAGGAAACTCCCAAAATTAAAGCAATGCGAATTTTTTTAGTGATAATTAATTAAATGCAATCTGTATTATTTTGCCAAATTTGTGATAATAAAAATGACACAAGAACTGTATTTGGAAAAAAAAAAAAAAAAAAAAAACTAATTTAGTTGCTTTCAAATTCCTAAAATCCAAATATTTATTCTTATTTCGAGATGTTATGTGGGAATACTTACATTAGTGGTAGACAAAGTCAAATATGTAGGTGGTTAAGGAGAAAAAAAATTTATATTACGGGGATAACAATGTTTTGCTATTCTAACTAATCATGACTTGTCATGAGTAATAACTTTTTCACATGACGAAACATGATTGTTTGAGAATAACAAAACAACATCATTCCCGTGATTTGTAAGTTCTTCTTATATTTAAGTCATCACGATTATTCAAGAATCCAAGTCTCAAAGTCCCAATTGAACAATTCATTGGTTTCATTGACTCTTTTGTTGCCCAACTCTAAGGCCCAACTGAGAATTTGGCAAGTATGTCTCTATGGACTAAAAAACTGTGAAACCACAATGTTTTGTTGGACTAAAAAAGAAGAAGAAGAAACCTGCATTTTAAAACAACTCCTCGGATAGTATCACATGTACCCTTTTATTATTTGAGGTATTTGCCATCGCACACATGGTTGTAACCAAATGTCAAATGTCAAAAAGAAAAGAGGAAGGGAAACATGTTACCTGTGCTAACCGACACAAATACATACATTTCTTTCTTCAGCTTCCTACTCTTCCTTCTCTTCTTCTTCTTCTTCTTCTTCATGAGGTGGTGAAAGAAAAACCAAGTTTGAGCAGGAAAAGGTGGATGATCCATTTTGCTTTCTTTTTCTCTTTGAACTTTGTTTTTTTATATGCATATATGGGACCAACCATTCTAGTTCTAGTTTGGTTCTCTTGATGATCAAATGCACTCTACTCTAACATGGGATGATGATCAAGACATCTGAGCTGAAACTGATAGTGACAGATTATCTCAACCAAATTCATATAAACAAGAGATTAATATTACAATATCTTCTAAAAAGTTTTGGCCATCAGACACATTATCAATCCCATTTCAATGTCAGATTGATAATTGTTTTAATTTGTTATTGCTCATGACAACTTTGTTGTAGGACCCAATTGAAACTACCTTAGGGATTGATGCTAGTTGCAACTTTACTCTTACACTAGAAAGACCAATCGCAAAGAAGCAATTTTTGCCTTCCCTTCAAAGTTTGAAATGTGATCATCTCTTCAGTTTCAATACTTTTTCTGGTGCCCCACACTCGATTATACTAGCCCAATCCAAGAAAGTGTAGACATCATCATACATGTATAAATACGTATCCCAAGAAACATGCATTGTCATACAAGTTCAATCCCATGGATACCCACAAAAGAAACTTGATGTCACAGAGCATTCTTATGGTGACCATTTTTATGATTTTCGTCAACCATTCAAGTTCTACTTTCCATGGTTCTAGTGGAGTGGAGCAACTGGACACCGTGGTGGAGGAAGCCGAAGATCATTTAGCATATCCAAGCACAAGTGATTGGTATCCATATAAGAGTGGCATTTCATTTTTACTTTTGTTTTAGTTTGATTATGTGCACAATGTATAAAGTATATATATGTCCTTCTGTAGGATTGAAGAGTTGAATGATGGCATGGAAGATGATCAGTGGCAATTGGTGCAGAAGAAAGGGAACCAATTTGTAGTGAACGATCAACCTTTCTATGTTAATGGATTCAACACTTATTGGTTGATGGTATTTGCTGCTGATAAATCCACAAGAGGAAAGGTCACTGATACATTCAAACAGGCATCTTCAGTGGGTCTAACTGTTTGTAGGACTTGGGCTTTCAACGACGGCCAGTGGCGAGCTCTTCAGAAATCACCATCAGTTTATGATGAAGAAGTTTTCAAGGCAAAATTTTCTAACCATTTTGTTTGTTCAATGCTTGTGAAATACTCTTCAAATTCTAAGTCAATTTGAATTTCGTACAATGAGCTGCAGGGTTTGGATTTTGTGATAAGTGAAGCAAGGAAGTACAAGATCAGGCTCATATTGTCTTTAACCAACAACTGGGATGCATATGGTGGAAAATCACAATATGTCAAATGGGGAAAAGCAGCTGGTCTGAATTTGACTTCAGATGATGACTTCTTCTCTCATCCAACACTCAAAAGCTACTACAAGGCCCACGTTAAGGCAAGTTAAAGCATGTTTTTACAAGCCTTGCCCATCTTTTGATTGTCGATTTTGTGCTTTAATAACTGATTAATTAGGTTTTTAGTGTTCATATTTATTGATACTTTGACTCTGCAGACGGTTCTTAACAGAGTTAACACACTCACAAACATTACTTACAAGGACGATCCCACAGTTTTTGCTTGGGAACTGATGAACGAGCCTCGATGCACCTCAGATCCTTCGGGTGATAAACTGCAGGTTCATGGTCTTCAACAAATGGTTGTGTGTGTCTTTGTTTTATTGGAATGTATCGTTTTCTTGTAGCTGAAGCAATGTTCTGTCTTGTAGGATTGGATACAAGAAATGGCTGTTTATGTCAAGAGCCTCGATCCAAAGCACTTGGTGGAGATCGGATTGGAAGGATTTTATGGTCCCTCAGCACCTGGAAGAGTTCAGTTCAATCCAAACACATACGCTCAACAAGTTGGAACTGATTTCATAAGGAACCACCGGGTTTTGGGTGTTGATTTCGCTTCTGTTCACATCTATGCAGACTCTTGGTAACTTTTGAAAATAATAACTAGTTTTAGTTAGTCCCTTACGATAAATTTTTTCCATAATATTCAACTTGTGACAAAACTATTTAAATTCATTCATGAAGGATTTCACAATCAATCTCTGATTTGCATCTCCAATTTACCAAGTCATGGATGGAAGCCCACATTGAGGATGCAGAGAAATATCTTGGGATGCCGGTTGTGTTTTCGGAATTTGGTGTGTCTTCGAAAGACCCGGGCTACAATTCATCGTTTAGGGACACCCTTCTCAGCACAGTGTACAAGACCATCCTCAACTCTACTAAGAAAGGAGGGAGCGGAGGTGGCAGTCTTTTGTGGCAGTTCTTCCCTGAAGGAACTGACTACATGGATGACGGGTACGCAATCATTCTTTCGAAATCTCCCTCAACATCAAACATCATAGCCCTTCACTCCACAAGACTTGCCCTCTTCAACTCTAGATGTTCTTGGAAAAGCCACTGGGGCTGCAGGAAGAAGAATCCACTAGAGACATTCCCATTATACTATGATGATCTGTAACTATTATATGCTTTGCATTGTTGTCATTTCTTAATAATGTGTGTACATCTGTATATGAGAATCCATGAAGATTGGTCCAGTTAAAATTAAAAAAGAAAGATTTGTTCATAGAATCATAATATATATATTTGGATATTACGTATATCAATGTGACAATATAAAATGTGGTTTATAACGAAGCTTAATAACAAATCTATAGGTAGAAAATAAAACAGCAAATTAATTTTATCAGTCAGGGGTGGACATGCGTATGCATATTGGTGTGGTAGTGTTGGCCAGCATGGGATCACAAATGGGAAAACATGTTTTTCGGGACAAGCATGCACTACTATTACATGGGAGAACTGTAACCCTGTTTAATATGTTCTAGTATGAGGGTCCTTCTCCATTACGGAGTTGAAATATCCGAATTCATTATGGATTTGTGTTTTGATCGTCAAATGTGGCCTATTTGCCCCTTTGTTTAATATCTCACCTTCTTTTTGTTTTAATTGTTTTAATTCTATTTCCTCTTCTCTCTCTTTCTTTCCGTTTGTTTAATATCTCTTCCTCTCTCTTTTTTATATCGATTGGATTAATGAATTTTCAATACATTGGCCGAACTAAAAGATTTCAGGCAAGCAATAGCATAAATAATCGAATCGTGAATGAAACCATCACCCAAAATAGAACTCGAGAAGCAAGCCAGTAGCAACTTCTAGCAACAAAAAATCAGGCAATAATCAAAAGACAAATCAGCAACAGTATTATATTGTATTGTATTTGAACTAAAGTATCACATCTATAATGCATGCAGCTATAACAAGAAGACCAGCAATTGTCATACAAATCAAATAAAATGTTGCCAAAGCTTAATAACAAGTCTATATCTAGAAAAGAAAACAGCAAAAATTAATCTAGTCTCATTCAAGTTCAGGATATGCATGCGTATTCATATTGGTGCTGTAGTGTTGGCCACCATGGGATCACAAATGGGAAAACACGTTTTCCAGGACAAATAATACCTTTATATGGAGAGACTGTAACCTTCTTTGGGAGGGGAGATACTCCTTCTTTCATTCTCTGGAATGAGAGATATTCCTCCTTTATGTAAATCACAGTTTTATGCATGTGCAAAAATAATTTGTGAAAAACACAAAAAGAAAAACTTGATGTACATGTCATATTGTCATTGGCATAAATGTATCAAAGTGTGCAAAAAATAATTTCTGAAAAACACAAAAAGAAAAACTTAATGTATATATATGTTATATTGTCATTGGCATAAATGTATGAATTCCTAATTAAAGGGATTCTTGACACATGTGACTTTCTTGCAAATCACGATTTGACACATGTAGCAAAATAATTTATCAAAAACACAAAAAGGAAAATTAATACACATGTTATACCTATTTAAGAAAAATAGTTGCAAGGGAATGAAAGGAGTTACAAGAGAAAGGAGGAATTTCTTTAACAAAAAAGGAGGCTCACGCAAAATAAAAGAGAATAGTTTAGAATATTTTGACTTTCTAGCAAAGCCGTGTAGTGTAATATGTATGAAAATATAAAATATTCAATCCTTAACACAATAGGAAACCTAATAAAATCAACAGGAAACCACAACCCCTATAAATATTTGGGTGCACTCCTACGTCTTCCACACAGTCCTACACATACCATCTTAACTGAAAAGAGCTCTAAATATTCCAGTTGCTTCTCAATTCACTTCCATTAATCAATCTCTGCAATGGCTTTCACCACAATAAATTTTGTTCAAGTAGGCGATGAGGTAGAAGTGTGCAGCAAGCAAGATGGGTTTCACGGTTCGTATTATGAAGCAACTGTAATTGAAAACTTGGGGGACAAGTATAAGGTGAAGTACAAGAACCTGGTGGAGGAGGATGATATATCCACCGCTCTGGAAGAGATTGCGGCGGTGGACGAGGTTCGGCCTGTGTGCCCTAAAGTTTGGCCTGACTTTTTTCCCGGCGAGAGGGTTGATGCGTTCGCCAACGACGGTTGGTGGGCAGGCATCATTACTAAGAAGAGTGGAGACTACTGGTTTGTCTACTTTCCAAGCACTTTTGAGCATATAGCTTACCCTAAGAACCATATCAGGCTTCATCTCGAGAGCCGCCGCAACGGATGGGTTTCTCGCGATGGACGGGTCTTCTCTTGCGAGGGAAAGCCGCTGTCTTGCAAGAAGAGACTGCGCATTGTGATGGGAGGATCATCATCGACATCTGTTAAAGCTCGACTTGTTTAATTACTTCATGTAAACGTTTTGGTGGCTTGTTTTTGGATTTCTTGGTAATTTGTTTTGTGATTGGTTGGATGATTTCATTAATAAATTTTCAATGCATCTCTCATTGTTTTTTAGTCTTTTTGATTGATTAATTTTTGTTTATTTATTATCTTCTTACAAACGTAAACCCTATATTGAACACAAATGAAAGGTTATCGGTGCAGAGGAGGCACATTGAACATCAAAAATGGATTGATTAGCGGTGGCCAAATTAAAATTTTAGGATCTCTTTTATTAACATTAGAATAAACTTAGAGAGTAAGTCATGCTAAGCAGTGAGAAATTTCTGGTAAAGGTTCTCACAATTTCTCCTTCTAAAGTTGTTGACTGCCACTTCATGGGTCAAAGACGTGGGGCTCGATCTGAGGTGCACTAAACTCGACTTGGAGGCTACACATTAGCTGCAAATATTTGGGACTTTTGTGTTTCCTGGTGCTCAGTTTGAAACTTTTTTGTGTTAATAGTAGATGCCAATTAGGCCGTAATAAAATTACTGCCTTCTGATTCATTGCATGATTGCCTCCATCTCCAGTGGAAATAGGACCTAGAATTGAGTATAGGCTTCGAACAATTTGCTTTATAGCCTTTATCTATGCATTGAGAAATCAAAGAAGAATGACGTCATCCGATAAATATATAAATATATTTAAAAATAAAGAATGACATCAATGGGCCATTTTTTGGTAGACCAATGCCAAAGCCCAACTGAAACTTCATTTTTGGGCCTTGGGCCGCTTGTTGTTATTGATAGTCCTTTTGGGTAAAATGATTTATGAACTTACAAGGAAATATACTCCAAAAAATTGAGGGAAAAAAACCACATTCTCGTACATGATTTCATATACTCAATAATTTTAAGCTCACTTACATTATAATTGGTTAATATAAAACAAAATTGTTATCCAATTTTAAGTTCATCTGACAAAACGAAGCGACGCCTCGCGTAAGTCTAGGCAATGATGGCCTGCACGACGTGCTTGAGCATTAAATGCGCCGACTGACCTGCACATTTAATACCCCAGTTGTCAATCACTTCAGAAGGAATGCAAAGGGTCCATCCCCTGGAATCCATTCGGCCTCTGCCCATGCCGAGACCGAAGAATCCGGGGATGTGGGGGCAATGTTTGTGCCTAATAAATCACGGCCATAAATTGGCCGAAAGGACCTTCCTCGGCCTTAGCACCTATTCATGAACTAAAACGTGGCGTTTCGTCAGATGTTTGGCATTCCTAAAAACAAAGGAAAAGCTGCGAAGGCATAATCATCTCGGCCTTGACCGCAACATTATGGGCCGAGGCCGAAGGACGAAAGAGTCACGACCGAAGGGATTAGAGTCAAATCGCCACGTGGCAGCAGGGTCCTACGCTTCATTTAATAAAGTAACGCCTCTGACTAGCAAACCCACTAGCCGCAAAAGGGCATTTAATGCACGAGGGAAAAAGGGAAGTGACTAAAGTCAGGATTTGGTGACAGAAATCAGAGTGGTTAGGCGCAAACATACTTACAAATATTCTTACAAATTGAGGTCAGATCACCAACCACCAAACAAGGGCATTAAATGCGTCCCCAAGGCCAGAAGCGCAGAACCCACGATCAGGGCGGCGGCCGAGATTTACCAGGATTTATGGGGTTACACCACCATGCTTCACGATCCCAAATGTCGATTGGACTACCCACTTGTTCTAATCATACTCCACCATGCAGATTTTCAGCCTCGATTACTCCTCCATGAGCTCTTCCTATAAATATCAAACTCGAGCCACATTCAAAGAGTTCAAACACCAAACCAAAAGCCTCCCACGGAGCAAATTATATTTTCTTGTAATGCACTTTCAATATCTTTACTTGTTTTCCTAGGAGTAATGTTAGATTGTAAGGAAAATCCGTTCATCAATATATCATACGACCCTTGATTTTCAAGGCGCCGGAGCACCACCTCTATTACTCTTTCATTCATCCCATATATCATACGACCGTCGCTCCCTGAGCAACGCGCCGGAGCAACGCCCAAAATCCACCATCAACACCACCACTAAACGGCCTTGTAGCTCAGGCCGTGAACCTGATGGCCGAGATCAATTCCTCTCTCGGCCACAATCGTTTGATTAGGAGTCGGACTCAAACAGGCGCACCACTTAACCACTTCACCCATATCACCATCTCGACGCACGATAAACCGTGCTGGCACGCCCGCGCACAACCGCACCGCATCCAAAAGAAGGAAGCCAGGTGTTAACGCATATCCCCTCGGTCCGGAGCTCTAGACCGTGAGATTTGCGCAGCCAACATTAGCAGAAGAAAAACAATAAAATTGATGAATTACCAAGAGAGCATTATTATACATTATAGAAGCTAAAAAACCACTAGTTTACTCGTATTTTCAACTCATGCCATTAGAAGTGATGGGTTTAACCTTGTGTGTGGTACAGTAATTTCAGACGCGCCTTTTGTCAAAAACGGAAATTCGAAAATGATTTGTTGTACACACACAGAAGCGAAAAAAACCATTTTAAAATGGAATTAGTTAAAACATTTGGAGGGACGCGTTTTATTGTAGTGGGGCCCATCGGCGTATGACATGTCCTCCAAAAAATATGAAATATGGCATATGACATGCCCTCCAAAAAATATGGCAGATGACTAGTATGGACTAGGGTTTAATGGATTAATTATTTATTTATTTATAATCTAGACCTTTTTTTTTTTTTTTGGAATTTATAATCCAAACTAGGGCTTAATGGGTTGAATATGGACAAACAATACAATCACAAACATCATAACTCGAACAATTTTCAGTACATGCAATCGTGTTTACAAAAATTACATCATGTGAGTGCTAAAGAGATCACTCAATCCAAGACTTGATGAATCATGGGATGCCTTGAATGTAGGTCAAAATGCCAGAAAGAATTACATATCGTGGTCAATTAAAGATGGTGTTAACAACAAACCAAAGGTTACACGATCGGACATGGGATGGATGGATGGATGGATGGATGGACATGGCAGCTGAAGTCGGTACCTTTGGGATAAGAGTTGTTTCCCAACAAAAGGTTACAAGTTTTGGTCTTTTTACATTTTACTTTTTGAGCAAAAAAGGTTATAAGTTTTGATGATCACAAACAATACGCGTGGAATGTCGTGCTTGTTTAGAAATACAAACCCGAACCCAAACCCCAAGCTACCCAAGCTCGATATGAAACTCGACACATATTTTAAAAAATTATAAAGGCATGCAAAGTGTGGTAAAGGTTGTCAACAAATTTTAAAAATTAAAAATAAAAAGGAAATTTAACAAAATGAAAAGTGTTCAACCACATAATGGAAGAGATGGGTCAAAGGGCTTACTTTCAAATGAAGCATAAGACATTAATGATCAAAGCATCCAAAAATGCTAACGAGATACTGCCATTGAGGTCCTGGGTGAGGAGGACATTGGAGGACTTGATGTTGCCATGGATGAATTTCCCTCCACTGGCAGAGTGGATATGGGCAAGCCCCTTAGCACATCCAAGGGAAATCTTTAACCTGGTTTCCCAGTGTGGTGGATTCTCTCTAGTTTCCCTGTTTCTTGTACAATAGGACACAAAGGGAGAGAAATCAGTCATATCATATGTTTACTATGTGATGCCTTCTTATTACAATGTTGAGCACCATTGCGGAATACTTCGTCAGTTTAAAGAAGTAAACTCGCTAGTCTAAATGCAAAAACTTTGTCTTACTAATGGCAATGAGGAGATTATAGAAGTGCACTGAGGAAATGAGTAGCATAGTAGCTACAATGAGAAAGAACACGATGAAAAGAAGCAATACCATGCAATAATGCTGAGAAACTGCCAGCTGAAATGCAGTAATAAACCAGGAGTTTCTCATCTTTGGAGTAGTAATAAGCATGAAGAGGAAAAGCATTTGAGTGCTGACTAATCCTCCCAGCATTCTCCATTTTCTGTTCCAACTCCCTTTTTCCCACCACTACTTCTTTCATCCTTTTCACAACCACTGTGGTTCCCTCCTCCAAAATGGCCTTATATGTAGTCCCATAACTTCATTTTCCCACAACTTCAACCAAGGCTCTTAGTTAATCATCAAGTTCAAAATTATAAGAACAGCCTTCGAAGAAAACCAGCTTTTTCTTCTCAGCCTCTTACACCCACAACAATTTTCGAACAGCACCTACTGCCTACCGACAGTTTAGAAATAGGTTAGTATATGTGATTCCAGCAGTTTCGTCAGATTAACAACTTCCCAATTGTTGAAGGCATATCATTGGCGCTTCATCCATAACTTATGTGACATAGGCATATCAACCATGAAGTAACCTCTCTACTTCACGCTTTGACAATTAATTTACACCCAGCCATCGTTTTCTTTATCCATGGATTTTGCTATGGATATATTGTACAAATATGAAAACTGCTCATAAGTAGGATCGCCCTCTCCAGCCATATGGAATGTGAGGTTAAACTGGGCTGGTGCATAGCTAATCTTTTTTATCATCTTATGCACCCAAGGGCCCAAAAGAAACCAAAGCCTCATAATCCAATGGAGAACTCAACGATTCCCTCGGCTATAGAATCCTCAGCCCTACATAATCAGGAATCTGATAGTACTCACGATTTTGCATTAATTTCTCTTATGTTAGCTTATTTTCCTCCAAATAATCCACATCCTACTATGAAACCAAGAACGTTGCTCATAAGTATGTTCTCCCTTTTCCACCTTACCGAAGGTGGTATAAGTCACCAACAATGTAATCCAAAAGTTGGGGCTGAACTGACCTGATGTATAGCTGATCTTCGGGAGCCTCTTTTGCACCCAAATTCATTTACACTTGAAAAAGCACCATGAGAGTATGCAAGATCCATATAACTATATAACTATATATATCTGACAATAGTATTTGTATATACCTATCCATATATCTATATAACTATATACCTGCCAATAGTATTTGTATATACCTACATGCTACTCATTCTGCTCATTATATGAGTTAGTCAGTGAGGCAGCCAGCTTTCCATAGTCAGCTAATTCTCCATCATCTGAGGCAGCCTGCTCTCCATAGTCAGCCAACTCTCCATAATCTATGGCAGCCAGCTCTTCATAGTCAGCCAACTCTTCACCATCCAAGACACCCAGCTCTATATCATTTGAGGCACCCAAAAAGTTCAGCAATTCAGTCTCTTCTGTAACAGAGTCAGTCTCCTCTCCAATGGTTGAATATGGTTTCTCTCCCACAAAAAGCTTTATAGACATATCCATCATATTCAAGAAGAAAGATGAAATTAATTAGATTAGGTTGAATATGTACATGAAACATAGAACACAAAGAGAGAGAAACAGAATCCAATACATATTCCACTTGTCCATCCTTGAAAGCTGTTTCTTTTTTAGATTTGGCCAACTTAATCTACAATGCTTCCCTTTCTTTCTTAGATGCAGCCAGCTCAATCTCCAATGCTTCACTTTCTTTTACTCATGAGGAAAAGAGCATAACTTGCTTATGGAAAGCAAGACCAATCTAGAATCAGTCGGTGTGGCCGGTGGGGTTGATTCCTGAGAATTCACGCACCATCAAACTCGTTACAAAATATATATATACAAAAGTTTGTTATATAAATCAACTCAAATAACTTTCACAGTTTTCCTAGCACTCTATATCACTACATAGAAAGTATAACATGTGTTTCATTGCTTCTATAACACATGTTCCTCACTTTTGGTATTACGTTGACAGCTAGCTAAATATTTGTATCTCAATACCTATCTCAACAGCTTTTTAATGTTTAACTTATGCACGTTTCTTTTCAACTGAATGCAAGCTTTTCGTTATCTAATTGTAGTTGTTAGATGCAAAAAAGACTCCTCAAACAAGACATCCGCATATTAAGCCTAAATTTAAAGGCTCAAAAGTTTAAATTGGAAATATTATAGAATATCTCTGAGGAGGGTTAGAAAAGAGCCGGTGTTGGTTGCTTAGGAGGATAGGCATATAAGGTGCTTATTAAAAGTATAGCTAATTTAGGATCAATTTTTGGTGTTGCTGGTTCCTGCCAGTTTGAGTAAAAATTTTAGAAAGCAAAAACCAGAAAACCTAGACAATTTCACTCCACATAAGCCAAATAAGAATTTTAGAAAGTAAAAACCAAAATTGTATAGCAATCCAAAACGGGTTTCAAACCTATCCTGGCCACAACCACATTTTAACAACACTCACTTAGTCCAATGGGAAAATGAATATTCATTCAATCAAGCCTTATTTTCAATCGAGCTTTAAAACCACCGACAAGGTCGGCACCAAACTCAACCGAAAACCAAAAGAAGTGAGACTAGATTTAAACGACTAAATTAAAGTTCCAGAAATATCTTTAGTTCGCAGCTGCACCTGGGTGAAACCCCAGGCTACCTACGACCCTTATTGAGGGATCAAGCCACACGTAGTTCTTCCCTCCATATTCATGAACCAGATAATATACAATCATTTTCAGTAGTACAAATAAGTTATATTCTAGAATTATCTTTTCCCTTTAATTTAAATCACATCACATCAAACATAATTCTTTTAAAATATTAATCTTTCCCCGACATAGTAAAATAATCCATTTTTCCTCTCTTTGTTACTTTATTACACGTCGGAGAGTCAAACGCCACGCGTAGTAAAGTAACAGTAACCCAAGTATATGGATCCTCTATCACACGCCGGATAATCCAACGTCACGTGTGATAAACTAATAACATAATCATACATGACCACACGCCGGATAATCCAACGCCACGTGTGGCAAGGTAACTAGTATTTCAATGAGCCCACACGCCGGAAGATCCAACGCCACGTGTGGCCCAACCAAACCATGTTCCATGTGCGCAAACTGCTTTATCATACCCCGGATCATCCAACGCCATGTGTAATAAGCTAACCTCATAACCATATATGCCCACACGCCGAAATCATCCAACGCCACGCGTGATAAATTAACAACCAACCTTATATGCCCACACGCCAAAATCATCCAACGCTACGTGTGAGTTCAATATATATAACTATTATAAACAGTTATGTAAATTCCCAAACTTATTATAATATATAAATAGGTCTGTAAGTATCACACCAACTTAAATACCGGGGAAAACAATCCAACAGGAGGATTGTTTGGCTAGCCCACATGATTTCAAGTTTCTATCCTGCGTCTAGGGATAAGCTATCCAACTAGAGGACAAACACTCTACAGCGCACACGCCAGAAGTTCCGATGCCACGTGTGGCCAAAACCAATCACTAATTCTTATGCGTGCAGACAACATCATCACACGCCTGATCATCCAATGCCACGTGTGATAAACTACAAGAAGCCATATATGCCCACATGCCGAAATCATCCAACACCACGTGTGGGTACAACAACCAAGGAAGGGTACTCAGCATAGTGTAATCCCATATCCACATAACCAAACACTAGAGTACCCATCCTATATTGATCTATTGCCCAGTTATTTTATCAAGAAATGAATATCAATTTCTCAACATATATAATCCGTATTCCGAATAATTATAATCTCAAATATCAAAATAATCGAAATATTCACAATTTAGTGGGAGTGTTGGGAGAAGGGGGATAGTGTTTTTTCAGATCAAGTAAGGCATTAGTTGGTGTTGATGGTTCCTGAAAATTGCGATGTTTGAGTCACAATTTTAGCAAGAAAAAAGAAAAAAGAAGCAAAAACCCAGAACCCCAACCTTTTTCTCCAACCATACGACCTGAAGCCCACTGACCCAGATCCATCCAAAAAAGTGACCTACAACCAACAGGACCCACGAGGACTCACCCGAAGCCAACGCAGACCCACCTAGACTGGACCCATACCGAAGCAGACTAACCCATATGCTCAAAGACAAGAAAGAAACGACGAAGACTAACCCATATGCTCAAAGACAAGAAAGAAATGCAAGAGGATATACTGACGTCAACGTGTACCCACCTGGATCCATACCAATGCAGACTAACCCATACGCTCAAAAGACAAGAAAAAATGCATACGCAGACTAACCCATATGCTCAAAGATAAGAAAGAAACGCAAGAGGATACACCTTTCCCATTGTTGCAGAGTCTTCGATTCTCTCTTCTTTTAAGATTTTTGGATTCTCTTCTCTTCTGATCGTTGGATTTTGTTTTTCGATTTTCTCCTCTACAAGTTTTTTGTCGATTTTCTCTGAATGTTATAGGATACAACTGGTAAAGTCGGTGAAAGTAAATTTTTTTCATTGGTCCATGTGTCATGTTGTCATTGGGTTATTAATTAGTTGTCGGATTGATGATGGGGCAATTGGTTAGGATTAGGTGGGAAAGTCTAATATTGATCACGTGCTAAATCTGTTGAAAGCTCTTACAAACTGAAATTTTTGTCAACTCAAAGTAGTCTGTAGAAATGGACTTACAACTTACAAGATTTGTAATATTTGTAAACCTCTTGTGAACCAATGTTGATCACAAAAGAAATGATTTTGTTACTTGCTTATAGCATAAATGAGCTTCTCTTTTTTTTTTTTTTTTTTTTATATACAAGATTAACAGTAATAATTAACAAAGTGGGGTCAAACCTCCTCTGCTATAAATTAATATCATCGGCAACGAAAAACATTTATAAAATTGTAATCTCTTGTATTGCATCCACGGTCCACCAGCATGTTAAATTGGAAGCAAACCCCCAAGGTCACTAGGTGCAAAAATGGCAACATCCATGAATGGGCAGGCAAAGGCTTGCATGTTTGTGAGTCTCTTCATTCTTGAGATGCTGTAACAAAAAAGAAAAGGGAAAGAAAAAGTTAACAGTTTCTTCTCACAAGTCAAAAGAAAATACTTGAGCAAAATCTTCTTTATGCTTGGACAACGAAACAAACTTTATTATATACTTACATCTTGAAGCAACTCACTATTTGGTAAAACTTAATTTTGAAAGAACTGCAGTAGCTTGGTCAGCAGCTAACAAGAAGTAAGGATGCCTCAGAGAAGCTGCTGCTGATAAGCGCTCCCTTCTAAGAGAACCTCTCTCTAAAACAAGCTTTGTAGCCAGATCCCACCCTCTACCCGAATCGAGATCAAGAAGTGTTGATGCTAAAAAATGGTTCAACACTTTTGGGTCCAACTTAGTGATAAGGTATGATGGATGATGGGTGAAGGTGAGGACCTTTAGCATGTGTGTGAAGATTTGGGCAAGCATAAATATACAGAAAACAAGATATACGTGGTTCACCCTTAATGAATGGGCTACGTCCATGGAGAAGTATATTCTCATTATTATAATAATGTGTATTTACATTTGTACATGGGGTTGGACCTAAATATAAAGGTAAGAAGTGAGAAGCCCATCCCAGGGATCCCCCATAAATGGAGAGTGGTCTCCTCTTATAAGTGAGGGGAAGTCTATACATCTTGTACTATTCCAATGTGGGACTCTTTGCTTTACTTAGATTTTGCTTCTAGTTGGCTGATCAGATATGGTATAAACAGAAGTCTCCTAAGTTCTCAAGTAAAGAGGTACTTCTTGGTTGGGGACTTGTAATTTTCAGTGCATTGACTGAGCAACACCTTAGTCTTCTTCCAAGTAGTGTGGTGTGGATGGTGCCGTATGGTAACATGTGTAGTTGCCCAAAATTTAGCAACCTCACCCCAACTTGTCAATAATATATATATATATGCATGTTGGGTAGGCCGGTATTGATCAGTTGTTTGACATGGTGCCGAACGGTATGATATTGGCACATCAACTTGCATGCTTCGATTTGAACCTCTTGGGTGCCGTTTGGAATTTTGACGAGAGAACTTGGAATTGTTGGCAATTGATTTCAGAGACCAATAAAGGTTGGTCTGCACTCGGAGCCACATGAGGTGACGTTTGTTATAGCACTTGAAGCTGTGAGTAGACTTTTCTGCTATTGCCGTTTGGTAATTTTAGGTGGCCATTAAAGGGCTGCACTCAACTTACCGTTCGGTAATTTGAGTAAGCCACTGAATCCATAAAGATTGCATATGCACCTCTCTTAGTGTGATGGAGTAAATGGGTGTCGTTCGGTATCCCATGAATAAGCAACAAGCAAGCATGATTCTCAGATTTCTGAAATTGATGGAGAATTGGCAGCAAGCATAATTGTCTTTTGGTTTGGCCAAGTGGTGCTTGGTGGAGGGGGTGCCGTTCGGCACTTTGACTTTTCCATCCTAGATTTTTGAATTTCTTGAAATTTTCATTTGGTAACCCAGTGGCTTATGGGTTACCTACATATGCAATAATCCACATGCAGGGTGGCCATTATCTTTTCGGATCAACGATGATTTGCTCCTTTCTTCTGACAGTACATATGCATGTGATATGCAATAACACCATGCAAGGTGACACTTGCCTTTACGAATATTTGGAAAACATGCAAAGCCAGATGCAGAATGACATGATAACGTGTCAAATGGTGGTGTGTCGAAGACATCGCTCAGGCCGAATGATGACGGGGTGCCGAAGGTATTGCTCACGTCAAATGATGACTGGGTGCCAAAGGCATCACTCTCGCCGAATGATGATAGGGTGCCAAAGACATCACTCGCGTCGAATGATGATGGGGTGCCGAAGGCATCGCTCGCATCGAATGATGACGGGGTGCCGAAGGCATCGCTCTCACCGACGCGGGGTGCCAAAGGCATTGCTCACGTCAAATGATGACGAGGTGTAAAAGGCATCACTCACGCTGAATGATGACGGGGGTGCCAAAGGCATCGCTCGCGTCAAATGATGACGGTGCGGGGTGCCAAAGGCATCGCTCGTGTCAAATGATGACGGGGTGCCGAAGGCATCACTCGTGCTGAATGATGATGGCGCCGAATGATGAAGGGGTGCTGAAGGCATCGCTTGCGTCAAATGATGACGGGGTGCCGAAGGCATTGCTCGCGTCGAATGATGATGGGGTGCCGAAGGCATCGCTCTCGCCGATGCGGGGTGCCAAAGGCATCGCTTGCGTCAAATGATGAAGGGATGTCAAAGGCATCACTCACGCCGAATGATGACGGGGGTGCCAAAGGCATCGCTCGCGTCAAATGATGACGGTATGGGGTACCAAAGGTATCGCTCGCGTCGAATGATGACGGCTTGCCGAAGGCATCGCTCGCGTCGAATGATGACGGGTGGCCAATAGGCTTGGATTTTTTACTTTGGCGTATAAGCCGATGATCCTTACCAATGGCTAATAGCCTTGGGTTTTTGCTTTTGGCATATATGCCGATCATCATAACCAATTGCTATTGCCGATGGGTAATAATTTGGGATTTTTTATTTTTTTATTTTTTGTGTTGGTATGAATGCCAAGTGCCACAAGTGGACCTCCACTAGATTAGTGGTTACTGCCGAAGACTTTAATAAGGCATGTAGTCTTTGCATAGATATTTTATTGAATTGCCAAACGGCAAGTGTTGAATTTTAATAAGATGTAGTACTGTTGAAAAGCATGTAGGCAACAAAAATGGCTTTTGCTTATTTTAAATGGATAGCCTATTTGCCATTATATTAATAAGGAGGAAGACTATGCTTATCTTATTGTCGGGCAATATGTTGCTGTTCGGCAGCTTTGGCTTGCCAGGTGCCGAAAGGTAAGGATTTGTAGAAGAGCTGGGAACTTCATATTCTTCCTCTTCTGCCATATTGCAAGGCTTCATCTTCTGCATGTTACTGCTATAGCATTCATGGTTGCTCCAGCAAGGTATTGCCGAACGGCAACTTAGGTGATGCTGATTGTAGGGGTGCCGAAGGGCACTGAAGAAGGGGAGAACGACATAAGCCTGTTGTGTCGCTTTCTACATACGACACTAAACTGTTGATGCTCAAAAATGGTTCAGCACTTTTGGGTCCAACTTAGTGATAAGGTATGATGGATGATGGGTGAAGGTGAGGACCTTCAGCATGTGTGTGAAGATTTGGGCAAGCAGAAGACAAGATATACGTTGTTCACCCTTAATGAATAGGCTACGTCCACGGAGAAGTATATTCTCATTATTATAATAATGTGTATTTACATTTGTACATGGGGTTGGACCCAAATATAAAGGTAAGAAGTGAGAAGCCCATCCCAGGGATCCCCCCCCTAAATGGAGAGTGGTCTCCTCTTATAGGCGAGGGGGAGTCTATACATCTTGTAATATTCCAATGTGGGACTCTTTGCTTTGCTTAGATTTTGCTTCTAGTTGGCTGATCATATATGGTATAAACAAGAAGTGACAAGTTAGGCCTCAACCGAGTATAGTTCCTCAATTTATTCAAGTCATACTTAACTGTTTTTATTTCTGAATTGAAATTCTTTAACCCTGCTGAAGACCTTAAGGATGGTATTGCCATTTGCAGTAGTTTAATTCCAGCAGAGTACATATCAAATAGGTCGGGACTGTTCAGCTGCAACAATAATTTCAAAGTCTGATTCATCTAGCAAACAAATTTTGTATGCTTTAAAAAAGGAATTCATGCATAAGAGTATCCCCAAGGTAAATCAAGTTCACAAGGCCTGTCAACAGATTAGTTTATGATCTGATCCCCATGCTTTTTCTCATCCAAATTTGAACATTTAAACAATGCAGACATCATTTTTACTTTACTAACTGAAACTGAATGCAGATCCAACAGTCACTATATTGCTATATCCATATACCTCCAGTAAAGCAGCGGAATTTTGATATGCTTGACATCGCATATAAAAGGGTTGAAACTGTATTTCTTGCCAAAGAATTGGAGAAAGAAATGCAGCAATGGGCTCTGGAGGAGGAACTGGCTTCCTCTGGGAGCACGTACAGTTCAGGAGGACAAAAGTCAGGATCTAGCAGGGTACGGTCTGGTACATAGTTCTTTCCAATTCTATGAGCTTGATTGTCCCTTTCTTGTCACTAGTAAGTTTGCTGGCTTTACGTCCCGGTGAAGAATGCATGTGTCATGGATTTTCTTGAGCGAAGTAATAGTTTGACGCATTATTTGCTTGATGATCAATGCACTGCGTTTGACAGAGTCTACATCTTGCAATACACGTCCGAACTTGACAGACTCTAAGTTAAAAGGGAATTTCCTATCTTTCATGTAATCGGCATCAAAATGGCACTTTAAGGTCTCAGTGTCAGTTGACCTTAGACGGTAACGTTTTGCAATTAATTATATGACTGATATGGGTAGTTTTGGATGTACGTTTTATATGTAATTGATTAGCGGATTTCAATTGTTGCATTCGTTTGTTTTTGCAAGATTAAAACTAATCCATGTTTTAATTATAATGTTAACTAGAAAAATGCATTAAAAAAATAAAAGAAATATGAAGTTACTAGCTGCTTGGTATATGTTGATCAAGAACTACAAGGTCGTCTCACCTTCGGCATAATGCTTCAACTTAAATCCAAATGTATTTCTGGATATTACAATTTCATATATCAACGTGACGTGACGTGACAATAATGTACTTTACAATAAAGTTTAATAACAAATCTGTAAGTAGAAAAGATTACATAAAAAATTAATCTATTCTCAGTCATGATGGACATGCGTATGCATATTGGTGCTGTAGCGTTGGCCACGATGGAATCACAAATGAGAAAACACGTTTTCCAGGACAAGTACTACCGTTGTAAGGACATAGTGTAACCGTCTTTAAGGTTCTAGTGTGAATGTTGTACTTGACTAGGTGTTGACAAATTTCTAGATACAAGACGTTGTCGTTATTTGGATCGAAACATTGTACCAAAATACTTTTTTCCCAGTACCTGCCATGATACCATTTAGAGATGAGTAGATCTTTCGCAATGATTTGTCTGATGTAAAATCTGTCTAACAAACACCATCTGCCGCGGCCGACCTCATAACCATCATCTTTG
This sequence comes from Prunus avium, assembly GCF_965620075.1. Classification (NCBI taxonomy): domain Eukaryota; kingdom Viridiplantae; phylum Streptophyta; class Magnoliopsida; order Rosales; family Rosaceae; genus Prunus; species Prunus avium. The sequence goes on from NC_142289.1 coordinate 4,235,085, forward strand.
AACTCCCAGATACTAAAACCAAGGACAGTTCTACCAACTGGGTTTGTATAGCGGAACCTTTGGGATATCCGCAGGCACCCTCGGCACACATTTAGAGAATGAAATGACTCTGCAAACTCTTCAACCGGCTTACCAATGAAACGACAACAATATATATGGCGATCAACATCAGTAGTCGTACTACCAGTATCGCTGGAGTAAGGATTGAAACCAATAATGAAATCAATTCCCCACCAATACAACATCCCATTGTGAGCAACAGCATCGCACAACAAATGATTCACACAAAAGCTACGTGGGCTTGATGCAACTGCCTCTGTCCATTTACCACTCTCAGAACAGAATATCTGCAGGTTGAATTCAAATGAGGAATTTTCACCTAAGTCATCCGGGATTATTATTTGCACAATCTTGTACTTGTAGTATTCTTGTTTTCGATCACCATCTTCTTCCTTAGGACTGCATATGAATCCCGCTCGTACCTCCTTGTGACATCGAGGGGTGGGAGGAATAGCAACCCACTGCTTGGTGTAGGGATTGCCAAAGATAGTGTAATTGAGAGTGTGGAGAATATGAGATATGATATGTTTTGCAGAGAATTCCAATCAGCTGCTTGTATTACTATCTTGAGGAGATTTATACAAATGTAGCTAGCTAACTATTAGTTACAAACAAGATCACAAAGCAAGGATTATTTCCAGGATTTGTGTTTCCCTAAAACATGGAAATGTAAACATGGAAAGGTGTTTCTATAAACATGGAAAAGTGGAAATGTGATAGACAAGTTTTTCCTTGTTTTAGGAAAGCTGTCTATGTCTTGTTTATGTCTTGACTAACACTCCCCCTCAAGTTGGTGCAAAGATATCACGCATGCCTGATCGGTTCATAATTGTATATCATTTTGTACCCTTCTAGCTTATGATTTGGTTATGTTTTTGAGTTAAACTTGTGCTTTTAATCCTTTTTGTGTTTATCTTTCAGTTCATTGAGCTTTAGGTAATAATGAGGGCTTTGGATAGTAAATGATGCAATCCATGCATGTTAGGGCCTAATTTGGATGAATGGATGAAGAGCTTAAAGACAAACTCAATTTTGGCTACAGTCCCCTGCCAGCCCAGTTTCGTAGGTCATATTGCAAGCTTTGTTTCAGCAACCTACATAGCTCGGATGAGGCCACATTCTTCATGAAAGTTGTTCCAATGGGTGTATACTATAACATATCCGAAATTCAGCCTCATTGGATAATTGTGGAGTCTGTTACCTAGCAAACACAGAGCCATGCTCAGGATGGATTTTATCAGCGCGCAAAATGAGTTAGCAATTTGTTTTGGCCTTAACTTCCTCCTCCGACCTTGGATTGACCCAAATGATATATGGCTGGAAAGAAGACATTCTGAACTTCAAGTTTGAGTGCTTAAAGTCTTAATTTGCTTAAGGGAAGCCCAATTCGTAAGCCCTTGAAGTTGCTGGTCATGCTGACCTCAGGATGAGCTATTATTTCTGGTTGGAAGCTTGGTCATGGTGACATGAAGATGAGCTAGGGCTGCTGGTGGGATTTATTAGTGAAGTGCATCAACCATTTCAGATTTTATAATGGAAGTGTTGTATGCATTAGTGAAGTGCATCAACCATTTCAGATTTTATAAAACAAAGTGTTGTATGCATTAGCCATACTTAATTCAGATTTTCAGCTTCCTTAGGCCTATATATAGTGAGGTTTCCCAAGCTTGTAAACACACCCCAAGGGGGGGAGCTCTCAAACACTTCTCTAGAGCTCCCTTCCCTTCTCTCCCTCAAATTCTCTTAGTTTCCTTTGTAGTTCTCAATTGTTGTAATAAGATCATTCTACTAAATTTTCTTCTCCAAATCTCTCAAACACTTCTCCCATCTCTAAAGTTCTCCAAACACTTCTCCTCCCTTCTCCAAATTTCCCAAACACATTTCCCTTCTCTTCCAAAAGTCTCCATGTCTCAAACACTTCACAAACACCTTTCTCTCCACTCCCTAAGTTCCCAAAGTCTCCAAGTTCACAAACATTCTCCATGTTCTCCAAACACTTTCTCAAACAACTCTCTACTTCTACTTTCTTCTCCAAAAAGCCTCCATGTCCTCAAACACTTTTCCCAAACACTTCTCCTCCCTTCTCCAAATTTCCCAAACACATTTCCCTTCTCTTCCAAAAGTCTCCATCTCTCAAACACTTCTCCCATCTCTAAAGTTCTCCAAACACTTCTCCTCCCTTCTCCAAATTTCCCAAACACATTTCCCTTCTCTTCCAAAAGTCTCCATGTCTCAAACACTTCACAAACACCTTTCTCTCCACTCCCTAAGTTCCCAAAGTCTCCAAGTTCACAAACATTCTCCATGTTCTCCAAACACTTTCTCAAACAACTCTCTACTTCTACTTTCTTCTCCAAAAAGCCTCCATGTCCTCAAACACTTTTCCCAAACACTTCTCCTTTCTTCCTCAAAGTTCTCTTAGTCTCTCTTTAATGTTTTCTTAGTTGTAATTTATTTTTCTTGTAATGTACATTCTTTCTTAAGTATTCAAGTTTGATAAGTTTCCAAGTTTCAATTATGGTTTTTGTTCTTATTCATTATGCTTATAAGTTAATATGCTAGTTTGAATGATTGATCACCATTTAGGCTTGCATGTTAGCTATCTTGGTTTGAATTAAGAGTAGACACCATGCTTTAATTCGAATTGAACTATGAATAGGAAGAGTATGTATGGACATTCGACAACAGGGATTAGATACATGCTTGGTTGTTTAAATTGTTCTTCTATGCTTAATGGGTTCCTAATGCTTAATTTTAGGTTAGACAACAAATGATCAAATTAGGGAATTAGGAACACAAGGTTATGACCACACACCATGGCTTAATCATACTTTAGCTAGAATCAATCCATTAATCTAATTGAACTTGGGAACTTATCTACTTGAGTTAGTTATTTTCTTTCTTCCTTGTTTTATTTATTTCCTTTTTTTTTCATTTCTGTTTTGTGTAGGGAAAATGAATTGGATCATTCAATCACCAATCCCTGTGGAATCGACCTCGCACTTACATATGCTATACTACCAACGGTTCGTGCACTTGCGAGTATCACAAGTTGAGGATGCAGCTTAATCCATTTTGGTGGAGCTAAATCTACACAACAATGCCCAACTTGTCAACTGAGTCATGAAAGACTTTACTTGATACGGCCTTCGTCAGAATGTCGGCAAGTTGGTTTTCCGAGTTTACAAACGGAAACTTAATTATACCACTTTCTAGTTTCTCTTTGATGAAGTGTCGGTCGACTTCCACATGTTTGGTACGGTCGTGTTGTACTGGGTTATGTGCTATCTCGATGGCAGCTTTATTGTCACAATATAGGTTTGTGGCATTCACTTGTTTAATGCCAAGATTCTTTAGCAATCTTCGCAACCAAAGCAATTCACATACTCCTTGAGCCATTCCTCTAAACTCAGCTTCAGCACTGGATCTTGCTACAACTCTTTGTTTCTTACTCCTCCAAGTAACTAAATTGCCACCCACAAATGTAAAATATCCAGAAGTTGAGCGTCTATCCGTGATACACCCTGCCCAATCAGCATCAGTGTATCCTTCAAGATCCATAGGTGTATGTTTGGAGAACATCAATCCTTTTCCAGGGGCAGTCTTCAAGTATCGCATTATTCGTATTACTCCATTCATGTGTGCTTCACTCGGTTGATGCATGAATTGGCTTACCACACTCACAGCATAAGCTATGTCAGGGCGTGTGTGGGATAGATAAATCAATCGCCCAACTAACCTTTGATACCTTTCTTTATCAGTAGGAGCTTGATCTGGATACATTCCCAATTTGTGATTCTGTTCAATAGGTGTGTCAGCTGGCTTGCAATCCAGCATTCCTGTTTCTGTCAACAAATCTAACACATACTTTCTTTGGGATAAAAATATGCCATGTTTAGATCTAGCAACCTCAATGCCAAGAAAATATTGTAACTCACCCAGTTCCTTCATCTCAAATTCACTTCCAAGGAGCTTATGTAGATTCTGCATTTCTTCATTGTCATTACCGGTAACCACCATATCATCAACATAGATGATCAGGGCCGTAAGCTTTCTACCACGACGCTTTAAGAACAATGTGTGATCTGAGCTACTTGGAGTGTACCCAAATCGTTTCATGGAATCAGTAAATCTCCCAAACCAGGCTCGGGGTGATTGCTTTAGCCCATACAGAGATTTTCTCAGCTTGCATACGGTATTAGGACCGGATGTCATAGGAATCCCTGGTGGTGGATCCATATATGTTTCTTCTTGTAAGTCCCCATGAAGAAAAGCATTTTTTACATCATATTGCAGTAGTGGCCAGTCAAGATTTGCAGCCAAGGATATGAGAACACGTACAGTGTTGATTTTGGCAACTGGTGCAAACGTCTCCTGGTAGTCAATTCCATATGTTTGTGTATATCCCTTGGCCACTAATCGAGCTTTGTATCGATCTATGGATCCATCAGCTTTGTATTTAACAATGTATATCCATCGACATCCAACTGGTTTCTTTCCATGTGGTAAAGGAACCATTTCCCATGTAGAATTCTTTTTCAAAGCTTCCATTTCAATTGCCATTGCTTCAGTCCATCTAGAATCTGTCACAGCATCCTGCCATTTACTTGGAACACATACAGTAGATAATTGATTGACAAATGATGCATATGACTTTGACAATCTATGAGTGGACACATGGTTATTGATGGGGTATTTAGATTTAGCATTAAGGTCAGGGCAATATTGAGGTTTAGGTTTTCCCCTAGTGGATCTAGGTGGAAGTGTATATGGTGCAACATTAGGTGGTTCAGTGGTTACCTCAAGTACTTCTTCATCACTAGACGAATGATGCGATGGCAGGGCAGGAGGGGTTGTATTTTGTAGTTGATCATCAGGGGCATCTGGATCACCTTCTGGTTCCATAGTCTCAAGGTCTTCACTGATGTCAGGGCTGGACAGATCATGATTTTCTTCAGAATTTTCGACTCTGTGAAACAGCGACCGGTCGCTGGATTCTTCACGACCGGTCGCCTGGGGAATTTGAGTTGTATTCGTCTGTGTAAAAATGACAGGTCGTAAATGTGTCGCGATCGGTCGCATGGGGCATTTCGCGACTGGTCGTCAAAGGATCGCGACCGGTCGCCTGGGGCACTTCATGAGATTCTTCAACTCTGTGTAAAAGCGACCGGTCGCAAGTAGGGTGGCGACCAGTCGCCTGGGGTACTTCTCCGTTTTCTTCAACATTTTTTTCGATATTCTCTTCAAATGACAAGTCCTTCTCTTCACTCCCCCTCTCCCCCTGAAGAGAAGGGGTCTTGGAAACCATAAAGTAGGCCAAATCTTCATGAAAAGTGGTATCCATAGTGACAAAAAAAAATTGAGTAGGAGGATGGTAACACTTGTATCCTTTTTTATTCAAGCCATATCCAATAAACACACATCGGAGGGCACACGGATCCAGCTTACTCCGTTGATGAGAAGGAACATGAGCATAAACAACGCAACCGAACACACGAGGAGGCAACTTGAGAATGGTAGGAAGAGAGATGTGATGAGCCAAGGTATCTAGTGGAGTTTGGAAATTCAGAACGCTACTAGGCACCCGATTAATCACATAGACTGCAGAGAGAAGAGCATGACCCCATAAGTGATGAGGAACAGATTTATCAAGCATATAGGCACGGGCAACTTCAAGTAATTGGCAATTCTTTCGTTCGGCGACACCATTTTGTTGTGGAGTGAAGGGTGTGGAGGTTTGATGGATGATACCTTGGTCCTTGAAGAATTGAGCCAAGGCACCATTCACATACTCCCCACCATTGTCAGATCGAAACACTTTGATGGATGCTTGGAACTGAGTGGTGATCATAGCATGAAATTCGCGGATTGTGGTGGTAACATCACTTTTATGGGCGAGCAAATATACCCATGTCATGCGGGTACAGTCATCTATAAATATAACAAACCACCTCTTGCCAGTAGAAGAGACTTTAGCAGGGCCCCAAACATCGGAGTGAATCAACTCAAAAGGAAATTCTGTTTTACTATCACTTGAGGAAAATACAGTGCAATGACTCTTGGCCAACACACATGTTTCACACTTAAACTGAGAATCAACTAAGCCTTGGAATAAAGATGGAAACAACCGTCGAAGGTAGCCAAACGATGGATGTCCTAAGTGACGATGCCATAGCCAAATCTGTTGTTGAGCACGTGAGTTTTGAACATGGGCAGCTCGTGGTGGTGATGAGACCGTCAAGGTATACAACCCCCCTCTCCGTTTACCATGCCCAATCGTCTCGTGAGTCGTAAGGTCCTGAAACTTACAATGAGAAGGATAGAATGTGGCATAACAATTATGTGAGTCAAGGAATTTCCCAACAGACAACAAATTGCATTTAATAGAGGGGACAAGTAGTGTATGAGGTAAGGACAATTTAGGGGAAAGTGATATAGTCCCTTCTCCAGCAACATTAGAAGGAGCCCCATTGGCACTAGTGATGTAAGGATAATGAGATTTAGGAAATAAGGTGGAAAAAACAGTAGAGTCAAAAGTCATATGATCAGTGGCACCAGTATCAATTATCCATGTAGTAGAGCGTGTACCTGAGTCGGGGTTGGAGTCGGAGAGTAAGGCAGGAGATGGAGACTCACCGATAGTCATGACATAAGCAGTCTTGGGTGCCATGTTGTGGGTCTTGTGTGAAAGTATGGATACGTAAATGCAGCGGAAGTTTTCTGGAACACAACAGGGGTACAACAGAACCAAGTAATCAAAGGAACACAAGTTTGAATTATGCAGGGACAAGGTTAAGTAGAGACAAGGTTTAAGCAAACAAGCTTAGAACTTCAACAAACAAGAGCACAAATTAGGATTGTGATCACAACCAATTTTAAGGTAAGGCAAAGTATGAGATAGGAATGATATAACAGCAAATTATGGGCAAGGATAGGTAGAGATTAGGGAAGAACAAGGTTATGCATAGGCAACCAAAATCGATTGCTCTGATACCATGCCAAAGATAGTGTAATTGAGAGTGTGGAGAATATGAGATATGATATGTTTTGCAGAGAATTCCAATCAGCTGCTTGTATTACTATCTTGAGGAGATTTATACAAATGTAGCTAGCTAACTATTAGTTACAAACAAGATCACAAAGCAAGGATTATTTCCAGGATTTGTGTTTCCCTAAAAAACATGGAAATGTAAACATGGAAAGGTGTTTCTATAAACATGGAAAAGTGGAAATGTGATAGACAAGCTTTTCCTTGTTTTAGGAAAGCTGTCTATGTCTTGTTTATGTCTTGACTAACAGGGATTGCAGATGTAGTAGTGACATTGATTGCGCCAAGTTGCGCAGCAACAAACTAGGTCATTATAGGTCCCAACTACAAGTGGTTCTATTCCTGTGGAACCATAACAAGGGAGGAAACTCAAAGAGAAGTTGCGTTTGGTGCATATTTTGAATACCGGATGCTTGTTTATTGAAAAGAAATTTGTCTTTGCCCCATCATCGTCCGAGAAAATCTTCGCATCATTGGAGAAAATCAGAATACGTTGGTCTTCACGACGCTGTTCACGTCGAAGGCGAACAAAATATGGACTAGACATGAGAGCATACCAACTTTTGGACACACACTTGCATTGAAAAGTGGATTTCAGAGGAAGCCGGCAAAGGATTTCAACCAATACAAGGTCAGGCAGGTCATTAATTGATGATGATGATCTTGGCGATTCTTTCAATCTTTTAAACTCAGACTGATCTTGATGATCAGAGGGGAACTGCGATATCATTGTACTATAACTTCTTTTGATATTCATAGTCATGGTGGCTGGCGGAAACTTGAAGAATAAGAAGGGAGGGAGCAAAGAGTTGCGTTATGAGTAGTACATAGGGTGGAAACTACAGAATAAGTAGCCCACTATAATGTCTATATATATATATATATATATATATATATATATATATACATAGAGGTGGTGTTTGAATAGGAAAGAAAAGAAATACAAACCAAAAAGGATTAGGAAAGAAATCCACTTCTTTATTAACTTGGAATCCTAATACAACCAGGATTTTGGAGTCAAATATGAGACGTTGGGTATAAGATTTTGTTAGAGCATCTCCAATCGATGTGTCAAAAGTGCCATATAGACATTTAACGGCTAAAAATAACATCTCACATCACTCCAACCGATGTGTCAAAGCTGATGTGGAATGAAAGCGAGAGGTTGAGATGTTATTTTTGACATCCCAAAAGCAAGATGTCAAATGAATATTTTTTTTATTTTATATTTTCTTTTATTTTCTTTTTAATTAAAAATAAATCAACACTAAAATGTAATAAAACAATAATTTAATTTGACCTATCGAGTGGAGTGTAAAGTTGTGTAAGATGTCAAATTGCCACATCAGTCATCAAATTTAAATGTGATGTTTGGTATTTGACATCTCCCTTGGAGATACTCTTAGTGTTAAAGATGACCTTACACGTGTTGGACGGAAAGTTAAGAGCCCAAAGTAAAATAAAGGTGGTTGATGTGCCAGCTATTTAGAGCCAATATAATCAAAGTCTGACATTAGAATTGAGTATTAGTTTCATATATTTGTTGGAAGTATGAAGTTTTTCCTTGGAGAGTTCTTAGATTTTCTCATTTACCAGTGTTTTTCGATTTTCTCCTCTACAAGTGTTTTTTCGATTCTCTGAATGCTATACGGCTGGTAAAGTCGATAAAAATTTTCACAAAAAAAAAAGTCGGTAAAAGTAAAGTTTTTTTCATTGGTCCACGTGTCATGTTGTCATTGGGTTATTAATTAGTTGCCGGATTGATGATGGGGCAATTGGTTAGGATTAGGCGGGAAAGTCTAATATTGATCACGTGCTAAATATGTTGAAAGCTCTTACAAATTGAAATTTTTGTCAACCCAAAGTAGTCTGCAGAAGAAATGGACTTGCAAGATTTGTAATATTTGTAAACCTTTTATGAACCAATGTAGATCACAAAAAAAAAGATTTTGTTACAAGATTAATAGTAATTATTAACAAAGTGGGGTCGAACCTCCTCTGCTATAAATTAATATCATCGGCAACGAAAAACATTTATAAAATTGGTAATCTCTTGTATTGCATCCACAGTCCACTGGCCTGTTAAATTGGAAGCAAACCCCCTAGGTCACCCGGTGCAAAAATGGCAAAGACCATGAACTAGCAGGCAAAGGCTTGCATGTTTGTGAGTCTCTCCATTCTTGAGATGCTATAACAAAAAAGAAAAGGGAAAGAAAAAGTTAACAGTTCCTCACAAGTCAAAAGAAAATACTTGAGCAAAATCTTCTCTATGGTTGGACAACGAAACAAACTTTATTATATACTTACATCTTGAAGCAGCTCACTATTTGATAAAACTTAATTTTGAAAGAACTGCAGCTGCCTGGTCACCAGCTAACAAGAAATAAGGATGCCTCAGAGCAGCTGCAGCTGATAAACGCCCCCTTCTAAGGGAACCTCTCTCTGAAACAAGCTTTGTGGCCAGATCCCACCCTCTACCCGAATCGAGATCAAGAAGTGACAAGTCAGGCCTCAACCGAGTATAGTCCCTCCATTTATTCAAGTCATACTTAACTGTTTTTATTTCTGAATTGAAATTCTTTAACCCTGCTGAAGACCTTAAGGATGGTACTGCCATTTGCAATAGTATAATTCCAGCAGAGTACATATCAAAGAGGTCAGGACTGTTCAGCTGCAACAATAATTTCAAAGTCTGATTCATCTAGCAAACAAATTTTGTATGCTTTAAAACAAGAATTCAAGCATAAGAGTACCCCCCAAGGTAAATCAAGTTCACAAGGCCTATAAACAGATTAGTTTATGATCTGATCCCCATGCTTTTTCTCATCCAAATTTGAACATTTAAACAATGCAGGCATCATTTTAACTTTACCAACTGAAACTGAATGCAGATCTAACAGTCATTATAATGCTATATCCATATACCTCCAGTAAAGCAGCGGAATTTTGATATGCTTGACATCGCATATAAAAGGGTTGAAACTGTATTACCTGCCAAACAATTGGAGAAAGAAATGCAGCAATGGGCTCTGGAGGAGGAACTGGCGTTTCCTCTGGGAGCACATATAGTTCAGGAGGACAAAAGTCAGGATCTAGCAGGGTACGGTCTGGTACATAGTTCTTTCCAATTCTGAGGTCTGTGGCTGCCCCAAAGTCTATGAGCTTGATTTGTCCCCTTCTTGTCACTACTAAGTTTGCTGGCTTTACGTCCCGGTGAACAATGCCTGTGTCATGGATTTTCTTGAGCGAAGTAATAATTTGACGCATTATTTGCTTGATGATCAATGCACTGCGTTTGACAGAGTCTACATCTTGCAAGACACGTCTGAACATGACAGACTCCAAGTTAAAAGGGAATTTCCTATCTTTCATGTAATCGGCAAGAGTTTGGTTTCCCTGTCACATGAACATCCCGACAATTAGTGTGATGAAGGCGTCAAAGACACATATAATTATAGCATTGAGTTCTTAAACACCATATATAACATAAACGTGGGATTTGAAGCTTTAGATTTTTGAATGAATGATCCTAAAATGGTTTTAGTACCTCGAATTTCCAAACAAGCCACTTTCCACCCTTTGTAAATTGAGAACTTGTTTTATCAGCAACAAAACTTCCCAGGAACGCAGCACATGTTTCAGGTGCTGCTCTAGACAACCTGTAATTGAACCACTCCTCGAATTCGCCACATTCTTCAGCCCCTTGAACTCCAATCTTCACCTGCATATTTCCATAACTAAAAGATCAGATTAATCTCTCTACACATCACAGAAACACTGATAAACAAGTAAAGGGTCAATCAAAATGCACGAAATCTACAGTGCTACCTTCTTGAGGATGACCTTCTCCTTGAACCTCTCATCCAACTGTGGAGCTCTACCCCTCCCTCTTTTCTGCACCGTCTCTTCAACATTAACATTCTTTGGAACAACCGCACCAGAATAAACAACTCCAAAAGACCCTTCTCCCAACTTGTCCCCAATCACAAAATCAGTCCTCTTCAACCTTCTCCTTCCAATCAAACTATCCAAACCCAATTGCAGAGGAGCAAGAAGGTATGCATCAATGGCACCTATGAGAATACCTGGTCTTGCAGTTAAGTATATCCATGTAATCCCCGCAAAAATCAGGAAACCCCACTTCTGTGTTTCTGAGAGTTCCTCTGTAGCTGTTTGAAACTGCATGTAACCATATTGAAAAGGAGGAAATTGGTCCAAATGGAGAGTCGTCTCCAAAACATTTCCAGGGATATTGTCACCAAAGAATGCATTGCATCTATGAGGGTGGCTTTTGAATTGGGTTGTGAAGAAGCAAAGATGGTCAGGTGAAGTGGGTTTTAAAGGAGAGAAGCATGTAGGGTTAGGATTGTGTTTAAGTGTTGTTAGACTTGGAGAGGGCAGATAAGCCATGGTTGTAGTCGTTATGGAGGTTATGTTGTGAACTATGAACTTTTTGTTTTGTGGGAGAGAACCAGCAGGAGTGTCAGCAAAGGCTGGCATTTTGACACGCGTCCCTTGCTTTATCCACATGTGAAATTTCCCTTCCCCAAATGCACTTTCCTAAGTTTTTAAATCGGATTTTCAACCAAAAATAAAGTTTTTAAATGAGATTTTTTTTTTAATTGGAGGACCTTTCCTATTGAGAGGGGCGATAGCATACTGAACCACACACACTATACGGATGCTAAAACTCAAACCCAGGACCTTGCCTGAGGGAGTAAATACTCCGAACCACTGCACTAGTGAGTCCTTTGCTTTAAATGAGATTTATTATTTATACCTTAGGGAACTAAAATTAATTTAAAATGTGAATTAGCAAGAGAGCATTACATACGGGAAAATTACCAAAATCTGTCACAAATTAAAATTAAAATGTGGATATATTAATACTTATTTCAGCAAAAGGCATACAAGCTTCAGAGTTCAGCATATGCATCTGCAAAGGTTTTAAGATTGTGTAGTCTCAAGAGAACACTGCTAAGATAAACCTCTCTTGGCTACTGCTTTTTTCAAGCAACTTACAGAGTTTCATCATTAAGAATGCAAGAAGGAAAACAGAGCTCGAAAACTTGCATCTTGGGGCAACACATGCTAGTACATGTGGCTATCCTTCTTAAGAAAAGAGGCCACAGGCCTAACATAACTGAAGCCGGTGAAGGGGTTTCCAGCAGCATTCGGGCTAGCAGCTGGAGAATCCACAACTGACATGTCAGTCCAGCACTTATCGAAATTGGCAATGCACTGCTTCCCAGAAACTTGAGGACGAAAGCTTGGTTGGATTTCCCGAGCATCTAATCTTTTCCAATTTATTGGCTTAAACCATTTGTGGCGTTTGATTTCCTCACACCCCAAAGGCCCACTACCAAGGCGGTGGCTTGCATCCTTCTGTAGCAGCTGAAAACATAACCAAGTTAAGTGAGTTCTCTCATAGTTAACTAAAAACATGAACTGAGGAAGGCTCGAAACAGACACTCAGGTTCAACATTGCCTATTTCCTACTACCCAAGATAAAAACAAGCACAAAGATTATATACCCCTTTCAACAGAGAATGTGCTTCACTGGACAGAAAGGATGGCAACTTGATCTTTTCCTTAACTATCTTCTGCTGAATTTTCTCCCTGTTCCCAGTAAAAGGAGGCTGCAGAAGCAAGAGCAAAGAAAAATGTTTCACGTTACATGATATAAATAAATGTTCCAACTTCTAGGGTCCTTAAACACTATGGAATTCTCTTTAAATGCATGTCTGTGTGTGAGTCACCTAATCAAAAAACAGATAATACTTTTATTTATTTCTCTTTTCTCTTTTGAAAAGAAGAAATATATATATTTTTTACTGAAGAAGAAGAAGAAGATGTCCAACAAAAAAAGCGCATACAGACTATATTACAACAGCATAAAAAGAACACTCGGATCACCTCCTAACAATATTAAATTCAACAAACACCGGCTTTCCAATATGCTAATTTTAATATCTACATGTATTATATGCATATAATGATTGTTGACTGCACATTCAGTTAGAATTTGACTTAACCATCAAGAAATTCTTGCTCTCAATCACATCTGTATATTTATATATCATCTCAATCTACACGAACAAAATGAATAAATCACAAACCTTTCCAGTTAGCATCTCAAACAATAGGACTCCCACACTCCACCAGTCTGCAGCCTTATTGTGGCCCTTTCCAAGAACTATTTCGGGTGGCATGTATTCAACAGTTCCACACATAGAATTAGATCTCGTATTCTCTTCAAGTTGCTTCGCTAGACCAAAATCAGTCAACATGGCCTGTTTAATAAATCAGTGATCATGATGTCAGTTACAATTCATTGGGAGCAATTAATCAGAACAATACTCAACAGAGGGAGATGGAGAGGTACATGGCCATCTGTGTCCAATAGGATATTTTCAGGTTTAAGATCCCTATGCATTATTCCATTTGCATGGAGGTGAGAAACCGCAGAAACAATCTCAGCAGCATATATTCGAGCCAGCTCCTCTCTGGAAAGGAGAAAAACTTAAGTATTAAGTGTCTAAATATTTGAGCTCAGAAAATAACACAAAATATTGGAAGTTGAAACCAAAGGTACCTAAATAGACCTTGGTGATAGAGCTGAAAGAAAAGGTGACCACCATTAACAAAATCCAGCACGAGATATAGTCTATATTTGGTCTGCATAACAAAATAAATTAAGTTAGTACTCTAGTCATCATCAAGAAAGTCACCAAATCAGCACATTGAGTTGAAATATATTGCTCCACAGTATCTTTTGAAGATAAAGTTCCAATTGCATAAGACATTTTTTGGGGACATGGATGCTCATAATACTCAAAAAGAAAGCCACACCAGAAAAGGAAAATTGGAATTAACTTCCAGGGTCAGGCAGGAATTACCTGAAATGAGTATCTAAGCTGGATAATGAATGGATGATCAATTTTTGTTAGAATATTCCTCTCAGCTTTCATGTATTCAGCATGATTCTTCTCCATGATCTTGTCCTTCCGCATGACCTTCATTGCATAAATTTCTGATGTCCCTTTCTTCCTCACCTGGTATACTTTTGCAAATGCACCCTGCCCAACAACCTTCAAAACCTCAAAATCTTCAATGCCTACACTCTCGATCTTCATGGAGATTTCCTCATCATTTTCAAGAGTCTTTTCAGTGACACCATCATCAATTAAAGGTTCTTGAAATTCTTTGATGGTATCTCCATTGACACACTCTACCAGTTCCACTGAATCTTCCATGTCACTTATAGTCAGTTTGCTGAGCTTCAATGATTGGCTTACAAACGATGAGGGACCAACCAAAGAATGTGATCGGTTATGAATTACCACTGGATTATCATAAATAAGCTCAGTGGCATCTTCGACGGCGGCAGAATTAGCCGAATCACCATAATTCACTTCTACAGAGGCCTGAACTGGTAGAGGGCCAAAAACATCATCGAAATCAAGCTCCACGTGATCTGAAACTACAGCATCCATTGTAACCGTAGGAAAAAGCAACTGTGTCTGAATTGGTTTGCACATGCGGGCCTTGGTCAAGCTAGGTAGCTGAGAGGAAACCATTTTTCAAGTATGGAGCAGGGATGCTAACTTCAGGTAGATACTGGAATTGATCCCTGCTATGGATTTATCTACCCAAAAGTCTCAAAGGCCAGTGCTCCAGAAGGACTCCTGTCAATTGCCTTAACCAAGAGGAAACTCACGAATGCAAAAGGAGTTCCTTGGAATTTTGGCAATAAACAGAACAAAATCCAGATAAAGAAGGGGTTGTTTCTGTTTCCCGACTTACAGGAAAACACGGATACTTCAGTAGTTCTTGAATTCATGAAGATTAAGCTATCAGATCTGAGTTCAAGACCAAATACAAGGATTAGTTAGTGTTGTGAGACAAAAAACAACTCGGAAACAAATATGCTTCTCTAGTATGATATCACGATCTTCACAACAAAATTTAAGTAAAAGAAACAAACTGAAATAGAGACATTCATAGAAAAGAATCCAAAAGTCAACTATGATGTTAATTTAACCTGTGTTATTATGTAAATGAGGTGAAGCAGAACTCTTTCACTGGTAACGAGTTTGAACATGTAAAGCCAAGTATAAATTTGAGTGAAAGTCCATTGGTTAAGACTTGGGATCACTTCATTGGGAAAGTTCAATTTTTCTGCAAAACTTTTTGAAAATTCCTATATTATCCTAAGAAAATCCCTTTACTTAATTGTTCCCTCCAAAATTAATTTCCCTCCATAACCCAAATTTTGATTTGGGAAGAGTTAGGGGAATCACAAACGCTTAACTTGATTGGAGGAAAAGTTTAGGGAGGACTCGAGATGCCCTTTTATCAGAACAAAAGCTAATGCATAAAAAAAATACATAAGACGAACAAAAACTAATGCGCAAAGCAAAACACATTACAGTAAAAAAGCATAATTGGAGATCCTACAAAGCCCAAAATTGTGAAACGGAGATAGGAGAAGGCAAAGCTTTTAGATTTCAGGCGAAGGTTGTATAGCCCGCCATAGTCAGGACAAAACGAAAGCAATTCATCTTAACTATGACTAGATCTCAAAACAGCTCAGCAGCAATTCGTTGATTTCTTTGTAATGATATAAACATAAAGTAATGCAAAGAACGAAACTTTAGATCTAAAACCAGATTGTTCAGGCTAAAAACTAGACTTTCTGTTATTTTTCCTACCGTTTTTCGGTGACCAAACAGAAACGGAACTCCAACTATGACGAAAAGAAAATGGAGAGAAGATTAGGAGGACAGATTGCTTACCTGGGAAGGGTGCAGACGGAGCCGAGGGACAAAGCGGAAGAGGAAAGAAGGATTTTTGGAACGTCTCTTTTTCACGAATCCTCAAGCGTAGGGGTCGCCTCGCCGCTTATATTTTACCAGCCAATTCTTTTGGTTCTCCGAATGTTGACGCTGACACGTGGTGGGACATTATTGGACGATGGACGAGTTGCCAATTTGCATATGATTCTACTTTTTAAAGGTACTTGAACCTAAATTGGGAATATGCTTTTCCCGGATTGGTTTGTACTTTGGTCTTTGCACGCCAACTTTTTTTTTTTTTTTTTTTTTTTTTTTTTTTGGTGAAAACCAAGGTATCCCCGCGCGATTGCGGGGACTAACCCTCGAGGTACTGTCGGGCGCAAAGCAGGGACCTCTCCCAACAAAGTCTGCTCTATTCGCAAGCGCCTGGGATCGAACCCAGGACCTCTTGTTTAAAGGATCCAAGCCCCTTCCACTTGGACCAACTCCTGTTGGTTGCACACCAACTTTGCCAATGCGTTTACGATTGGTTTTCATTTTATTTAAAAAAAAACTTATTTTGTTACCTTATTATATAGAAATATATGGATTATATTCTTATTTATATGTATAAACAATTTTAATAATGTATTTAAAGATTAAAGAATAAAATAATAACTACAAATAGCATCCTATCTACATCCAAAAAATCCTATCATCTTTCCTTTTTAATCATTAAAATAATAATAATAATAATAACAACCTCTCAATATTTTTATTTTTTTTTGTCTGAACCACGAGGTGGTCCTAGATGGGCCCCAACTATGGGTGGCACCTTTAAGCCTTAACCACAATCCAGACTAATCCCCGCTCACACCGAGTCGGCCCGTAAGGGGTAAAGTGCTAGCCAAAGTGGTGACTCCGAACCTCTCAATATTTTTCAAGCTAGGTGTGATGCATCTTTATGTTTTAACCTTCATGTGTAATGCTAATTAGAGCAAATTTGATGGCTTATGTGCAAATTTGACAATTTGGAAAAAATTTAACTCAACCCGAAATATCAAATATCATATTATTTTATTATATTTTAAAAAACAAACGGAGCTCATATGATGCTTAAAGTTTTAAAAGAGAATAAATTATAGTAGAGCAACTTTAACCTTAAATTTTTGTCATTTTATGTCCATGTGATAATTTAACATATCGGTTCGAGATGCTTTTATTAGTTATTAAATTAACATTTTTCGTACTAATTATTGGCCAATCATTAAATATGCAAAGATTATATATTAGCCACCTCCTAGAGATGAATAAAATATACACAATATTACATATGCACTCCAAAAAGGGGTGTCTTCTTGAACTTCTATATGCACAAAATACGAGTGGAGTATGAATATATCAATTAAAATGTTAAAAAAGTGATCAATTCATTCAATTTGGTCGGCTTCAATGAATTTTTAATTTTTTTTTTTTTAAAAAAAAGACATTTTGGATTAACAGATGAATTTCTCAATGAAAATACAGTTTAATTCAAATTGGTTTTAAACATTGATCTTGTATGCATTAATAGTTTGAAACATTATATGATATAAAAAAATATAAAGCATTTGACCAAAGTTGTATTTTGGTACCACCTTGTATGTGGAAAACATTTTGTATCTCCATTTTCAATCTTCATTCATATCCTACTTTATCTTTTTATATATACAAAAAAAAATTGGATAATCCAAGTAGATTAAGGACTCGTTTGGGAGTGATTATGTATATATTAGAATAACTTTTGGAAAGAAACAACTTCCACGTACTTCTCTATATAATCACTCTAGTGATTCTAGGGATAAGCACATTTCATATGTTTCTTCATAAAATTAATTAAAATCAGTTAAAATGATTATTTGGAGAAGTGATTTTCCATAAAAATTATTATTGGCATCTCCAAAATCACTCACAAACGATGCCTAATTAGTTGAATTATATGTCTAATTGAATTGAAACCTAATCCTAATTTGATTCCAAATTTTTTTTTTTGTTTTTGCAAAAGTAATTTATAATTAATTCAACACTAGTTTTGAACTCATGTCTACAAAAACACAACAAACGACTTGTCGTTTACTTACAGTTACAAACGACTTCGTCTTCAATCAACAACTAATTCCGTTGGTTGAGAGACTGTCGAGTATTTTGAGTAAACCATGTGTGACTGTCTTCCCTCCAGCCCCCTATCCTTTACTGTCACAAAATTTCGACAATTAGGGTTTTGCAGAACCAATCAGAGACCCCAGAGCCCACCACATCCTTACTTTTACATCCCAAATTGTTTGAAGCTATCAAATTTCACAAATTTAGACATAACAGGTCTTAGAAATGGTAGGTCTTTGGTCCTCTGCAGAAGAGCGAGCGAGAATCCCTCAGAGGATTTTGGGTTTGGCGCTGAATTAGGGTTTAAGGAGAAAAGGGAAAACCTTTTCGACCTCGAAGCAAAACCAAGCGATGCGGCAAAGAAAAATGGGATTGATCCCAGTAAGGAAGGTAATGCTTCATTGGGTTCAGATTTTCTGCAATCGGAGGATGAGCTAGGGGATGAGAAGCAAAGTACAAAGCCTGATGAGAGCTTAGAAAATGAGAATTGGGTTCGAATGGAGGGTGCAGATGGTGATGGGCTGGAAAAGGAGGAGGGGTTGAAGCAAATTGATGGAAAAGTTGGGCTGAGAAAAGGGAGGCAGGTGATGAGGAGGTCCAATATTCTTGCAAAGCAAGTGATCAGCATCCGAAGTGCTCTCAGCTTGGGATTTGTTTCACAGCTTTGGGTCAACACCAACTCTGTAAGTATTAAACTATCAATTATCATTTTGTATGATAAAAAGTCGTTAGCTTGATCAAGTTGTTGCCAATTTGTGAGGGAAAAAAAAATTGCTTGCTTTAATAAGTTAAACATATAAATTCTTTCTTCAGTGGATGGTAATGTTTGTAGAAGTGAAGCGAAACTTGCTTTCTGGGGAATCTGAACGTTTTCTCCTCGATGATATTACTCAGGTACATTTTGCTTGACACATGTGTATATTTCTTGATTGTATTTATAAGTACATTATCCTCCTACATATAAAAGGTATTCAATTTGTGATTGTTTGCAGGTTGGTGATGTTGTGCTTGTGGAGGACGAGGGTGTGATTGAGAATGAATTTAAAATAGCTGGACTGGAAACATTGGTATGTTCATTCGTCTCTTATATATAGCCAAACTGTATTTGCTTGCTTAGAATATTTTTATTGTCCCTTGGTTTAGGGGTACTCATCGCTGTGTTCGGTTTCTGCATGAGTTGATTTTTAGCTTCTGATTTAGGTAAATGTGGTGCGTTAGTTTGTTTTACTACATTCTAAATGTTAGGACAATATCCTAATTACCCTTCCCAAGAGGGCCAAGGCTCTGCTTATGATCACTATATAAAGGTTCTTGGTGTATTTTGTTCTATAACTTTTAGTATCCACATTTTACTATTAAGTTGTGATTTTGCTAGGTAGGATACCAAGTTGTAACACCGGGTCGACGAACTATGGGGAAGGTGAGTCTCTTTAATATTCCAGCTTCTTGTACCCATTGACCTACGTTTTTATCTTCTAACTTGTTTCATGATGCATTTCTAGGTTCGAGGATACAGTTTTAACATCAATTCAGGGGCTGTGGAATCACTTGAGCTTGATTCATTTGGGATTTCCATTATCCCATCGAGTTTGGTAGGTGTAGAGAAAATAGTGCACATCAATGCTGCAAAGGCTGAATATTTGAAAATTCCTTTCATTTTAATTAGAAGGACTTGCATGTCAAGGGATTTTTCTGATATATTCTGTGTTTTCCGAACAACATTCTACTTGCACAAATTCTAATTCCATCGGCTTTCTACAATTTCAGGTGAGTACTTATGCTTTGTTTGTTGAAGATGTGCTGGAAGTTGTATCTGATGCTGTCATTGTGCATGAAGCTGCAGCTTCGCGCATACACAGGCTGACCAAGGTACTCTCTTTTTCTTCACTATAAAACCAGTCCACCAGTCATGATTTGGAGTTTGCTTTATTTGTTACTAATTTTTTTTTCTGCCTGATATCGAAACTTTACTTAGCACCGTGGATAACCTTTTTAGTATCATTGGCTGTTGTCTCAAATCTGATAAAACGCCTTCTATCTTCACTAGACTAAGGTGCTTGAAATTATTAAGAGGGTATCAAAAGTAATGCATGTAAGCAACATAAGCTTACAATGGGAATCATGTGACCATTTCTGGTTATCTGTAAAACAGGGTTTCTTGGACAGCCAAAATGTTGCGACGTCCATCGATGAGCTTGATGAATATTCCGATTTCGAAAGACCTGCACGATCGGACAAGCATACAAGAAGAAGCTTTGGCAACCAGAAGTTCAATTCCAGGAAAACAAAGAACAATGATGATTGGGACCTCCCAATGGATTACTTCTGATCCTGGCGGTTTTGTTACCTTTTTGTAGATAATATACATAAGATTGGCCTAGGTTTCACTACTGTAATGCATTCATATGTAAAATATAAGCTTGAAAATTGTGTGAATAGCTTCCAACATAAATGTCATGTTGCTTAAATTGTTCATCTTTTAATCCAACCTACAAATAGTCGTTTTGATCTCAAGTAATTCATTGGAACAAGAAAAGGATATTCAACTTTATCAGCAAAACGGATTGAAGGCGGTGGACCAGTCAAACGCACTGTTTGACTCTTGAAATCCGTGACATGGATAGAGAAGAAAACCTTAATTAGGGCAAACTGCTCTCTCTGCTACTGCCTAAAAGCACTTTCTCATACTTTCAGATGTTCAAATTACATTACCCTCCATATTACCTGTTCAAAATTACCGCCTTTATCCTTCACCGTCGAACCAAACGAAGCTTCAAATATTGTGTTTGCGTCCCCGTAATTTCTCGTCGTTTCCGAAGCGAACAGAATAACAATGATCTGTCGTTTACCGATAGGATGTAACTAATGAAGAGGGGCCCCACCCATGAGCGTGTCGGATGTATTAATTGGCACGCAATCATTTCCTGAAAATAATAATAAAGAATTAAATAAACGAAGTTGGAATCTGAAGCTTATTTATAAATAAACCTGTACGCAAAATTGTAGCCGTTAGCACTTAGCGCCTCTCCACTTTCAAATTCAAACAGCTCTCTTTCTCAACTCCCTCTTCTTTATCTCTAGCAGATAACAACTCAATTGCTGCCGAGCATCTTTCAGAGAGAGAAAGAGAGAGAGAGGGAGAGTAAAGATATGCAAGCGCTACAATCTCCCGTCACCGGAGACCAGCTTCTCCGGCCAAAAAGCGGCAGGAAGCCTCTCCAGCCGAGGAACACTCCGGCGACTCCGGTGAACTCCAATCTTACAAAACTCAAGCCGGTGCAGAAATGGATAGGCGTTGACGATGATTCGAACAAGGAGAACCGTCCGATCTACGCGACTCCGATGAATATGATCGAGCCGATCGACGCGTCCCTGGCGGAGGAGCTGAGCGCCATCAGGAAGAAGATGGAGAGGCTGAGATTGGACAGGGAGAGAACGGAGAAGATGCTCAAGGAAAGGGATTTGGTAATGGAGATGCAGATGAAGGAGCTCGAGAGCAGAGGCCAGATTCAGAAGATACTTGAGATCGAGCTTGATAGGATTTACCGGCTGAACCAGCTCCATACTCGATCAATTGTAAGCTCCGATTGCATTTACTTCATATGAATTTCATTTTCTTTTTATGTTTCATTTGTATGGATTTATTAATTTGAGTCTTTTGGAACAGAGAGTGTCTCCGATACGATCGCTGAGAGAGAAGGAGCAACAAAAGAAGGCCACTGAAATTGAATCGACATCGCAGGTAAATCACATTTCCAATATTTCCTTCATCAGATTTGAAGTCGTGGTTTTGAAATTGACTGAAAGATGTATTGTTTTCTTTTAGCTAGAACATTAATTAATTAATTATTATTACTATTCGGTTGATCAGGAAGTGACAGCTGAAGATATGGAAGAATCGGTGGATGAAAACACACCACAGAAGCTGAGTTCTGCTTCGTCCAATTCCGAAATCGTTACAGAGAAGACTGACAAGTGATACTTCTATAAAGTTCTGCTTTATGGAATTTTTTTTTTCCTTTTTATTTTGAATTTTGCCCCAAAGTCTTGTGGTGGCATTTGAAGAATTTTGAGAAAGAGAATAATATCATATATAATACCTCATTATGTTTGAAATGTTAAATCGCAGTTCATTGTTCAAATATTTTATACTTTCCGAGTTTGACAAAAAAGCCTAGCCATATGCTTTAGCTCCACATATTGTTCAAAGAAAATTAGTTCTACATAATGAATTCATTGCGCTCCAAATACCAAATGTTGCACGATCGTGACACTAACCTATGCTTAATTAAAACCTTTTATGGGTTGCATGCTCAAATTTAATACAGTATCATAACATACGATCCAAATTGTAAGTCACACGAGCATTGGTGTAGCCAATTAAGGCCCTAGGGTCACTTGACCCTTCTCAAAATTTTGAAAACCTCATATTTATCTATGTTATCCAACAGGGGCGGAGCTATTCTTAGGCCTGAGATGGCCTGGGCCCCTCCACCATCTTCTCACCTCTTTGAATGTATAAAGAGTATAGTATAGATTGCACAAAAAATCTCATAATTTTAAGCTTGTGGCCCCTCTAAATATTAAGCTCTACCTTCGCCACTGTTATCCAAGTTGTTTTATTGTTATACTTATTGTTGACCCTTCTCGTAAATGTAAAATGTCTATAATGAATATGAATATCATTTATATTTGTTCTCATATCTTCATATGTCATTTATATGTATGTGCCATAGATTTTATTTGATTTTCTCATTTTATCTAAAATAAACGTTTGATACTCTTTCATAGCCACTGCTCACGAGCACACACGTGCTCTCACATTATTCACATAAGGAAGGGTGAAAGGGTGAAAAGGACTCTTCAATAATCGTAAAGGACATTGGTTGTTTTGTTAGGCAAAGTGCATTATTGATTTGTTAAATAGGCCAATAGGAACAACTTTGTAAGGGTATTATGGGAAGACGATATATTTTTGCTTCAAAACGACAGGAGCAAGAGCAACATCATTATGTTGGAGGAACATTGATCATCTTGAGATTTGAAGGTTCATGAATATGCAAGTGAGTCGATGACTGACAGAAGAGGGAATCCGTGCACTTCAACGGAATTCCATGTACGCAGTTATATTCGTAGCGCAACCTGAACCGCATGATTTGACCCATTATTATCTTGAATTAACCCATTCATGGTTGCCGATCCAACTAGGCTTTACATTTGATTATGTTCAACGGTTAAGGGTAGTTTTTGGAAACAAAATTCAAACCGTGAGAAAAATTTGTCATTGCGTAATCTCCGAAGTCCGAGTGTTCCTACAAAATCCAAAGAGGTTTAAGAGGAGCTGTACCAAAAATTAAGAAAATATAAATATACCCTAAGTTCACGAAACGAACATTTAGATTGGTTTAGTGAGCAAATATGGTATAATTACGTATCGTATCTAATAAATTTACAATACATAATTATATGTAATTATACATATAACAATTTACAATATGTAAAACAATTTACAATACATAATTATACCGTAAAATATTTTTGCAGCTTATAGAGATTTTATATAACACGGAATATCTGACTCACTAAATTCACATCCAAATATGATCTCACTCGTAAATTTACAGGGTATAGTTTCTGAAAAAGAAATAATAAATTGAGAGGGTTTCAAATCAAGTGAGCTTCATTTTACTATAATGCCCCTCGGGTAATTATCCCCTATTAATATTAGAAGATAAGAAAGAAAAATTAAGGGGAACGTTGGCTGGCAAAAAGCTCAGGTACAGATTGACAAGACGAGGAAGAGTTCGTCAGTAAGTAGTGACCAGGCAAAGGCAAGGCCCCAAGATTCGTGCTTTACCGCTCATCTCTCTCTCTCTCTCTTCTTCTTTCTTTGTCCTCCGCCTGCGATTTTCTCGGCCTTTTCGTGCCGCCCACCTAGCAGCCCAATCCCTCCAATTCGACACGTCCCAATATTCTCTTTCCCTCCCTCCGTCCTTCTCTTCCTCCTCCCAATTTTCCTAACAAAACTGAATTAATCGCCTAAATCTCGTTTTTCTTCATCGAACCCTAAGTTTTTTCTTCTTCTCTTTTTCCCCAATTGCATGAACCAATCAAACACGCTTCCAAACATTCCTGATCTGGTTCATGAAAATTTCTTAAATCGAACAAAAGAAAAAACTCAGGGTGAGATCATTTTTTTCTTTTTGCTCATTCAATCCCCGATCTGTTTGTCACAGTGTGCCTGCCTGCCAATTGCCATTGTGACATTTCGTATTCAGTGCATTGAAGGACATCTCAATATCTGCTCAGTTTTCGTTTCACCAATACCGAGACGATAAAGCTTGCCTGTCTCTATTCGGATTCAGAGGTCTGTTGTTTTTTGGGTTTTTTTTTTAAAAATGTTTATTTTCCTGTTTTCGTTTTTCTATTTTCACGTCTGAGGATTTACGGAACTCGTAGCACATTCTGGTGTATATGATTTCTGAATCGTTTCTAGGAATTTCAATTATTTGGGTTTTGATTTTGGCCGATAATGGGATTAGGGTTAGGAAGGACAGGGCAGGACAGTGATTCAGATTTGTCATTAACCGTATTTTCTTGTCTTTGTTCGTTTTTAGCGTTGGCATTGCTTGCTTGGTGATCTGTAGAAGTCCGTTGTTATTTGGAACTTGGATCGAAGTTGAGCTGTTGGGTATCTGTGGGGCCTCCCCTCGCTTCTCCCTCTCTCCCATTAAGGGGAGGTCTGTTTCTGATCCAGTACTTTTGAGTGTACATAAAAATTGTCTTCTTTTTTGTTCACATCTGTATTTCTGAGATAAATGTGGGTTCTGGGTGGTATTACTGAGCTACATTGTCTTTTTTTCCCTTATGCAGGAGCTTCAATTTCACATTGCATTGTGTGGAATGTGAATGCATTGGAAACCCACCATCAATTTTGGGACTAGAGGGATTCTAGATTCTGGGTTTTTGATTAAGTAGTAGTGTTTGCCTGAAGCTGCATTTGGGAGATGGGAATTTTGGTTTGATTGACTGTATTTGTTCATGGTGGTTAGAAGTGGGGTGAAGTGTATATATAATTCTCCAATGACCACATTGGAGAATTATATATGACTTCTGGGCAGCCATTGCTATCCTCATCTGATTCTTCATCAGCACCAGTGGTTCATTCCTCTTCTCTCACTAAGAACCTTGCCCGTCTCTGCTCCAATGCTTCCTTTTCTTCTTCCAGTCTTGACAACAATGGTGATGCTCAAAGTGATCTATTTGAAGTGAAGGACAACGCTGTCGTTTCTGGTTGCTCTGAGAAACCCTTGGAAAATTTCAGTACTCCTGCAGCAGCAACGCAGTTTCATCCAGCCGGGTCTCAGTTATTTCCGCGGTTTCCGTTGGAAAACCCCACGCGGGATAGAACACGCCTGGTGTCGTGGGGTGCCATGGAACTGCATAATGCCAATACAAATTCAGGAACTCTTGAAATCTCCCAGGCTCCATCTAGGGTTCAGGAAAAGTTGTGTCAGAGGATCCGCCACAAAAGTGTGCAGTTTGATGATAACCTGCTACATGATGACAATCCAAGGTTAATCTATATTAATGATCCAAAGAGGACAAATGACAAATATGAGTTCACTGGGAACGAGATTCGAACTAGCAAGTACACCATCATTACCTTCTTGCCCAAGAATCTTTTCATTCAGTTTCACCGGGTTGCGTATTTGTATTTTCTAGCTATTGCTGCTCTGAACCAGCTTCCACCTCTAGCAGTCTTTGGAAGAACAGTGTCTCTTTTTCCCCTTCTGTTTGTGCTCTGTGTCACAGCTATCAAAGATGGCTATGAAGATTGGCGCAGGCATAGATCAGACAGGAATGAGAATAACCGGGAGTCTCTAGTGTTTCAATCTGGCCAATTTCAACCAAAGAAATGGAAACATATTCAAGTGGGTGAGGTTCTGAAGATTTGTGCTGATGACACAATTCCTTGTGACGTGGTCTTGTTAGGGACAAGTGACCCTAGTGGAATTGCCTATATTCAAACAATGAATTTGGATGGTGAGTCGAACTTGAAAACAAGGTATGCTCGGCAGGAAACAACTTCAGCAGTATCTGAAGGGTGTGCATTTTCGGGGCTCATCAGATGTGAACAACCTAATAGGAATATCTATGAGTTCACGGCCAACATGGAGTTTAATGGGCATAAATTTCCGCTAAGCCAATCGAACATAGTTTTGCGTGGTTGCCAGTTGAAGAACACAGGCTGGATAATTGGTGTTGTGGTATATGCTGGACAGGAAACAAAGGCAATGCTGAATAGTGCAGCTTCTCCTTCCAAGAGAAGCAAACTGGAAAGCTACATGAACAGGGAAACCTTTTGGCTGTCAATTTTCCTATTTATTATGTGTGCAGTTGTGGCCACTGGCATGGGCCTGTGGCTCATACACCATAAACATCAGATTGATACCTTGGCTTATTACAGGAAAAGATACTACTTATCTGGGAGGGATAATGGAAAAACCTTTAGATTTTATGGAATTCCTATGGAGATTTTTTTCTCCTTTTTGAGTTCTGTCATAGTGTTTCAGATAATGATACCAATCTCTCTGTATATTACTATGGAATTGGTTCGTTTGGGTCAGTCATATTTCATGATTGAAGATAGGCATATGTTTGACAGTAGCTCTGGCTCAAGATTCCAGTGCAGGTCCTTGAATATAAATGAGGATTTGGGTCAAATACGATATATATTTTCAGACAAAACAGGGACACTTACTGAAAACAAAATGGAATTCAGAAGAGCAAGCATATTTGGGAGGAATTTTGGGACCTCTTTGCAGGAAGAGAATGGTGCAGGTATAACATGGCACTCTAAATTTTTCCCGTTCTCTCTCTCTCTCTCTCTCTCTCTCTCTCTCTCTCCCTGTTTCCTGTGGAGCTTACCTCGTTTGTAGTAGAGATCATGTTGTAGTTCTTGCATAACAAATTGTGTAATGTTACGTTGGTTCT
This sequence comes from Prunus avium, assembly GCF_965620075.1. Lineage (NCBI taxonomy): Eukaryota > Viridiplantae > Streptophyta > Magnoliopsida > Rosales > Rosaceae > Prunus > Prunus avium. The sequence continues at coordinate 4,262,109 of NC_142289.1, forward strand.
ATAAGTAATGTCATTTGTGTGACATTTTTTTCATTGCAATTATTTGTTTGTATTGCTGGCTGAGTAGTTAGGGCGTATCTTTTTTTGTTTTTCTAGTTAAAATATGAGGAAGAAAGGTTAGAGAGCATATAAAAATAAAAATAAAAACTAACAGTTTTTATTTTAAAAATCATGATATGTGTTCTTCCAGCTTTCTCTTATCATCCCTTCTCTGCTGCATCTCTCTCTCCCCTCTCTCTCCCCTCTCATGGTTTTCTTTTTAAAACTGTTATTTTGAGGAAAAGCTGTTTCAAATTGCTCTGATTGTCTGCTTGCGGAATATAGATGATACTTTCATAAAGCATATCCAAATCTACCTTTTAAACAATTATCCCTCTCATTTTACGAATCTTTGGCAGGAGTAGGTTTAGGTAGAAAGAGATGGAAGCTTAAAAGCGAAATTGCTGTAGATCATGAGCTCATGGAGTTTTTGCACAAAGACTTAAGTGGAGATGACAGGATTGCTGCACATGAGTTTTTCCTTACATTGGCTGCTTGTAATACTGTGGTTCCGATTGTCAGTAATGGTACATCTTCCATTTCTGCAAAAAGTGAATTAGATGATGTAGAAGCTATTGACTATCAGGGGGAATCTCCTGATGAGCAAGCGCTAGTTTCTGCAGCCTCTGCTTATGGATATACGCTTTTTGAGCGCACATCTGGGCATATTGTTATTGACGTCAATGGTGAGAAACTAAGGTAGAAAGTTACTCACTTCTACTCCTATTTTCTTTTTTGTCCTTTCTTCGTTCAATTAGCTGTCCATTCTTTTTCATAATTACTACGTGGAGTTGTATGTTTGAATCATGTTAGTGACAACTTGCGTTGTGTATGAGTGTGCTTTAACATACTTCTGTGATATCTTTTCACAGACGTTTTTTAATTTTAAATTTATATGTTTGTGGAATCTAGGTTGGATGTATTGGGTCTGCATGAGTTTGATAGCGTGCGGAAACGGATGTCTGTTGTTATCAGATTTCCGAACAATGCTGTAAAGGTGTTGGTGAAAGGTGCCGATACTACCATGTTCAGCACTTTAGCAAATGACTCTGAAAGGGATGATGATGTGAAGCATTCAACTCAGAGCCATCTGAGTGAGTATTCCTCACAAGGTTTACGTACTCTTGTAGTTGCTGCCAGGGATCTTACAGATGAAGAACTTCAGCAGTGGCAATGCATGTATGAAGATGCAAGTACCTCGTTGACTGATCGATCCTTGAAGTTACGTCAAACGGCAGCTACCATAGAATGTAACTTAAAGCTGCTGGGGGCAACTGCAATTGAGGATAAGCTACAAGATGGTGTGCCAGAAGCTATTGAGTCCCTCAGGCAAGCAGGAATCAAGGTCTGGGTTCTGACTGGAGATAAGCAAGAGACTGCCATTTCGATTGGTCTATCATGCAAACTCTTGACAGCAGATATGCAACAAATTATCATAAATGGAAATTCTGAGGATGAGTGCAGAAATCTTTTGACTGATTCTATGCTAAAATATGGTGTGACATCATCCAATACAAGAGATCAGAGTTTCAAATTGAAAAAGAATGCTGAAAATGGCTATCTTGAGATACCTGGGAATGCAAAGACGTCCAGTGTGCCTCAATGGAATGCAGGGAAGGAAGAAGAAACGATAACTCCACCATTAGCACTCATCATAGATGGGAACAGTTTGGTGTACATTTTGGAGAAGGATTTGGCGTCAGAGGCAAGCCTCTCTTTCCATCTATTGAACAATTAGCTTGCAGTTTGATATGTCTTTTGCATTGCTGCATTTGTTTATAAATGGCAGATAACTTGCTTTTGATCTAAAATGTTTTTCTAGCTGCACTCATTTTATTGTTGAATTCAATTCGCATTGTGCTGAGGATTTACATGCTAATTTCTATTTTTCATCCGCAGCTTTTCGACCTTGCCACTTCCTGTAGTGTTGTGTTATGCTGTCGTGTTGCACCTTTGCAGAAAGCTGGAATTGTTGATCTAATTAAGACCCGTACTGATGATATGACACTGGCTATAGGTGATGGTAAGTTATCCATTCATAGGTCTCTAGTGGTTTGTCTGACTGGGAGGGAGTGGGATCCATATTGGTATTGTTCTTTTTTCGTATGCAATTCATATTCTTGAGTTTACTGGTTTCTTATGTTACTTGCCAACTGTGGTCCTAAACTATGCTTTATTTGGTGTGAAGTTCCTTTCTTTTGTTCTTCCCCTGATCACTGACATTTCTTTAGGGGCAAATGATGTTTCAATGATTCAAATGGCGGATGTTGGAGTTGGAATTTGCGGTCAGGAGGGTCGTCAAGCTGTGATGGCATCAGACTTTGCTATGGGACAGTTTCGGTTTTTGAAAAGATTACTTCTGGTCCATGGACACTGGAATTATCAGCGTGTTGGCTATATGGTTCTGTACAACTTCTACCGCAATGCAGTTTTTGTAATGATGCTATTTTGGTATGCATGTTTATCTGGTTATTTGGTTTATTCTTGTGGAAGTGTGCTGCTTGTGTGTCATCTTATTTCATCCATATGTAATCTTATATAGTTGAACATTTGTGTGACCAAATCTTCCCAAGTTTAGTTCAATAGCAAAACACTCCTTGAAGGTCAAAGTCTAACATAAGTTCTCATAGTTTAATCTAAGAAAGATCATCCATTGTGCATTCAAGTCATTAGTACATTATGTATTGCACATCCAAACATCTTTTGAGCCAAAGGATCATTTTCTCTTTGAATTTACAATATTGGAACTTGTTATGATTCTGGTTGTTTTATGCTTTCCTGTTTATCTGTAGGTATATATTATCAACAGCTTTTTCAACTACTTCCGCGTTAACAGATTGGAGTAGTGTTTTCTATTCTGTAATTTATACTTCTCTACCTACCATTGTGGTTGGTATACTGGACAAAGATCTGAGCCACAGGACACTGTTACAATATCCGAAACTCTATGGTGCGGGCCATAGACATGAGGCATACAATTTACATCTCTTCTGGATCACAATGCTTGACACCCTATGGCAGAGTCTTGTTCTTTTCTATGTACCCCTCTTCACCTATAAGGATAGCTCAATTGATATATGGAGCATGGGCAGTTTGTGGACAATAGCTGTTGTTGTCCTTGTGAATGTACATTTGGCAATGGACATTCATCGTTGGGTTTTTATCACTCATATTGCAGTATGGGGATCAATAGTTATCACATATGCCTGTATGGTGGTATTGGATTCCATACCTGTTTTTCCTAATTACTGGTTAGATTCATTGACTTCTACTGTTCCCTTTCTGTTTTGAAACTTAGAAATGATTTATTATGTTGAGCTGATTTTTCTTTTCACCTTTTCTTTTGGGGGCAGGACTATATACCACATGGCAAAGTCTCCCACATATTGGATCGCCATTTTGCTTATAACGGTTGTAGCGTTGCTCCCTCGTTTTGTATTGAAAGTTGTGCATCAAATTTTTTGGCCTTCAGATATCCAGATAGCTAGAGAAGCGGAGATATTAAGTAGACAACATAAACATTTGAGCTCAAAGCAAGATGAAGGTTCAAGTTGACATGTATATTACCGGCTTTCAGAAAATATTTCATTCTGAGATGGGTTCCCTTTTGTTTGTCCATTGTATGGGTTTCCAGTGGAACACAGCTACAAAATTTCAAAGGTGAGCTTTTTCTTTTATATACAGAATATGTTGCGAGGTAAACAAGTAGAGATGATAACTTGGGTTTCATTTTGTTTGATAGTGGTTGCCTTTTTGGGGGGAGGGTCAGAGCTAGTGATTATCATTGGAAAAATTTAGTGTAGATATTAGGAATCTTTCATGGATAATATCACATAGTTGGAAGCTAATCACCTCGTTTGGTTTTTGGTTTCAATTTGGTCTGTAGTACAAATGTCAATAATTATACAGTAGTCTATATTTCATTATTTCCTTCTTGGGAGGAAATCGGGTGTAAGTAATTGCACTTGGTGAAGCCATATTATGATCAATGACTTAATCTCTCTGTCCAAATGACTGAACATTGTGTTTTATAACAACTTTGTTGTCATACATGTAAAATCTGAATCATAACATCACGTTGGGTTTGGTGAATAGATTTAGCATTTGAATTATGCCCGTTCTGTAACTAACATTTGCTATTTCTTAAGTTGTGAGTTTCTGCTCAACCATACTTGATGTTTCTTGCCTCTCATTTCTCAGAGGAGTGGCACTAGTCGACTACACATGAAACAAATTGTTGGTATTTGGCAACAAAGTGGAGTAGCCCGTTAAAGGATAAGAAGAAGGGAAGGTCGCCCGGTTACCAGAAACTCATTTGATAACTCTAGTCAGGAAGGAAAATCAGGTGGAAGAAAAAGAAAGAAGAAAGCCCAGAGTTGAGGAAACTCAAGCAGTTTGTTTGGGTCTTTTAGGTGCCGGGCATGGACAATAGCCAAAATGAGAGGGTTATGTTCATAGCTTTGTCATATGATGTAGTAGTCCATAGAGAGTGGAAGCATAAAGGAGAGAGAGTGAGAGGGAGGAAAAAGAAGAAGAAAAGGACAGAAACACCAGAGTATATAATAGATTTATGTAGAGAGATCAGGTCTGCAAGTTTTTTTTTTTAACAGCTTACATATAAAATGATAAAAGAAAATTACATGTTCTTCATCTTTCATATCATTGAGTTTCTTTTCCTTGCCACAATGCCATCTAGCCTGTTTTGCCTTTCCTCAAGTCCTTCTTATTGACAGGACTTGAAATTATAAACTAGTATTGGTCAAACAGTCAAATTGTGCCAACCATTTATACTATGAACTTCAATTTCAAATTTGTTGATGGTGCTTCCCGGAAAGAATAATCTACCCCAATTCCTATTGGACCTAACCACTAAACCCTAAAGCTGAGTTTATATAAAATATTCCTTATCAGATTTGCAGAATAATCTAATCATGTCATCTCTGCATGGACCAATATTTGGCATTATATCAACATCATCCAAAATCATAAGATCAAGTGGCCTAAAACTACTCGTTCCTTGTCGTTGACATGATTAATTTATTAATAACTCTTCTATTTTCGTGTAATTTCTATTGACCTCGAGCCTGTCCTGTAATTTTTATGACCTTCCTTCCTTCCAGTGTGAACGTTAATTCTTGCTTCATATTCAAGAAACGTGCCTCACATTTGCACTCTGCAAGTTGGTCCAATTTTCTAGTCCGTACAAGACAGAATCACAGCTGTTTTCTTGCTTCAGATTCAAGGGTCATGAGATAAGGGTAGTTGGGGTTACTATTTACAGTCTTACTGCACAGCTAAATTCAATGGAAAATTTGACTTGAAATTCAATTCAGTATGCTTTCTTTTCTTCCACTTCACCCTGGAAAGGTAACTTTCTAGTCTACTTTTTCATACAACTTTCAGAAAGAAAAAAAAAACAGAAAAAGAAAAAGTCACATAAAGAGATTTGAATATTATGTTTCCAAAGTATTGAAAAACTTGTTTGTTGACAATTTGAACCATTGATGGGTAGATAGATCCTACAATGTGAGGGGTCCACTTCAATCATTTACCAGCAAAACTCCACTCAAATATTGAGGTGTGTAAGCAAGAAAAGCTAAAAGTCCTTTGTTGAGGTGTGTAAGCAGGAATTTTACAGCTCTTTTAAAACCCATTCATATGGAAAACAAGCTGTTTAGGGACAACTAATTGTACCATCTTATCTTCAGTAGTGTTGACCTTCTGCTTGCTTCTATATCGCTCTACAGCTCTTTTAAGATTGATTAATCTTTGATTAATATAATAATTAATGATTAACTCTGCTAACTAAACTCATGTATGTGTTGATCACTCTTTCTTTATTATGGGGGGGGCAGCAGGCGGCAAGAGCTAGAGTGTGAACTCTCCTTTAGTCTCCTATGCCTTCTTGCTAACGTCCAGTTGCTGACTCTGAAACCCATTTCAAGATTACGTCGTGGTGGTGCTCCTCGCATTCCTCCAAGTCTAACTTCAATCAAATCTATTGATAATGTATTTTTATTACATGTACATAATCAACAACTAAATATTAAACTAGTTTCTTTAACTGTAGTCTTCCTTTTCCTTTTCCTCCTACGTAGCATTGCAATAATGTAATTCAAAAGTATTAATTCTTTAAATGTAGAAGAGTAAAAAAGAAATTCAAATGTCACGGCTCACAAATGTAATGTGTTCATCCCTGGTGATAATAGTTGTGGAATCCGCACAAACAGTTTTGTGAATTTTATACCACTTTTACCAGGAACGGGCACACCATTTTCTTATCGAATAAATTATGGAAAAAGGAAAGGAAAAGAAAAGAAAAGGGATTGCTTTGCCCTCTCATGCCAAAACTTCAAGTATTGAAGTGAATCAATGGTGATGTGGATCGACACTCACGTGATGATGGCATTGCCTTGATCTCAAACAATCACATGCATGCAGTAGAGGCTAGGGCTCTAACTATTGTTTATTCTTCCATAAACAGAACCTATTAACTAGTTAATTATTGCACTTCACAAGAGATACTCCTTTTTAATCTCGTTTAAGATCGATGCCATTCCCATTTCCCCTAAGACCAGGGTTGTTTAATACAATAAGCACTCGAGTTTGGTGCAGATCGGGTTTACACTACTTTCCTTTCTTACTAGGAATCATCGAAGAAAAAGTTAACTAGGTTTTCATTAACCAAGAAAGTTAACTACTAAACTAAATTTGATTATTTTGTACAACAATACGTAATAATTTATTCGTCGCCTTACTAATTACATTCATAATAAAATGGGAAGCACATGAAATTAATCAATGCAAGTAAAGCTCGTTTTCATTATTATTATTTATAAAAATCGAAACTCGGTGTCATCGAATTTGAATATTCCAAGAAGAGGAATGCTATTCACAATCGCTCAAAAGCGATTCTCACAGCACTTGCTAGACACGTGTACCCGTTCCCATCCTTTCTTTTTTTTAATTGTTTTTTCTCTTTCTTCTCTCGGTTGCCTCCCTCTCTATCTTATTCTATTATTTTTTTCTCTTCCTTCTCTCCATTTCCTCTTCCCTTCCGTGCTCTCTGGCCTGCACAGCCCTTTTGTTTCTATTTTTCTGGTCTGAAACCTCAGCACTCCCCTCCATTTTTAATCTCAAGTCTTAAGTCTCTCTCTCAAAAGCTGAACTGCAGTTGCAGAATCCATCTCAACCACAAGGTTGGGGATGCCTTTTTCAGCTGCCAATTTGAGACCAAAGAACAGCCCCCATATCTCAGCCTCTAAGATTTGGCCTTTACCCAAATTAACTGTAAACCCTGTGACCCAGTCCCCTGTAGAGTCACGGATTACACCTCCAGCACCAATAGCTCCATTAGAATTTTTCCGAGACCCATCAAATGGGTTTCTTTCTCGGATACCAGATGAGAAGAAAAAGAAGAAATTAAAAAAGAGAGAGAAGAGAAACAGAGAGAAAAGAGAGAAGAAAGTTAAGAAATCTGAGGGAGAGAACTGTGATTTGGGGGAAGACATACACAGAGAAGAAGAAGTTTGGGTTTTTAAAGCTTGAGGTATTTGTTTTTGTGTTACAAAAGGTTTGGGTTTTTACAACCCATCGATGGAGACAGATACAGAGAAGAAGACGGAGACGGGGAAAAGAAAATAAGAAGGAGAAGAAGCAGGAGGAGGAGAGAATAGAGGGAGAGCAATGGAAAAAAAAATAGAAAAAAGAGAGAGACGAAGGCAACAGAGAGAAGAAAGAGAGAAAAGTAATAGAATAAGAGAGAGAGGGAGGCAACCGAGAGAAGAAAGAGAAAAAACAATTAAAAAAAAGAAAGGATGGGAACGGGTACACGTGTCTAGCAAGTGCTGTGAGAATCGCTTTTGAGCGATTGTGAATAGCATTCCTCTTCCAATAAACCAATTCAATGCTTCATGGAAGAATATTATAACCCTACATTAGGAGATTTTATTTTTTATTCATACACTATTTGAGGAGAGATTAATATTAATATTCAAAGTTGCATATAACAAATCATATTCTGATAATAACAGGTCACATATGCACATGAAGATATTAAGATGCGAAATGCTGATTGTACTATGAGAGTAACACACAGGACACTTTGCTCCAATAGATGCTTATCCACACGTTGCAACATGAACAAGGACCTTGGAGATTTAACTACCGACTTGTTGTCGTCTTATTCACAACCCAAAATGCCCCTCTATTTGCCCTTAATCACGCACCTGTAACCACAAAATTCCCTAAGGCTATATTCGTCATTTGACAATCACGTTTGTCTAATCCAATTTAGATGAGATGGTTTTATTTTAAAACTGGGATTAAGGTAATATTATGGCCTCACAACCAACTTGTAATTTTAAAATTATTGGTTTACTAAAATCAGCAAAATAAAATATCATTATATTTCCAGAGGGTCAGACAGGGCCAGGTCGGATCGGGTGGTGGATGACGACACCAAAGTGACTTCATGCGATGACGGCGAAACACATTTCGTTTTACAACAACCACGTGGAGGCTCATCCAGCCGTTGGTGGAAAGAAATACGTGAAACGCGCGGATTGTGTCGGGTTGTGTCTCATGGACCTTCACTTTTCCTTCCTTTCCTTGGATTGGAATCTGAAGGAAGGACCTTCTTTTGACGGATATAAAAAGATATATATCCCATTCATCACTTTGGAGCTAAAGCACAGCACAGCACAGCACACCACAAAACTCTCCTCATCACATAGCTAAACACAATTAAGACACATTTAGACACAGAGAGAGAGAGGGAGTTGGAGATTAGTTAGTTGTTAATCAAAATCATTAAGGTCTAATCATGGAGTTGTCTTGGCCGGAGAGTGTGCTATCAAATAGGGAAAGGGTGATGGAGGAGTTGATCCAAGGGCGTGAGCTTGCGAGTCAACTTTGTAGGGTTCTTGATGATCATAAGTCAACACTTGTTAGTGGTTGTGGTGGAGGAGATGTTGGGTCGGCTGAGGGTCTTGTTACTAAGATTTTGGGGTCATTTGCAAATACCCTTTTGATCTTAAATGGGAAGGAGGCTGACGGGGAGATTGTTTCTGGTGATCAGATTCGAGGGAATAGTAGTGGTGGTGGCTCTGCAGATTCATCATCTTGGGATGCCAATCATGCTATTATTAAGTCTGAAGATTTTCATGAGGAGATGGAGATCAGTTGTAAGAGTGCTTCAACCTCCAAGGATCGTAGGGGTTCTTACAAGAGAAGGTAAATTAATTATTATTTACTACACTTCAAGTGATTTCTTTTAATTTTTTTTTTTGGCTGAGGATTCTTAATTTCAATGAAGGGTTTTGCTCTATGAGGGTCTATCCCACATATGAGCTCCCATGAGAAATTACACTAAAGAATTTTGTTTAATAACAAATGTTAATTTATTCACAACAATTGTTAGATTCGCATAAATTCATAAGTTTTTTTTTTTTGAAATAATTATTTACATGCATGTTAATTATAACTGTTAATTTACTCATTACTGTTAGATTATGTTAATATTAATCTAACAGCTGTCGTGAATAATTTACGGAGAAGTGAGGACCACGCCCCTTGCTTTTGATAGGTTCATATTCATTCTATTCTATGCCATAAACTAACAAAATTAGGATATACTTTGCAATTTCCCTCTATTGAGTGACTTAAATCCCCCTCAATCCTATCTTAATTACCACCATATAGCGCATTATCAGTAATCAACTAACCAATCATTTCATCCACATGAGAATTTTTCCAAACTAATGAAGTTCTAAACAAGAGAGTCACTTCTTAATTATTTGCAGGAGAACTTCACACTCTTGGACTAGAGACGCTCAGGATTTGACTGACGACGGTCATTCATGGAGAAAGTACGGACAAAAAGTCATCCATAATGCCAAGCACCCAAGGTACACCTTAATTGGGAAATCAAATATAAATTCGAATATTCGACACAAATTAAAGTGACAATATTTTGTTTCAAGAAATGAAGTTGACCAAGATCATGGTAAATGATGCAGGAACTACTTTAGGTGCACCCACAAATTCGATCAATTGTGCCAAGCAACCAAACAGGTGCAAAAAATTCTAGATGATCCACCAATTTTTCGGACCACATATTATGGCAACCACACATGCAGAGACTACTTGAAAGCTTCTGAGTTGGTCTTGGATTGCACAAGCCCTAGAGAGTCTTCAAGTTACATCAGATTTGGCGACATTAAGCAAGACCACCCCTTTTTCTCATCTTTGACATCAGTGAAGAAAGAGGTCATCATCAAGGAAGAGAAACCACAACCAAGTGATGATCATATGATGGCAAGCCATCACCAAAACCATTCATCATCCTGTGATTATATTGTGTCACCTCATCCGACGGCATTCAAGTCGTCTTGTCCCCTGAGTGGGCTTTCGTCAACCATTGATCCGTATGATCATGAGGGCGATGTGATGTCTAGTTTAATTGTGGAGCCTTATTACTTTGATGATGAAGTTTTGCAATATGAATTTTGAATTTTGATGTACTTACTTTGAGGTGGAAGAGAAAAAGAAGAGAAAAGCCCGAGTTGATGAGGAATCTCAAGCAATTTGTTGGACACTTTTGGGTATTGGCAATCTAGCCTTTGTTATGATGTGTATGATAGGGGTTGTGTAGAAATCAGGTCTTTGCCAATTCTGGTAAAAGAAAAACACATGTTCATCCTTCGTATCATTTAGTTTTTTTTCTACTCTAAATATGAAATGCCTTCTTACAACTACAAATTGGCCCCAAAGTCAAATTGAGCCAACAGCTACAAAAATCTTAAGATGAAACCATTTATACTTTTATCAAGCGAATTTTTTGCCCATCAACCCTACACGTATACTTTGCACAAATTTATTACGTACGTTTTAGAAATCAATGGTAAGATGATAATAAGTTACATTTTTTCCTATGGCTTTTTATCACAAAACGTCCCTGACGTTTACGAAACTATCAGATTGCATCCTTAAAGTTTTTTTGTATCACTCATGGTCCCTAACGTTAATATGAGTGCTCTTAAATGGTCCTTCTGTCAACAAAAACTGTTAAATCCAAGGATATAATCGTCAAATCAATCCAAAATTATAAAATATATATTTTTTATTTCCTTCCCTCCCTTCTTTCTTCTTCTTCTTCTTCTCTCTCCGCCAATATCTATTCTTCTGCTTCTCTTTACCTTCTTATAGGTCCGCAATGTATTCTAACAGGAGGAGGATGCCAAAATTAGCTTTGCTTGTCTCTCATCCATTCAACAAAATTATCAATAATCACAGGCCATGCTTGATCCGAATCATAGTTTTGAAGGTCCGGAAAACTTATCTGCCAAAAGTAAAGATTCATTGAATTAAAACAACTCAATCAGAGAGAGAGAGAGAGAGAGCAGGAGAGGAGGGGGGAGGTGTTGGGTTCTATAGAAGTCAGAAAGTTAGATCCAGGTACAGGAAGAGCTAATATCCCTCGAATGGAGGTTTTCACTTTTATATTCCCATTCAGGGCTATTGTTTAGTGTTTAAGAGTTTAAACTATCAAATAGGTCAATTAGACTTGAGATTATTCCTGAGTGCATTCTGATTCATCACACAACTCACTGATTGCATACTTATAAATTATTCCTGAGTGCTTCAAAACCTTTACTTTACCTTAATAATACCCATGCCCTGCTCTTGCTGTAAAACAAGGCCGTGAGGGTAGCCATGAGAAGCCATCAAACAAAGCTTATCTGCCATGGCCGAGAGAAACCAGTTTCAGAAACCAAATTTCTCTCCTTTTTGGTGCGTCGTGCCTCTTCTTCACACCACCATAAACTGATCCATTCCTGGACCTCAAAACCCAAGATTTCTCACAATTTGGTCTTTTTCATTTTGAGCTGCAGCCACACATAATAAAAATCGAAAATAACAAAGTTGGATTTTATGTCATCCAGTTGTTTGATCGATAAATTTCTGATCTTAGAATCCAGGTAGGATTTCTCACGTCAGACAAAAAGTGTTTGTTTTCTTCCACCTTGCTAGGAAAGAAGAAAAAGGAGAGAGTGATAGAGGATAGGAGAAAAAAAAAGAGAAACAGAGAGAGAAGAGATAATCTGGCGGAGAGAAAGAAGAAGAGAAGAAAAGAAAGAGAGAAAGGGAAGGGAAAAAAAAAATTTATAATTTTGGATTGAATGACGATTATATCCCTGAATTTAACAGTTTTTTTGATAGAGGGACTATTTAAGAGCACCTACATTAACGTTAGGGACCATAAATGATACAAAAAAACTTTAAGGATGCAATCTGATAGTTTCGCAAACGGCAGGGACGTTTTGTGATAAAAAGCCTTTTCCTATTTATCAACTTTCATTCATGTATACATGGGCTTAGTCAAGTTGACTACAACGAATGTGTTCCACACTCTGCATCCAAATTTGAATCCCTAGAGATAGACTGAGACTCTCAATCCGATAATCTATAATTAGGATTGACTTCAGAAATCAAATATGCATTAGAGTTGCTCTATAAGCCAATAATAATTTGATTCAATAACTAAATATAAGACATGATTTGATTTTTATATGTTTCATATAGATATTATATATGCGTGAGAGTAATTTGAGTCCTATACATGCATCGAGAATACACTTGAACTATTTATTTGTAATGAAATATCAAAATTTTGAAACAAAAAATAGATGCATAAAATAAAAGAACATCATTAACGTTAGTAACGAGATTTTGATTCTCTTCTTCTAGGTCTTAAAATGAATTCAATCTGATAATTCAACTTATAAATGAATTCGAATTTGAAATGAGGCTCTCAAATTCGAATACGGTCCGTTTATGGACCTACTTAACTTTCTCCCTTTCTATAGTAACTTTCATTTAACGAAACACAAGATCTACCGTAACTTTCACTACACACAAATCTATCATAACTTCTATCCTAAAATTTGAAGTTCAATCTCAAATATGTTTAGGGTGTTTCTTGGAAGGAATAACCTATATCCCTATATCCTCACTCCTATAGACCTAACAACTAAAGCCAAAAGGTGAGTTTATTTTTAAATTCCTCTCATGACTAAAGTTTGCAGACACGGCATTTGGGTTATCTCGTGCATTGACCAACCTTTGGCATTATATAATACCATAAGATCAAGCAGCCTAAAACTAATCGTCCCTTCTCGTTGACATGATTAAACTATAAGAGCTACTCTCCTTTAACTTCTATGACTTTTGGTACATCCCCTTCTTCTAATCACCAGAATCTTCCAGTGTGAACGTTCATGCTAATTAAGGTGAGCAAAACTTTCAACAACAAACGTGGCTCACATTCTACTTTGCAAGTTGGTCCAATTTTCTAGTCCGTACGTGACAGAATCACAGCTGTTTTTTTTTTGCTTCAGGTTAAGGTTCACGATACTTTTTTAATATCTCACAATGCTGCATTATTAATCATTGTAACGCATCATGACAACGTAATAAGACAATCAAACGATTAACCTAAAGAATCAAGTCAAGAATCAAGTCTGGAATCTACAAGATATGAGAAATCCTAAAAACCCTAGAAAACAAAAGGAAACAAAAGGAAATTAACAAAAGTTTCTATAAAAAAAAAACTTTGCAAAATATTAAAAGGCTCGATTGGGCTGCTAAACGATCTCAAATGCCCGAAAAAGCACACACGTCATTATGAAGGTGGGTTATGGGCCCAAAAATCTGACTCCAGCCCAGACTTGCAACTTGCTGGTTTTACCTTTGCGCATGCGAACTTCCAACTCCTCTTCTATCGCTGCAGCCATATATTCTACATAAAAAAGCAGTTGGAATTACTCTTACTACAAAGCTAAATTGAAGGAAATTTTGAATTTCATTTTCAGTGTGCATTCTTTTTTTTTTTTTTTGGTTTAGTTTTTCATACTTGCATAATGGAAGCCAAATGGTTTTTTTAAAAAAAAAATTAAAAGAAGTCCACAAATACAGACACAACTCAATGTCATATATTTGTATAAAAGATTTTGGTTGAATCGATTAGTCACCTATCAGTGGGTGTGTAAAGCAAGAAAACAACTTTGTTTGACGATTAAGGTGTGTAAGCAAGAAAACTAGTTCCTCTTGCAGTCCTTAAACCAAGCGATTATATGGGAAACAAGACAATTGACCTTCTTCTTTATCGCTCTACAGCTCCCTTTAGATTAATCTCTTCGATTAATTAATGTATAGTTAATAATCAACTCTCTTAACTAACACACGTATTGAACTTGACTCCTTCTTCATGGGGGGCAAAGCAAGGCGGCAAGAGCTCGAGTGTGAACTTTCCTCTAAGCTAATTGTTAATTGCTAATTGCTGAGTTGCTGACTCTGAAACGCTTTCCTCCAACTCCAGTCAAATCTGATGATAATGTTTATTTATTATTATTACGTACGTACATGTACACAACAATTAGGCAATTAATAAACTAGATTCATTAGGTTTCCTTTTCTTTTTCACGTAGCATTTCAATAATTTCATTTGAATTCTTTATATTTAAGAGAAAAAAAAAAAACTTTGGTGACATATATACTCGCTCTTCGTATAATTACCGAAGTGATGGAATCCACACATGTTGATGTTTATTTTTTCTTCTCATTTTGGTTCAGCAATACAACAAACTCTTTGGCGTGAATTTGGAATTCAAAATCTTTTCTAAAAAAGTGGAGACTTAATGTGACCTGATCAAATGATTTATAGACCAACGAGCGAAGTTTTATTGGCCGAATAAATTGGCAAAAAAAAAATTGAAGAAAAATTGGGATCACGTTGCTTTGCTTTGCCCTTTCAGACGAAAAGTCGAACTATTGAAGTGAATCAATCTGGATCGGAGGTACACGTGATTCCATTTTGCCTTGATCTCATAAATTGTCTAAAATTAACCACATGCATGCAGTAGAGGATAGAGCTAACTATTCGTCTTTTTTGGCTTATCCTTTCCGTAAACAGAATCTATTAAGTACTTCACAAGAGTTATATCCTTTTTAATCTCGCTTAAGATCGATGTATAAGCCCTAAGACCAGGGTTGTATAATACAATAAGCACTCGAGGTTGGTGCAGATCGGGGTTTGGCGAATTTTCTATTAGGAATTTCACGATATTCATGAAAAATGAAATGTCAATGTGTAGATGGAGGGATTTGAAAGAAAGGACTTGGATTTGACAACAATGCTAAATTTGTTGCAAAAACAGGAACTACATCAGATTGAAGGAATAAACCTAAACCGTATTGAATGCGTTTGAAATAATTAGATGTAGTACATTTGAAATGACTATATGAAAGTTTTATTACTTTCTTTCTTGTTTAAATATTGGTATACATGAATTGTGGAGACAATTATTTTACCATACAATCTTCTCTAAATCCACTGACATGAAACCCCTTCATCCAAATCTAGCCTTGAATCATTCATGGATAGAAAGGTTTTTTCTTTTTCTTTTTCTTTTGATCAAAATAAAAGGTTTATCTTCAGTTGTATTATCACTAGCACATGAGGCATTATAGGGTTTTTTATTTGGGGGATGCTTATCCACAAGTTGGAAATCTAATGATGGGTTTTGGACAGCATATATATAAAACAAAGATGTAACTACCAACTTCTTGTCCTCTCATTAACAATCCGACTTTTACCTTTTATCACATCTCAGACTCAGCCTCCACCACCAAGCTCAAAAACTTAAACTTCACAAGGATATAATAGTAATTTAGGCAATCAGCTTTGTCTGATCAAATAGGGATGAAGATAATACTATCTTAATACAGAACAGATGGCCTAACAACTTGACATTTTATTGGTTATTCAAATTAGAAAAAATAACATTAAATTTCCAGGGCCAGGTAGGAGGAAGCAGTGGATGATGACATCAGAATGACAAGAGGCGATGACGTAGCACGACAGCAACGTTAATAGAAGAGCGCCTGTGGTGGAAGCATCGCCCCACATGTTTTATGACGTGGAGGCTCATCTAGCCGTTGGTGGGAAGAGGAGCCTGAATCTCGGGGGTAGGGTTCTTTTGTGTCTTTGGATGGACCTTCATTCCTTCTTCCTTGCGTTGCAATTTGAGAGGAGCAGCTCTTTTTGACGCATATATAAAGCCATTGTACGAGTCACGACCCATCATTTTGCCTACAGCCCACCACAAAAACTCTCCTCCTCACCTTACATATAGCTAAAACACATTATTAAAGATTAATTCGTTGTTAATCAAAATTATTAAGGTCTAATCATGGAGTGGTTTTGGCCGGAGAGTGTGTTATCAAATGGGGAAAGGGTGAAGGAAGAGTTGATGCAAGGGCGTGAGCTTGCAGGTCAACTTTGTAGGGTTTTTGATGATCACAAGTCAACACTTGATAGTGGTTTTGGTGGTGGTGGTGGTGGTGGTGGTTCGGCTGAGGGTCTTGTTGATAAGATTTTGGGGTCATTTGCAAATGCCCTTTTGATCTTGAATGGAAAAGAGTCTGATGATCAGGAGCTTGTTTCTGGTGATCAGATTCAAGGGATCAGTAGTGGTGGTGGCTCTGCAAATTCATCATCTTGGGATGCCAATCATGCTATTATTAAGTCTGAAGATTTTCATGAGGAGATCAGTTGTAAGAGTGCTTCAACCTTCAAGGATCGTAGGGGTTCTTACAAGAGAAGGTAAATTAATTATTATTTACTACACTTCAAGTGATTTCTTTCAAAAAAATTTGGCTGAGGATTCTTAATTTCAATGAAGGGTTTTGCTCTATGAGGGTCTATCCCACATATGAACTCCCATGTGAAATTACACTAAAGAATTTTGCTTAATAACAAATGTTAATTTAGCCAGAACAACTGTTAGATTCGCATAAATTCATAAATTTTCTGCTGAAATAATTATTTACATGTATGCTAACTGTTAATTTACTCACAACAATTGTTGAATTATGTTAATATTAATCTAACAGCTGTCGTGAATAATTTACTCACAATAGCTGTTAGATTCAATACATGCATAAAGTTTCTATTAAGACAAAATAAGGGAGAAGTGAGGACCATGCCACTTGCTTTTGATAGGTTCATATTCATTCTATTCTATGCCATAAACTAACAAAATTAGGATATACTTTACTATTTCCCTCTATTGAGTGACTTAAATACCCCTTAATCCTATCTTAATTACCACCCTATAGCATTATCAATAATCCATAAACCAATCATTTCATCCACATGAGAATTTTCCCAAATGAATGAAGTTCTAAATAAAAGAGTCACTTCTTAATCATTTGCAGGAAAACTTCACACTTTTTTACTAGAGACACTCAGGATTTGACTGACGACGGTCATGCATGGAGAAAATACGGACAAAAAGTCATCCATAATGCCAAGCACCCAAGGTACACCTTAATTGGGAAATCAAATATAAATTCGAATATTCGACACAAATTAAAGTGACTATATTTTGTTTCAAGAAATGAAGTTGACCAATATCATGTTAAATGATGCAGGAACTACTTTAGGTGCACCCACAAATTCGATCAATCGTGCCAAGCAACCAAACATGTGCAACAAATTCTAGATGATCCACCAGTTTTTCGGACCACATATTATGGCAACCACACATGCAGAGACTACTTGAAAGCTTCTGAGTTGGTCTTGGATTGCACAAGCCCTAGAGAGTCTTCAAGTTACATCAGATTTGGCGACTTTAAGCAAGACCACCCCTTTTTCTCATCTTTGACATCAGTGAAGAAAGAGGTCGTCATCAAGGAAGAGAAACCACAACCAAGTGATGATCATATGATGGCAAGCCATCACCGCAACCATTCATCATCGTGTGATTATATTGTGTCACCTCATCCGACGGCGTTCGAGTATTCTTGTCCCCTGAGCGGGCTTTCGTCAACCATTGATCCGTATGATCATGAGGGCGATGTGATGTCTAGTTTAATTGTGGAGCCTTATTACTTTGATGATGAAGTTTTGCAATATGAATTTTGAATTTTGATGTACTTACTTTGAGGTGGAAGAGAAAAAGAAGAGAAAAGCCCGAGTTGATGAGGAATCTCAAGCAATTTGTTGGATACTTTTAGGTATCGGGCATTGGCAATATAGCCTTTGTTATGATGTGTATAATAGGGGCCGTCCCTGAGATTTTGAGGGCCCTGTGCGAAACTTAAATTGGGGCCTCACATAATCTAATACAAAAATATTATAAATAAAAATTTAATATAACTTAATGTCATAAACATTTTTTTTTTATAACTAAAAGTCACCATCAATAAACATGTCATGACAATCCGAAATCAAATTCATAAAAATTTAAATGTTTCCATTTGATAAAGTTAAATATTAGTATGTTTGGTACAAAAATAAGCTCCTTGTGCCCCTACAAAGTCCCTTGCTGCCTCCAATAAGCAATCTATGTTTAATAGGAAAAAAAAAATTGGCAATGACAAATTAAAGAGTAGTTGCACACAAATGTCATTAACAAAGAAAAATTCCAAACCCCTATAACCTGGAAGAAAACCCCAGCAAGAAATAGATAAATAATTCTAAAAACTATATTCTCATATAACCAATCACCAACATGATAATAATTTAATAAAATAAGTCATGTAATATATAGAATAGATTGAAATTTTAGATATATACTTGAATTTGAATTGAGATTTGAAGCTGACTATTTGATTTTGATGGTCTTTATGAATTTAGGAATTAGGGTTTTCTTTTTTTGGTGTTGAAATTCCTGAAATTGAAAGAATTATAAAAATTGTCTCAAGATTGAAAAAATAACCAAAGAGAGATTGATGAATGATGATGATTACGTACTAGAGAATCAGAAGAAACTATGAAGTTTTTGTTTTTAAATGAAGAGAGTACTTTTCTTGGAGGAGAAAACTTTTTTTTTAATTTTTAAAAGAATGATAAGGGGGGAGTAGAAAGTTTCTTTTTTTAAGGCTTTCTGTTTTTATTTATTTATAATTATGTAAAGTTTGTTGTTATAATACAAAAATAGTATAAAAAAAAGGCAAATAGATGGACTTTGATAAGAATCGAAGCCAGGCGCTTTTGTTAAGTGAATACGCGCTGCAGCCAACTCCACTAATGCGCACTCTTGTACAAATGTTTAGCACGCTGTAATATATATACAATTTATATAATATTAATATATATATAATATAAACAATTTTTTTTTCGGGGGCCCTCAAGAATTCGGGGCCCTGTGCGGTGGCGCCACTTGCACCACCCCAGGGCCGCCCCTAGAAATCAGGTGTTTGCCAATTTTGGTAAAAGAAAAACACATGTTCATCCTTCGTATCATTTAGTTTTTTTCTACTCTAAATATGAAATGCCTTCTTACAACTACAAATTGGCCCCAAAGTCAAATTGAGCCAACAGCTACAAAAATCTTAAGATGAAACCATTTATACTTTTATCAAGCGAATTTTTTGCCCATCAACCCTACACGTATACTTTGCACAAATTTATTACGTACGTTTTAGAAATCAATGACAAGATGATAATAAGTTACATTTTTTCTTATTTATCAACTTTCATTCATGTATACATGGGCTTAGTCAAGTTGAGTACAACGAATGTGCTCCACACTTTGGATCCAAATTCGAATCCCTAGAGATAGACTGAGACTCTCAATCCGATAATCTATAATTAGGATTGACTTAACAAATCAAATATGCATTAGAGTTGCTCTATAAGCCAATAATTATTTGATTCAATAACTAAATATAAGATATGATTTGATTTTTATATGTTTCATATAGATATTATATATGCGTGAGAGTAATTTGAGTTCTATACGTGCATCGAGAATACACTTGAACTATTTATTTGTAATGAAATATCAAAATTTTGAAACAAAAAATAGATGCATAAAATAAAAGAACGTCATTAACGTTAGTAACAAGATTTTGATTCTCGTCTTTTAGGTCTTAAAATGAATTCGATAATAATCTAGCATAAGAATCTAATGTTGATGGGGTTGGACTGTCCAATCCGATAATTCAACTTATAAATGAATTCGGATTTGAAATAAGGCTTCTCAAATTCGAATACGATCCGTTTATAGACCTACTTAACTTTCTCCCTTTCTATGGTAACTTTTCATTATACCAAACACAAGATCTACGGTAACTTTCACTGCACACAAATCTATCATAACGTCTATCCTAAAGTTTGAAGTTCAATCTCAAATATGTTTAGGGTGTTTCTCGGAAGGAATAACCTATATCCTCAATCCTATAGACCTAACAACTAAAGCCAAAAGGTGAGTTTATTTTTAAATTCCTCTCATGACTACTGAAGTTTGCAGACATGGCATTTGGGTAATTATCTCGTGCATTGACCAACTTTTGGCATTATATCAACATCTTCTAATACCATAAGATCAAACAGCCTAAAACTAATCGTCCCTTCTCGTTGACATGATTAAACTATAAGAAACAGTTCTATTTTCGTGTAATTTTTATTTTTATCCAGCTACTCTCCTGTAACTTCTATGACTCTTGGTACATCCCCTTCTTCTAATCACCGCTAGAATCTTCCAGTGTGAACGTTCATGCTAATTAAGGTGACCAAAACTTTCAACAACAAACGTTCAATTTTCTAGTCCGTACGTGACAGAATCACGGCTGTTTTTTTTGCTTCAGATTCAAGGTTCACGAACTTTGTTAATATCTCACAATATTGCATTATTAATCATTGTAAAAGTGATGCATTGTGACAACGTAATAAGGCAATTAAACTATTAACCTAAAGAACCAAGTCTATAATCCACGAGATATGAGAAAGCCTCTCATTTATTGAATTCAGAATAATAACATAATCCACTAGCCACGGGCTAAAGTTGATTTAAACACTCCTAGAAACCCTAAGAAACAAAAATGGAAATTAACAAAAGTTTCTTAAAAAAACTTGCAAAATATTAAAAGGCTCATTTGGGCTGCTAAATGCCCGAAAAAGCACATACGTCATGACAAAGGAGGCTAGCTATGATCAATTCCATGATGTTTTTTTCCATCTTCCTCTCTCCACCCCAAAAGAAAGTACAATGCTTCTCAATGAATAAAGAGACACAGGAGGCATAGCTATGATCACCCATCTGAATCCTGGCTCCTCAAAAAGGTATTAGAAACATGCAAGGCTCCATTTGGCATTGCGGTGCTGGCAAAAGAAGCCGCTTATTTCAGAAATTTTAAGCCTCAAAATGTTTGGTAAACCAAAACAACATCGGCCATGGGCCCAAAAATCAGAGTTGGGGCCAGATTTGCAACTTGCCTGTTTTACTTTTGCGCACGCGAAGTTCCAACTCTTCTTCTATCATCTCAGCCATATGTTCTCCATAAAAAAGCAGTTGGAATTACTCTTCCTGCAAAGCTAAATTCAAGGGAATTTTGACCTTCATTTCAGTGTGCTTTCTTCTTTATTTTTTTAGTTTACTTTTTCATACTTGCATAATGGAAGCCAAATGATTTTTTGTTTTTTATTAAAAAGAGTTCACAAATACAGACACAACCCAATATCATATATTTGTATAAAAGATTTTGGTTGAATCGAATTGTCACCTATCAGTGGGTGTGTAAAGCAAGAAAACAGCTGTCTTTGACGATTAAGGTGTGGAAGCAAGAAAACCAGTTCCTCTCGCAGTCCTTAAACCAAGCGATTATATGGGAAACAAGACAATTAATTGTACAATCTTATTTCAGTTGACCTTCTTCTTTATCGCTCTACAGCTCCTTTTAGATTAATCTCTTTC
The DNA here is from genome assembly GCF_965620075.1 of Prunus avium. Classification (NCBI taxonomy): domain Eukaryota; kingdom Viridiplantae; phylum Streptophyta; class Magnoliopsida; order Rosales; family Rosaceae; genus Prunus; species Prunus avium. Next base: position 4,283,912 of record NC_142289.1, read on the forward strand.
ATTAGTTAATGTATAGTTAATAATCAACTCTCTTAACTAACACACGTGTTGACTCCTTCTTCATGGGAGGCGAAGCAAGGCGGCAAGAACTCGAATGTGAACTTTCCTCTAAGCTAATTGCTAATTGCTGAGTTGCTGACTCTGAAACGCTTTCCTCCAACTCCAATCAAATCTGATGTGATGATAATGTTTATTTATTATTACATGTACACAACAATAAGGCAATAAACTAGATTCATTAGGTTTCCTTTCCCTTTCAATAATTTCATTTGTATTCTTTTAGTTGAAGAGGCAAAAAAAAACCTTTGGTGAAATATATACTCACTCTTCGTATAATAACCAATGTGGTGGAATCCACGCATGTTGATGATTTAAAAAAAAAAAAAATTATAATCATCATTTTGGTTCAACAATACTACAAACTCTTTGGCATGAATTTGGAATTCAAAATCTTTTCTAACAAAGTGGAGACTTAATGTGACTCGACCAAATGATTTATAGACCAGCGAGCAAAGTTTTTATGGCCAAATAAATTGGCAAAAAAACAAAGAAACAAAAAAACAAAAAAGTTGGGATCACGTTGCTTCTTTTTTTATTTCTCAGATTAAGACCAGAGGCCTGGGATCACGTTGCTTTGCTTTGCCCTTGCAGCCGAAAAGTTGAACTATGAAGTGAATCAAATCTGGATCAACTGTACACGTGATTGCATTGCCTTGATCTCATAGATTGTTTAAAGTTAACCACATGCATGCAGTAGAGGATAGAGCTAACTATTCGTCTTTTATTGCTTATCCTTTTCCGTAAACAGAACCTATTAATTAATTACTTTATTGTTAAAGTTCACAAGAGTTATATCCTTTTTAATCTCGCTTAAGATCGATGTTATTAATTAGCCTAAGACCAGGGTTGTATAATACAACAAGCACTCGAGGTTGGTGCAGATCGGGGTTTGGCTAGTTTTCTATTAGGACTTTCGCGAGATTCATGCAAAACGAAATGCCAATTTGTTTTGGTTGCCAACTTCATTCATACACAACACTTTTGGACAACATTTCATTATAGTATGAAGTTTGAATTTTCCGCTTTGTTTGGATGGAGGGATTTGAAAGAAAGGATTTGGATTTGACAACAATGCTAAATTTGCTAAACAAAATAAAAACTATATCAGATTGAATGCATTTGAAATAATTAGATGTAGTGCATTTGAAATCCATTTGTTTTATTCCTTTCTTTCTTGTTTAAATCTTGATTTACATGAATTGTAATAGTCTATAATACAAACAATTTTCCGATATAATCTCATCTAAATCCATTAATTTGAAATCCCTTCATTCAAATCTAGCATGGACCACGATGATCACTCATAATAGAAAGGTTATCCTTTTCTTTTGATAAAAATAAAAGATTTATCTTCACTTGTATTATCACTAGCACATGAGATGATGAGACATTTTGGGTTGGACACGATAGAACAAAGATGTAACTACCAACTTGTTGTCCTCTCATAACAAAGCCAAAAATGCCCCCTGACTTTTACCTTTTATCACATCTCAAAATCAGCCTTCCCAGGCTCAAATCAAAACCTTAAACTTTGTCTGATCAAATAGGGATGAAGATAATACTATTTTAAGGTCTGATATTTTAGATGGCCTATCAACTTGCCATTTTATTGGTTATTCAAATTAGAAAAAAATAACATTAAATTTTCAGAGGCCCAGGTAGGAAGGAGAGGATGACAACATCAGAATGACCAGAAGCGATGACGTCGCACGACAGCAACGTTAATAGAAGAGCGCGTGTAGAAGCATTGCGCCACATGTTGCATGACGTGGAGGCTCATCTAGCCGTTGGTGGGAAGAGGGGCCTGAATCTCGGGGGTAGGGTTCTTTTTTGTCTTTGTATGGACCTTCATTCCTTCTTCCTTGCATTGCAATTTGAGAGGAGCAGCTCTCTTTGACGCCTATATAAAGCCTACAGCCCACCACAAAAACTCTCCTCCTCACATATAGCTAAAACACATTATTAAGGATTAATTAGTTGTTAATCAAAATTATTAAGGTCTAATCATGGAGTTGTCTTGGCCGGAGAGTGTGTTATCAAATGGGGGAAGGGTGAAGGAAGAGTTGATGCAAGGGCGTGAGCTTGCAGGTAAACTTTGTAGGGTTTTTGATGATCACAAGTCAACACTTGTTAGTGGTTTTGGTGGTGGTGGTGGTGGTGGTGTTGGTTCGGCTGAGGATCTTGTTGATAAGATTTTGGGGTCATTTGCAAATACCCTTTTGATCTTAAATGGAAAAGAGTCTGATGGGGAGATTGTTTCTGGTGATCAGATTCAAGGGATCAGTAGTGGTGGCTCTGCAGATTCATCATCTTGGGATGCTAATCATACGGCGGCTGTTATTAAGTCTGAAGATTTTTATGAGGAGAGTTGTAAGAGTACTTCAACCTTCAAGGATCGTAGAGGTTCTTACAAGAGAAGGTAAATTAATACATCCATTTACAGAGTGATCATCATCAACTCGTTTAGTTAATTATTGGATGGATTCTTCAACTCACGACTGATTGATTGATGGTTTAATCTTAAAATTTCATATGCTCTATGTGGGATCTAACTCCTGGTAGGAGTTCATGTGAAATATACTACTGAAAAGTTTTGCTCATAACAATTATCCACACACACGTAAATAAAATATAGTAATTTTATTGTGATAAAATAAGACAGTTGTTAATTTCGTCTTCAATAAAATTAAAAAATTAAAAAAATTGGTCACACCAATTGTTAGATTCACTTAAATTCATAAAATTTCTATTGCGACAATATAATTCACATGCGTGTTATATAATAAGTATTAATTTACTCACAACAGCTGTTAGATTCGTATAGATGCATAAAATTTCTATTGAGACAAAATAAGGTAGGAGTTAGCTAGGACCACCCCACTTGCTTTGATAGGTTCATTCCATGCCATATACTAATAAAATTAGGATATGCTTTACTCTTTCCCTCTAATGAGTGACTTAAATGTCCCTTACTCCTATCTTAATTATCACCATAGCATTATCAATAATCCATTCATTTCATTTTACTAAACAAAAGAATTACTTTGTTAATTGCTTGCAGAAAGACTTCACACTCTTGGACTAGAGACACTCCTACTTTGACAAACGACGGTCATGGATGGAGAAAATACGGACAAAAACGCATCCTTAATTCCAAGCACTCAAGGTAACATGCATACGATTTGGTCTACTTATAGCTCTCATAATTCCATATGGAAATATATAAATTCGAGTCTTAATTGGACTCAAATTAATTAATAAAGTAATAATTTTTGAATAATTGATGTTGACCATGGTCATGTTATACGATGCAGGAACTACTATAGGTGCACTCACAAGTTCGAACAATCTTGCAAAGCAACCAAATACGTGCAACAAATTCAAGATCATCCACCAATGTTTCGGACCACATATCATGCCAACCACACATGCAGAGACTACCTAAAAGCTTCTGAGTTGGTCTTGGATTGTACAAGTCCTAGAGAGTCTTCAAAGTTCATCAGATTTGGCGACACCAAACAAGATCACCCCTTTTTCTCATCCTTCACATCAGTTAGAAAGGAAGAATTGGTCTTCAAGGAAGAATCGATCATTAAGGAAGAGATACCACCAACAAGTGATGATTGTGTGATGACAAGCCACGACAACCATTCATGGTTGTGTGATTATCTTGTGTCACCCGATCTAACGATGTTCGAGTCCTTTGGGCCCCCGAGCGGGTTCACATCAACCCTCGATGAGTTTGATCATGAGGATGTGATTTCTAGGTTATTGATGGGGTCTTTTGACTTGGATGAAGTTTTGCAATATATTTGAATATTTTGATGCTGAAGTTTTTGCAATAAATTTGTTCCATGGAATAAGTTTTGATGTAGGAACAATCGCTTGTTCAACTTCTGTTTGTAAACATTTATTCATCCAAAAATAGGAAGCAACCTTTGCTTCATTTTTTGCCAATTATGTAAGCTTGCACTTGAAGTATATCCATGATGTTTCTTAATCAAATATCTCTCTAAAATATAACTTACTTAAATCCCTTTTAATTAAGTTATACTTAAAGTGTAATCCAATTAAATTTCAATTAAATTTACTTATTTTAGTTATTCCAATCAAGTTCTTCAATTTTAATAATTGAATTAATGTGATCCACATATATATATATATCTCTCATTTGACCATTCAATTGAGTTATTGAAATTTTAATACTTTCTTGAAGCACCATATATTTATTAATTTTGTTGGACACAATTAGATGTCAAAACGGTTTCCGATTTATCTAATTTTTTGCAAGAAAGAGATCTATGGATGTAGATTTAAAAAAATAGATGGTTTGGATTGTTGAATTTTTTTTTTGTAGGGGACCCTAAATGGTGTCTCTCAAGTTGCAATTTTTTATTTATTACAAAGTGTAATGATTTGAAATGCAATATGATTTAACAAATCACTAAAAGCACGTGCTTCTAATTAGGTTAAATCAAAAGCAAGTAGAGAGTCTTATTCCTTATTAAGTTATGGCATCGAAAATAAATTTGTATTGTATCTCATTTCTGCATAAAATGTCTCATATGAGTTCTTTTTTGTTGGCATAAAATGTCTCATATGATCAGTTAAAAATATGTCAAAATCAAAATATGTACTTAAATAATATTGTGGCCAACCCATGATTGTGGTGATTAAAGCTAATAGATTTTATATGTTGTAGGTCCAAAAAAGACAGATAGTGCATGGAAAAGATTGCTTTAACTACATGAAGTGTGGTTTAATTTGCCTTGGAAATCAAATCCTCCCTCAACCCACTAGCTTTAGGAATGTGTCTTCGCTATGAGACAGAGAACAAAACGATGTTAAGTTAGGGAAAATATTATATTTTACACACCATAGGTGTGTGTATAGGTTTTTTGGGGAGGAGGGTGGTTTTCATAATGAAAGAGCAAATTACAAAAGTAAAAGTATTTGAACTATACATGATGATACATTTTACTTGAGCAACAACGTACGCCTTTTAAGAAACTAGGGCCTCCTATACTCGCTGAAAGAAAATCAAGGATCTATATAGATATTGTCGTGAAATCTCGTGAAATCTTAATATTATGCTATATTGTGTTTTAAAACTAAAGTTCCCATATTATCCTCGAAACGATATTAATAATCTCTTCCGATCGTATGTCCCTTTCCATTTTAAATTTCTTTGTTTTGCTGAGTTATTGCCTTGTGCCTCAAACGAAAGAAGAGATTGAAGATCTTCAGCAAATCGGAAATTACCATCAACCAGCAAATCTAATCTAATGCTTGGAAAGTTCCACTACGAGTGTGAATGTACGAACAGTCAACACTGAACAAGACCAGATATTCACATAAATATATCCTAAATTCCTAATTGGCTGGTCAACCCTCGTGCCACTGAAATTAGAACACAGTGGACCCCCTTCTTTATCTCCAAGTTCATGCTTTATCTCCATACAAAGGTTATAGCTTTTCCAAGTTTTGGATTATAAATTTTGATTAGGCGTGTGTGAAAGTGACTGGGGAATGGCTTTGATTCATTGATTTGGTCCTGCCGGATGAGTCAAGTTTGCTCCACTAGTTAAGTTAATTACTTTTTCTTTTTTATAATCTTCGCTAGAAAACTAAACATAAAGTAAAAAGAGAGACATTCTTTAGGTCTCCAAATGATTTGTATCATAGTAAAACTTTGTTGGCTTATCCTTAACCTTTTCCAATAAGATGTGAACTAATAATTGTTCTAATTCTATAACACAACTCAAATCTACTACAAATCAAAGGGATCATTGTGGATTATATGTAATTAGATCTGAATTCAATGACACAACAAAACCAAGAGGTAGAGTTTAGGTTACTTTTTTTTTGAGTCAAATATAAACTTCATTAAAGGCCAGAGGCAAAGTTTATGTTACTAGATTCTGTTTACATTGAACAATAATTGAGATAAATTATTTTCGCAATCGAAAGTCGGAAAGCCTATAAGGAGGGGATATGGCGACGGTGAGGGGGTTCAATCCAACCATTAAACTTCAACATGATTGGATTGGATTGGACCCCTCACCTATGCCTCCTCATTGTAGCAGCTCCCGTCTAAAGTTGTTGACAAATCCCAAACCCCAAAAAAGACCCATTTCTTCTTTTTAATTTCTCAGTGGGGGAAAGTGTTGAAACTTTGAAAGCTTTGCATCTGAAACGAGTTAAATTTCAACCATAGAAAGGAAAAAAAAAGATAAAATATGACTTTAAATTTTGGATATCTTATTGGATGTCCCATTGGCACAACAACTTTAGATTTTTTTAAAAAAATTGTTGGTTTCCCAAAATTAGCAAAATAAATAAATAAACAAATAAAATGTCCAGAAGGTCAGTACACCAGGCAGCAACGAGTCGATGACGACACAACAGTGACCTCAGGCATGACATGAGACGATATGTCGTATGACGTGGACGGCCATCCGTCCGTTCATCCAAGAGAGACGTCAATCGTGCTGATTGTGTCTCTTTGACGCATATAAAATGGTCTCCCGATCCATCACCAAAATTTATCATAAATTTGTGATATCGACCAAAACTTAAAAATAGAAATAAATAAACAAAAATTAAAAAAAACTTGGAGTGGTCTTTGGCCGGAGGGAGTGTCGTCAAATCGGCAAAGTGAGATGGAGGAGCTGATCCAAGGTCGTGAAGTTGCCAGTGGTCAACTTAGTAGGGTAATTAATCTTCATAATAATAGGTCACTTACTGTTAATGGTGATCATAATCATGATTTGGGATCGGGCGATGATGAAGGTTTTGTTAATAAGATGTTGGGGTCATTTTCGAATACCCTTTTCATCTCAAATGGGAAGGAGATGAAGGAGTTTCATCATCATGATGATCAGGAGCTGATTATTCAAGTGAATACTAGTGGTGGTGGTGGTGGTAGTGGTGCAGGTGCATCATCTTGGGATGTTGATCATCTACTTGATCATGCTATTAAGTATGAAGCTTCTCATGAGGAGACTTGTAAGAGTGCTTCGACCTCCAAGGATCGCAGAGGCTCTTACAAGAAAAGGTATATAATCAATTAATTACATGCACTATACTATTTCATTACTATAATTTACATAGATTCATCAACTCATGGTAATTATATGAGCAAATAGATCTCACTGCAAGATTATACTTTTTGTTTTTGTTTCTAATTAGAGGTAATATCTTTCGTGCATGATTGATTGATTGTTCAAAGTCAAAAGTATTCAATATATACGTCTTAATGAGGTACATGATCGAGTTAATTAATGCATGAAATAATCTTTCTTCTTCGAGAGTGCTTGAATCATGAAAGTAAAATAGGTCAAGAAGAAAGAGTATGAGATTGGGTCGAGCAAGTAAACTATCTTTGTTGGAGAACTTTTTTTTTACAAGTCATCCACACACGCATGAAAAGCATTAGGTCTTTCTTAGTAATTTGATTTCCCCAATTTCAAATTTCATTCATTTTTTTTTTACAAGTACAACCATGAAAACTAACTTTTTTAGCTGTTCTTTGGGGTCTTTCCCCAATTTCATTCTCTTCAAAAAGATACTTTCCTTTTTCCTTCTTTCATTTTTAAATTTTATTACATCATTTCATCAATTTGGAGTAAATTAATGATCAATGAATTTGTAATCAATCCAGTTCTAAACCAAGAGTTGGAAGTTGTTAATTACTTGTAGGAAGACTTGTCACTCTTGGATTAAAGACTCTCCTGCTTTGACTGAAGATGGTCATGCATGGAGGAAGTACGGACAAAAACTCATCCTTAATGCCAAGCACCCAAGGTACGTGTACATACATACAATTTCTCTACAACTTATAGGTGTTGGCAAGAATATTTTTGTTTATTTTGTGTAATTACTGACGCTTTGTAGGTATAGTTTTATTGTAATTAGGATTTCTTTTCTATTGTAACTCTTTTAGGGTTTACCACTTTGTATGTATATCTTCAGAAATATCTCCATGTTGCCTATCAGAAAATTATCATATACTTTGTTTACTTATATTGCAACCTTGGTTAATATCTCAATTAATTGGATATGTTGTGAGCATGCAATGCAGGAACTACTTTAGGTGCACCCACAAATTCGATCAAGCATGCCAAGCAACCAAGCACGTACAGCAAGTTGAAGATGATCCACCATTGTTTCGGACCACAAATTATGGCAACCACACATGCAGAGACTACTTGAAAGCTTCTGAGCTGGTCTTGGATTGTACAAGCCCTAGAGAGTCTTCAAAGTTCATCAGATTTGACGACACCAACCTCTCAAGCAAACAAGAGCACCCCTTTTTCTCGTCGTTTAAATTGCTAAAACAAGAAGAATGTTTCAAGGAAGAGACGACGCCAAGTGATTATATGACAACCCAGCACCACAACCAATTATCATTGAGTGATTATCTTGTATCACCTCCTGATCTTCCGGCATTCGCGTCCCCTGGGCTCATGAGCGGGTTTGCATCAGCCAATATTGCTGAGCTTGATGAGGATGCGATTTATAGGCAAATGGCGTGGTTTAATTATGATGACTTCGCATATGATGAGTTTCTGCAATATATGAGTTGAGGTAGATGATCAGTACCTACGTACTTGCAAAAGTTTGATGTAGGAAAAAGTCGTGTGTTCTGATTTTTGAAGAGAATGATTCTATCGTTGCTTTATTAGTGTAGAAAATCATGTAAAACACTTTATTAGTGTCTTTTTTTGGTTATGGTTACATGATGTTTCTTAATACCAAAATCAATTTTCTCATATATGTATTTACTTATGTAGATCTCTAGAAATAAGCTAGCTATTTCGAAGAAGTTGTCGGAGACTCGGATGATATATATATATATGTTTTGTCATTAATGAGAAAGTGAATTAAACGTTATGGCTTTTCTAAATTTGTTTTGTCATTAATGAGAAAGTGATTGGCAACTTGGTTTGTTAACTGAACTTGTTCATTTTAGTCTGCTAGAACAAAAGAAATATCTTTAGGTCTCCAAATAAATGTATCATAATAAACTTTTTTTTTAGGCTTATCCTATGTTTAAAACTACTAGGATAAGGGGGCGGCTTGTGAATTTTCCCTCGTGGGGACAAAATTTTATATTATGTATCAAACTTAAGTCACTAAAGATAATTTTACAAGTCATGATTATCTAGAACGGGAATATTTTGTTTGAACATTAATTTATCAGTTTCCACAGATTTTACTAGTCCTAACTAATTTATTTTATAATATAACATATGGTATAAAAATTATATGACAGATTCATCGTAGGAATATATAATGACGTTAATCGAATATATTTCATTACAAAACACTTGTCTATTAGCTGGTGAATATAAATGGTAGTGCATATTGCATAAGACAAAGTTCAGTGGAGGCAATTTATATTCTCCGCTGACAAGAAGATGTGAACAATTTTTTATTTTTTTTTCTTCCATGACAAAATTTCTCAAGAGCAGGGATTATATGAAATCGTGTACGAAAATGTGTTTTTTCTCCTTTTTTTGTGGAGGATTATATGAATCAAGAGCTATGGTCTCCCCTTATTCGTTGTATTTAACTCCTTTTTATTTTGATCTATTCGGGCCTGCGTGTGTAAGAGGCTTTGTTCTCTAATCTTCTTTTGCTCATAAAAATAGAAAAAAGAAGAAGAGAGAATTGTGGAGTAGATGAAATCATGTACGAAAAATATAATATCAATAACAACAAGCGGCCCAAGGCTCAAAAATGAAGTTTCAGTTGGGCCCATTGATGTCATTCTTCTTCTTTTTTTCTTTTTTTCTTGTTGATAAGATGATGTCATTCTTCTTTGATTTCTCAATGCATGGATAAAGGCTATAAAGCAAAGTGTTCAAAGCCTGTACTCAATTATAGGTCCTATTCTCATGGAGGCAATCATGCAATGAATCAGAATATAGTAATTTTATTATAACATAAAGTCCCAAATATTTGCAGGATAACATAAAGCAGGGTGGAGGTGGGTGGGTTTAGATGCGAGTGGCAAGGGAGGGAAGAGGTGCATATTTACCCTTAATTTAGACGGAAATTTAGATTGAATTTGAAAAAATTGACGGTAGGCCCTTAATTGGCGATTTAAACAAAATTCAAGTCCTTAATTTACCCAAAAAATTGTTAAGAGACTAAATTAACAATATGCAAATAGTTCAGGGGGTAATATCACAGAAGACACAAATCATTTTACCCAAAAAGAAATATCAGTAACAACAAGTGGCCCAAGGCCCAAAACATGGCCCATTGATGTCATTCTCGTTTTTATCTTTTTTCTTTTGATCAGATGATCTCATTCTTCTTTGATTTCTCAGTGCATGGATAAAGGCTATAAAGCAAAGTGTTCCATTATAAGGTCCTACTTCCATGGATGCAATCATGCAATGAATCAGAATATAGTAATTTTATTATGGCCTATTATTAACACAAAAAAGATACAAACTGAGCACCAGGAAACACTAAAGTCCCAAATATTTGCAGCATAACATAAAAATCAAAATCACTACAAAAACATTTATGTATATATTTTCTCCTCAGTCTTCAACTGAGACTTTGCTTGTTGCCTTTCGACAACTTCCCAACAAAATCAAGCCCATAAAGCCCCCAAACCAGAGCAAGAGATGACAACCAAACTGGGACAGGACCAAGCATCCACAGCAGCATGGGAAAAGTGATGCAGAGCATTCTGCTGCTCACGAGAGCCAGAATGAAGCCTTTCTCAAATATGGTTCTTATGTGTCCAGAAGACGTGAACTCATGATCACCAGATGCATTTATCAAGAAATTGGCATCAATCAAAAACCCAATTGCCATGGAGCTGCACAAGAAGCTCACTGCCAAGGACAATGCTGCTGAGCCATATTTCAGAGCAAAAATCATTGTAGATTGTGACCCAAAAAATGCATGGCTGAAGAGGTGGGTTGCGCTATAGCCGTTGTTTATGAGAGCTGCCAATGAGACTTCAATAAGAATTGCTATGGAGGCTGTGAGTGTTGTGCCCATCAGAGTGTTTCTCAAGCTTTGGACTGCCAGCATGCCTTTCTTGTCATCTCCCTGCATAGCCACCAACATCATATAAATTAGCAAAAATAAGTAATCTAAGATACATTTAATATAATAATGGTGTTTAGAGGGTTGATTAGATGGATATGGTTGGGCTTAATTACCCCATTTAGCTCTAGAAACCATGCTCTCCTCTTCAACATGTTGATCCCAATTGTGGTGTGAGAGGGTTTGTTCTTGAAGTTGTGCCAGAGATAGGCATGGTAGCCTACTGTGAGAAAGAGGCTCAAGGGGACCAAAATGGTGTCTAGATAAACAACCACTCCCATCTCAATTTCTTTGAAGATTGATTCCTAGAGAACCAGAGATGGATTTGTAGCCAAAGCAATCCTATATATTGTGACTTATGAGAGAGCCCAAATCAGTAAAATGAGTCTAGGAAGAGCAAATGGTAGTGGAATTTTCGTCACAAGCAAATGCCTTTTGTGAATGTGTCGTAATTGGTGGGCAGAGTTGTGGAATGTGTATAATGGACATTAAAGTTTTGATGTGGGGTTGGAGGAATATGCAAAAGACTAAGCATTGGTTCTAGTGGCTAGTCCACAAATGTTCTAATTGGATTAATTTTGTCATGGAAATTGTATAAGGGAATGCAACGATTGCGTTATAAAGTTTGATTCGATTTTTAATTCGTAATGTTTCGGCCACATGAAGCCATGGTTGTGTAGCTTGTGTTGTGTGCCTACTTCTAATTGGGTGCTTTTGTATGGCTACTTCAAAAGAATTGCTTAAGTTAAAACCTAACAAAAGCAATTGCGCACTAACATTACTGCACAAGGATTCTGGACCACCTATTTACTGTGAGCTTTCTTATGGGCGTCGGTTAAGAGGATAATGTGTATTCGGTTGTATAATTACATGATTAGAGAGATAAGAATATTAATTACATATATAACTGGTGACGATTATATATAATCACGTGATGAGTGAAATGGATATGAACATAATTATATAAAACTAGTGACGGTTATATATAATCACGTGATGAGAGGGATAAGAACGTAATTGTATACAACTGGTGACGAGTCAACTGAGACTTTGACTATAATTATAAAAATATACATGCATCTGCATTGCTTTCTTAACTTGTTCCTCAACTGAGACTTTGCCTATTGCTTTTGTTGAATTTCCCAACAAAATCAAGCTCAAAGAGCCACAATACCAAGGCCAGGGACGACAATGCCACAGGCACTGGACCAAACAACCACGACATAAGGGGAAATGAGATACAGAGCAACCTGTGGCCTATGAGAGCCAACATGTATCCTCTTTCAAATAGTGTTTGTGTAATTGCAGAAGATGAGAACTCAGCAGAAGCGTTGATGAGAAAAATGGTATCAATCAAGAACACGGTGGCCATAGAGCTGCATAATGAACTAAACAGCAAGATAACTGAGGCAAAACCATATTTGAGAGCAAACATTCTTCCAGACTGTGAACCGAAAAGGGGGCTTTCGATTAAGAGGTGGCTTGCATTGTAGGCATTGTTGGTCAGAGCAGCCAAGGCCAAGCTAAAGGCAATTGCTATTGAAGCTGTGAATATTGCCACCATTTGAGTGTTTCTCAAGCTTTGGACTGTCAGCATAGCCTTCAAACCATCACCCTGCAAATCATTTAATTTAATTAAGACTAGAAACCTCAAATTGAGGCTCTCTTTTTTTCAAGTGGGATTTCGAAAATCATGAAGAGGGTTTTGGACTTACCTCCATAATTTCTAGAAACCATATTCTTCTTCTCATTGAGTCAATTCCAATGGTTGTATGAGATGGCTTGGTCTTGAAGGTATGCCATAAATATGCGTGGTAACTTATTAGAAGGAAGAGGCTCAAGGAGACCAATATGGTGTCTAAATAAACAAGCACTTCCATATTCTCTTCAGATTGGAGGCATGGAAGAGGGTATGAATAATGTTTTGAAGGTGGCAAAATCTATTTGTGAAAGATGGTTCGGAACAGCTGGTATTATGTATGATGGACATTGTAAATTTGTGTGGCTGGGGTTTGAGTAATCCACAATACGCCTAATAATTTATATGGGCATGCTGTTGTAAGTTGACCTAATTAAACTCAACTGATTTGCCAAGCTAAAGTAGATGGCTAGATGCCCACTATGGATATAGTTTAACAAGTTAAGTAGGTCAAGACTAAAAACAAATGCTCTAAATAAATTTTAAAAAAAACCCCTCTTTATAACCTCTTATTTTATTTTATTTTTCAAAAGTTTGACAGCAAAAAGCCCAATGCCTACAAAGTTGTAAAGGCATGAGAACCCAAATGCAAAAACCATCTCAAGAGAATAGCGTTGGAAAGAAGGCCCAACAGGAAGCCATTTAGATTGGGCGAAAGTCAGTACCGGTACCAGTAAGGTGCGGTGTCGTTTTCAGTTGTTTGCCTGTTTCTTGCTCACTTTACCATCTCAGAAAATACTGCGCTGATAGTTTTAGAGGAAGAGGGGAGGTGAGAGAAATGGAACAGAGATTGTTGTGGTGTGAAAAGGGCTCGCTTTTAGGGTTCATATTTGGGGTTATTTTCATTATATGCAACGAGTGCATCATACAGTGTAATGCTTCAATCCACGAGTACAGAAACGAAGCTTTCAGTCCTCAGTCAAACGCCTTCTTCTTCCATGGCGGGAGCGAGGGCCTCTACGCTTCTAAGGTCCATGGTTCTGCTGATTCTTCGTCCACAGACAATCATCACCTCAAGGGCAAGTCCTTCATCAGGTCACTAATTTCTATTACTTCCTTTTATCCTCTCTTTGTTGCAAATTTTGTTACTTTATATGCTACCTGGTAGTTGTAGAATCATAGATACCAATTTCTTTAAGATAGTGAATTATGTGCAGTTAGTTAGTTAGTTTGTACATGTAAGAATTATTTGGTAAATTGAGATTTTTAATCACCTGGGTTATAATCATGGTTGTGCAATTGATTTTTAAAAAATTATTTCATGATTTCCTGCTATGGATTTGGCTCCATAGACGATGTCGCGCTCACTAATGGAATTTCAGGTTTGAGAGTGTCACTTTTGTGAGGACTAAAGAGTCCGCCAATAAGCAAAGTGAAATGCAGCAGAATACTGGTTTGGTGGAAGCTATCATTCTTGAAGTGAAGGACAGGGTTCGGATTGGAGCTTCTTTCGTCCAATCCGAAGAGATATGCTGCACCAGAAATCTTTCGAATTCTGGATACTGCACGGTGGGAGAGGTTGTTATCCACAAAAATCTAGACAACCCTGACTGGCCTGTGCGCATCAAAACCTTTTTTAATGGAAAGGATGAAGAGGCCAGAATGGATACTAAGTCAATTAATATCAATAGTTCTGGAATGTACTACCTTTATTTTATGTTCTGTGATCCGAAACTCAAGGGCACATTGATTAAAGGAAGGACCGATTGGAGAAACCCAGATGGTTATTTGCCTGGGAAGATGGCTCCTTTGATGACATTATATGGCTTTATGTCTTTAGCTTACCTTGTGCTTGGCCTTGCCTGGTTTCTGAGGTTTGTTCAGTTTTGGAAGGATATTATACAATTGCACTACCATATTACAGCTGTGATTGGTCTAGGAATGTGTGAAATGGCTGTGTGGTACTTTGAGTATGCCAATTTTAATTCAACTGGAATCAGACCTATGGGCATTACATTATGGGCTGTAACCTTTAGCGCTGTCAAGAAGACTCTTTCTCGCCTTCTTCTTTTGGTAGTTTCCATGGGCTTTGGTGTCGTGAAGCCTACACTGGGTGGTATAACACCAAAAGTATTTCTTCTTGGTCTGGTGTATTTCGTGGCATCAGAAGCACTTGAGCTTGTTGAACATTTGGGGAACATTAATGATTTTTCTGGAAAAACAAAGTTGTTTTTGGTTCTACCTGTTGCCTTCTTAGATTCATGGTTTATTCTATGGATTTTCTCATCGTTATCAAAAACTTTAGAGAAACTTCAGGTAATCTTTTTTTATTTTTTTCTTTTCGCTCTCTCTATTTGCCTTCTGTTATACCTTCATCTTATGAATGCTTTAATTTAGTATCTTCTGTTTCATGTAACATTGTTCATCCCATTAATATCTTTCTGTAATTTACTTATATCTATAGTGTGTGTTTGTTTGTTGGAGGGGGGGTTGGGAGGGTGGGGGCATATGATGTTACATTAATGACCAATTCTTGACCTTCTTCCTCTTGTTTCTTTTGCATGCAGATCAGGAGAAACATGGCTAAATTGGAACTATACCGAAAATTTACCAACTATCTTGCAATTTTTGTGCTTCTCTCGGTTGCTTGGATTGGCTTTGAGGTATTACTCAATGCAAAGTTGTATATTGTGAATTAACAATTCCATGGGGTACAATGAACTATACTGGATTATGTGGTGTCTTTATTCGTATTCTTATCTCCAGTAAAACTACTAATTGAATCTCCCCTGGATATTGTTGACTCAGCTATATTTCAATGCAACGGATCCACTGAGTGAGTATTGGCAAATTGCTTGGATTATTCCTGCATTCTGGACTCTGCTTGCATATGCTCTCTTGGCGGTGATATGTATCCTTTGGGCTCCTTCACGTAACCCAACTAGGTATTTTGTTTGACATTGCTTGTTAACAGGTTCATGGTGTCTTGTATCATAACAGTCATATCTGCATGTAGTTATAAATATAAAAAAATCTATATATATTTCCTTAATGCATGTTTCCATTGTTTGACTTGACTGGCATAAATTTTATGTTATAGAAGACCTTTTGTTTCTCTCTAATATCTTGTGTATTAAGTGTTATTTATCTTAAGCATAAAACGGTATGATACTCTTGTCGAAATTTTGTGGAAATTCAATCGCACGTGTAACCAAAACAAGAAAAGTGGGATTCTGCTAAACCCCTTCTTGGACCTGCATTTCTTTCTCTGCTTTCTGGTGATTTTTTTCCCTCGGTTACACCTTTTTGGTGATTTGAATCCAAAATGCAAATGACATCTATGAATTTGGTATTTTTTTGTATTGCCTTCGCAAAAGTTGATAACATTCATTAATGTTCTTATTTTGGTCTGGGACATGTAGATATGCATACTTGGAGGAAGCAGGAGACGATTTTGATGAGGAGGGCATCTCGTTAACAAGTGGTGCTTTGAAGGTCAGTGGAGATGTGACAGCCATGCGAGAATACGACAATGTGCTTGCCGAAGATCTGGAGGAGGATAAGCGAGAATAGATCTTTGCTGGCCCTGTATTTTTACCTTGATGAATCTTCAGTTTTATCATATCCAGCAGTTCTATAAATCTTGAGACAGAATCTATGTTGTATTGTATGTAGAGAGAATAGGTGAATGAATAGTGATGGTAGAAAAGTATGTGAAGAAAGAAATACAAATTTTAGAGCTGTACCATAAATGTATGATCACTTTCAGTTGAGGCAAGAGAACAAAGATAATCTAATTCATGATGAATCATTTCCATTCTCTGAATCTCTGCTTTGGATATATTTCTACTGCTCTCGTATCTTCTCCGGTGACAATTATTTCACCTATATCTCTGTAGGTTGTCACTTTCTTAAAAATTAGCTTCTGTGCACGCGTTTCCGCGCCTACGAGAGGTTTTTTTAAAATTTTTTTTTTAATTTCTTTTAGAATTAAAAAGGATAATGGGTAGTTGTGTTCCATAAAAATAGGATCAATTATCTGATTTTTCTTTTAATTTTAATTTTTTCAAATATGAAAAATTGTGAATTTACCATATTATCCTCATTTAATTAATAATTTCAATTCTTAATATTTGCATTAACCAAGGGCATTTTTGGTATTTTGAATGTTTTACCATTCTCTGCCTTTTGCTTTATATATATAGATAGATGAAGTAAAAAAAAAATCGTAACTGCAGGGGTTTACCTGCCAAAGACCAAAAAAGCTAAAACAAAAATAAACAAAATAAGAGTATAATTTGTGGCTGCTGGGATTCGAGCCCAGGTCTCCACGGCCACAACGTGGAATTCTTACCACTAAACTACAGCCACAACTTGTTGTCTACTTGTTCGATGGAAATAATAATATACATAACATAACAAAAAAGTAAAAAGTGCACCAAATTGTGTGAGCTTGGGCTTGTCCTTTAACATCCACAAACAACAACTTGGGCCAGAATATATTGTCCACCAGCTCACTTCACAGAATCGTCTTGGTTTCTATCGATGTTAGTTGTTCATTTATCGTATAGATTCTCGTACGTTACATTGAGAATTGAACTTTCCCAATTACCAGTTTCTTTCTAGACTAGTCAAGTTCTTTTCAGTTTCACAAATAAATTCATAGGTGCAGAAAAGGAAAGCCTTGGCAGCTTTGGCTTCAACAATTTGCTCTTTCTTAAGTTTCATATTCAGGAAAGCCTTGGCAGCTATAGATTTCTCAATTGATGACAAGAAGAACTCTTTGTGAGCTGAAAGTATGCCAAATGGAATTGTGCATTGTTTATCTCAGCCATCATACCCAAGTCACATTAGTTCATTTAATTATATTCATTTTGTGCTGAAAATGATATTTGATCGATTTACCCTTTTTGTTTGTTAACAAATACATGACCATTTGGCTTGAAATAAATCAAAATTTTAATAATGGAAGTGGGTTTGGTGCCTTTACGTAGCCTTCAAAAAAAGTATGGCGGCATGTCCACGGTGCAAGCAATACGCAAAAAGCTTGACCCTTTGCCACACAACATCTAAAATATATATATTATTTTTTTGCCACAGACTTTCAACAATTTGAGTGAGAAATTTATGTTGCTACATTTCCAATCATATTAAGGATTATAACTTCATTTTTTCCTTTTTTCGCCACTAACAATAATTCTAGCTTTTGTCATGAGGCCCATGAATTGCTTTAAATTGCATGGGATGGGACCGCCGCCAGTTAAAGTCTCCAGGCGTTATCTTGTATGATTCTCTACCACGGACATGCCTCATCCAGCAGCCAACCACGTGTTTCTCTCTGCAAATTATCCAAGAGTAGTGTGCACCAAAATAATACGATTAACTCTTCATTAAAGCATCAAATTAAACATATATTATCTCTACTAATGTGATCTAAATTGAAATGACATTAGTTGATTTTTTTGACAAAGCGATGTTCTACACATCTCTAATGTACGGGGAGAGAAATTGAAATCGGATGCAAATCGGCATGTACACTAACTTAACAAACTTGCCTAATCAACACTTAGGAATGTAATTAGTATCTTGATTACCTAAAAATTAGGATATGAGTGGAAGTGAGAGAGTAAAGTGTTTATAGGCAAAAAGAAACACGTGGATTGCATGCAAAGTATAATGTTACATCGTTCTCAGCTCAAACGTGGATCCTTCTTTTTGATCCAATAGCTTCAAGACAACGCAATGGAAAAAGAAAACAAAATGAGCAGTCTAAAATAAGGTTCCCGTCAAAATCAAACACTGGAAACATTGGAAATTTCGTTGTTTTCTGGTAAGTTTCGGAATAGAAATCAGAATTGGAGTTGGAGTGGTAATTTGGTTTATTTTAACAATTTAAAACATTTTCCACTTTAGATACTTTTCTTCTTTAAATCTAAACACACGCTAAAAAAACTACCTCTTTGACCTTTCTACGCTTCCCACGAAATTTAGTTCCAGCCCAGAAAACTTGCAGTGCGAAATAACTAGTTCCTCTTCTTAATTATCAAATTTTGCGATCTGGGTTTTAAGAAAGACGAGATTTTGTTGGGGAAAACCTGTTCCTTGTAAGATTGGGTTTGATCTGGTTCTCTCTCTTTGGAGCAATAAATTGGAGACTCAGTGTCAGTGTCTAAGATGAAGGAAAAGCTGGGATTTTTAGTTGGGGTTTGGTTTCTTCTTTGTGGGGTTTGTGTGGGGAGGTTCGTGGTAGAGAAGAACAGTTTGAAAGTGACTTCTCCGAGCTCGTTGAAAAGTGTATATGAATGTGCAATTGGGAACTTTGGGGTTCCTCAATATGGAGGAACCTTGGTCGGGACTGTGTATTACCCGAAAGCCAATCAAAAGGCATGCAAGAGCTTTGATGATTTCGATGCCTCATTCAAATCGAAGCCTGGCGGTCTACCAACCTTTCTTCTTGTCGATCGAGGAGGTTAGCCTTTTTAATTTCGCATTTTTAGCTTCCATTACTCATGGATTGTGACTTACTCGGAAAGAACTTTAGAGGTGGTTTGTTATAGATATCAGTTTGTGGTAATTGCTTGTTATCAGTCTGCAAATTTGCGTAGTAATAATTATAGAGTGTCATAGAATGCAATTGATTTGTTTCTGGTTTATAAATGAAAGCTGACGATTAGTTTGGTTTTTCTTAATTCTTTTCTTCTGGTTGCGATCTAATCTTGTTGTCATGAATATCATAAAAATTTGTTACTTGGCTGCCTGAACCTTACTTGCTAATGTCCAGGCCCCAGTCACTGATACTTGTTGTGAAAAGTTTTTAAAACGCTTGGTTTAGGTATGATAACTGAATATGTTGAGTCCTGTTTGTTGGTTAGTCCTTAGGTATTCATATTTCAAGATTTTAACCTCCTTCTGTTATGTTAAATGCCTTACATGTGTAAGATGTTTATGACTATTTTCATGCCCCATATGAAACATTGTTTGCCTTGCTACCAGTCCATGCTGCTTTTGATTGAGACTCTGTGTCCTGGCAGATTGTTTCTTCACACTGAAGGCATGGAATGCACAGAATGGTGGAGCAGCCGCTATTCTCGTTGCAGATGACAGAAATGAACCATTGATTACCATGGACACTCCTGAAGAAGAAAATGCAGATGCTGATTATCTACAAAAGATCACAATTCCCTCAGCCCTTATTAGCAAATCTTTGGGAGATAGCATAAAAAAAGCTCTATCTAGTGGGGAGATGGTCAACATAAATCTAGACTGGACAGAGGCTCTTCCACATCCTGATGAACGTGTTGAGTATGAGTTCTGGACGAATAGCAATGATGAGTGTGGGCCAAAGTGTGACAGCCAGATTGAGTTTGTGAAGAATTTTAAAGGAGCTGCTCAGGTACTTGAGCGGAAGGGTTACACTCAGTTTACTCCCCACTATATAACTTGGTACTGCCCAGAAGCTTTTGTTTTGAGCAAACAGTGCAAGTCTCAGTGTATCAATCATGGGAGGTACTGTGCTCCAGATCCTGAGCAAGATTTCAGTAAAGGTTATGATGGGAAAGATGTTGTGGTTCAAAATCTCCGTCAAGCTTGCTTCTATAAAGTGGCCAATGAAAGTGGAAAGCCATGGCTTTGGTGGGACTATGTCACTGACTTTGCCATACGTTGCCCAATGAAAGAGAAGAAGTACAACGAAGAGTGTGCAAATCAAGTTATCGAATCCCTTGGTATGTTAGCCACTTAACATCTATAGAAAGTCAAAATTTTGAAAATTCATTAATCCAATTGATTTTGTATATGAAGAAAATGTCAAAAAATGTTATGTGAGCTGTCTAAATATCTTCATCTTTCGGTGAGATTTTTGTGGATGAAAGTTAGTTACTCTGCTAAAACCTGAGGATCACAAAGTAACTATTTCAATATGTTTTCTGTAACATTGAAGGTGCTGATCTCAAGAAGATACAGAAATGTATTGGGGACCCTGAGGCTGATGAGGAGAATGCAATTCTAAAGGCCGAACAGGATGCACAGGTTGGGCGCTTGGGAACTTTTTATGATGTTCCTCTAGCCTTATGTCCTCATCTTTTCATTTTTTGTGTATGCTGTGGTACATTGTACTCATGTTTCACGTCTCAAATCTTGTTTCAGATTGGCAAAGGCTCCCGTGGAGATGTTACGATATTGCCAACTCTTGTAATAAACAGCAGACAGTACAGAGGTTTATTACAATTCTTTTCCGTATCACGTCAGGTGTTTAATTTCATCACTTTTCGTGGCTTATGTTTGTTCCTTTACTTGTTTTTCAGGGAAATTAGACAAAGGAGCTGTTCTCAAGGCCATCTGTGCCGGTTTCCAAGAGACCACTGAGCCTGCTGTTTGTTTAAGTGAAGGTCCTCATTTAATCTAGTTTGTCCTAGTTCTTCATTGATATAACTAATGTAAAACTAATGTAAATTGATTCTTTTAATTCCGCATGTGTGAGTTTATATGATTGTAAACCCTCCTTCCCCATGAATTCATGTCACACGGGAATCCACTTGGTTCAGATTCCAATAGACTGGAATGTATGTGTGTTTATGAATCCAGGACTTGCAATAAGTTTTTGAAACGGTAGTATTTTAATATTCCTTCCAGATGCATAGGCAGCTCATGTTTTTAAAAAGATTGATCAGTGGTTCCTTAAGAATCATTTCATTATTTATCTCGAGCTTTATTATCTCTGAGATGGTGTCAGTTTCCTGTTTATTTGTTTTGTGCAGATATAGAAACAAATGAGTGCTTGGAAAACAATGGAGGTTGCTGGAAGGACAAATCTGCTAACATTACTGCATGCAGGGTATCTTTCTTTTGTGGAGGGTGTTCATAATTACTGATGCTTGAGTTTGTTTGGGATTTTAGATTTTCTGGTGTAGACTGATTATTCTTTTGTTTTAGGATACATTCCGAGGAAGAGTGTGTGAATGCCCTACTGTGCAAGGCGTAAAGTTTGTTGGTGATGGTTATACCCGCTGCGAAGGTAAATTATGTGCATGTTTGTTTACGTTTAATTGTGGCATAACTTCCAAATTTTCACATGCACTGCAAGTATAAATTGTCTGATCGGCAGTCAAAGTTGTAGTCTCTACTTACTGGACAATACTTCATATTTCCCTTTTTCTTTGTTCTTTATGTGTTCAAAGAAAAGCAATCAATCAGTATGCTAAGAAGTTTTAGAACTGGGTGTTGGAATATGAAGGTTTCATCAGTGAACTGTGGAACTGACTTGCCATTCTCTATTTTAGTTTTCCTGTTTTGTCTTTGGTCACTTCATTGTTTCTCTTGTATTATTGAACAGCTTCAGGAGCATTACGTTGTGAAATTAACAATGGAGGTTGTTGGAAGGAAACCCAAAATGGCAGGACTTACTCTGCTTGTCGCGTAAGTTTGGATTTAAATGTTGTTTATCAAATTTCCCCCCAAAGGAGAGATGATGATGATTTTTCATTACCAAATGTCCAGGATGACCATACAAATGGTTGCAAGTGTCCGCCAGGATTCAAGGGTGATGGAGAGAAAACATGTGAAGGTATTTGCTGCATTTGGATGTTTCTAATTATTAATTATACCGTAATTCTCATTGATAAATTAGTTGATGACTTGTTTGATCATTGAAGCATATTTAGCTTAAGCTCCTAGGGCCCATTTGCATGAAATTTTCCATCTGAAACTGTTTTATGCCACATTGCCAAAGACTATACTGTCAGAAAAACATTACCTACTTCCTGGGCTTATTAGTTTACAAGGCTACCACAAGACCATATAATTTAGGGTCTTGGGTTTGAAGGCCACCACTGGTATTATTAGTTAAATAATTTTGAATTCAATCATTCTTCTTGATTTCCAGCCCACCTTAAATGGTGGCACAGGTGAATGAGTTGGTGACCTCAAAAACAGTTTTTGGCTTTCATAGATGTGCTTTGTTTTTATATTGTAACCCAGTAGATGAGAGTTAAGAAGATCCCTGTTCTCTTGTATTGATACCAAGTCACCCTGCCTGGTTTTCGGCTTTTGTTCACGTTCCAGATGTGGATGAGTGCAAGGAGAAGGTCAATTGCCAATGCGCACAATGTAAATGCAAGAATACTTGGGGCAGTTATGAGTGCAGCTGCGGTGGTGGTTTACTGTACATGCGAGAACATGATGCATGTATAAGTGAGTATTCTCAATTCTTTTCTGTTTCAGTTGTTTGAAGCATTAATGCTCTAACGATCTATTATATATGATTTAGAATTTGCATCTAGGATATAAGTTTTGTATTTGAGTTTGAACTTTGAATGAATGGTTTCCTTGATGAACTAGTCAGCCATTGAACTTAGCCATCCATGTGGAGATTTGAAATAGAATTCCTGCTTCTTTTCCACTTCCAAATTCTGATTGATACTTGATTACTACTGCCTCCTCTACTATAGCATCTTGTTTACTTGGTTTTCTGTGTTAATTGTTCTGTAATTTATTTATTTATATTTAAACAGGTAAAAATGCCAGCGTTTCAGAGTTTAACTGGGGCTTCATGTGGGTTATTATTCTCTGTTTGGGTGCTGTTGGAGTTGGGGGATATGCAGTGTACAAGTACAGAATCCGGGTATGTTCCCTACACTGAAATTGTTGATGCAGAACTACATAACTTTGGATGCAATTCAACCATGAATCATAAGACAGCATCACTGTTTCCGTGTTCGCTGCTTCCCTTTTTCTACAAAGTGATGGTCCTAAAAGTTGTTTGTTGAATTACTTTTGTGCAGAGATACATGGATTCGGAGATCCGGGCGATCATGGCGCAGTACATGCCATTGGATAATCAAGGAGAAATTCCCAACCATGTTCCCCGTGGGGATATCTGAAACCGGTGGAGGCACTCATAAGATGAGAGGCTGTTTGAGAGGGAGTGAAGGAAAGGCAACCAGATTATATCCTCAAATCTTTTTCGTCATTTCCTCATCTGCCTCTAGCCTCTAGCCTCTAACAATTGATTTTATTGGTCATGACTCGTGAGAGTAATATTTTCAATGTGTCTAGCAGCAGCCTTGAGCCTTGTTAATGACCATTTTGCTTCTTTTTTTCTTTCTAAATTTTAGGAGGAAACATTAATCGTCTCTCTTTGTTCTCATAAATGTAAAACATGCATGCACAATAGGAAGCTAGATAGAAATACTTGCCTCTCCTAGCACATGTGTGTGTGTTGAGAAGAAATATTGTCACGCAAAATCACACACACAGGCATGCAACTTCTCTTAGGGACTGGACGAAACTAGGGTTGGCTTGGTTTATCAGACAATTACAACACACAAAATTAAGAAGAGCAAACGTTACATGGATGTAAATAAATGAGGATCTTGGCGTGTGGGCTTGGATTCAGTTTATCTGAGAAAAACAGCAAAATCTTCATAGAAGAATTTGGCACGCCACGCAAGGATGTAGAGAAATTTGTTTATAGAGCAGCAGCCTTGTACCTCGAGCACTAGAATAGAAAGTGGCACCGTTGCATGTTAGACAGCAGCCACTTTGTTGGCTCTGCTTCAAGATATGAACTTGTTTATAATTGAAATCATTGTAAATTGTAAATAAGCATACCATAGACATAATTTCCAAAGAAAATAAACAAACAAATAAAAAACCATATAATACCAATACGCACGGTAAATTTAAAGGTGTGTTTGAGAAGTTGGTGACCTGATGACAGGGAGCTGGCGACCGAAGCCTCGGTGAATGGCGCCCATAACTATAATGGTCCTAAGGTAGCGAATTCTTCGGGGAGCCAGCGACCGAAGCCCCGGTGAATGGCGGCCATAACTATAACGGTCATAAGGTAGCGAAATTCCTTTGTCTCTCTAGGAAGCACTCGTGCTCATAAATATTTTTAGCGAAAACCTTTTATTATAAATTTTGATGGATGCTTGAAGGTTCTAGTATGAAATAGCAACGGGGTGGTCGAGCAGTACAAGGCTCTCTACAAAAGAATCCATGAAGTGGTAGTCGCTGCTGGAGTTTGGGTCCACCCAGCGAAAATCATCGCATTCCTTGGTGTTTGGGTCCACCCAGCAACGAAGATAATTTTTGCTGCTTCTTTTTTTCTTTTTAAATGTTAGGAGGAAACATGAATTGTTTCTCTTTGTTCTCATAAATGTAAAAACAAGCATGCACAATAGGAAGCTAGATAGAAATACTTGCCTCTCCTGGCACATGACATGTGCGCGCGTTGAGAAGAATTATTGTCATTCATAATCATACTAAATGTATAAATGTGCCGAAGACAGGCATGCAACTTCTCCTAGGAAGGGGACGAAATTAGGGTTACCAACAAATTAAGAAAAGAAAAAAAGTACATGGATGTAAATGATTGAGGATCTTGCCGCACAACCCGGATCAAGTCCGTAATCTTGATTCAAGCAAACTAGGGCTGGCGTAAGTTCAGTGTACAGTTCCGACCACTCGATCCGCTTAATCCGACGGCACCCACCACTATTAGTATCTACTGGGATTGCTTGGGCAGAACAGCAAAAATCTCTATTGAAGACTTTGACATGCCACGCAAGGATTTGGAGAAATTTGTTTATTGAGCACCCCCTGTCATCAGGTCACCAACTTCCTTGACCTTCCGGCACTGGGCAGGCATCAGCCCCATACATGGTCTTATGAACTTGATCATAATTAAACCATTGAATTCTACACATGAAGTGTTAAATTGCAAATAACCATACCATGGACATAATTTCCAAACAAAAGAAGAAAAAGAAAAACCATCCCATGCACAAAGTTAATTTCCATGGATGTTTTTGAAGGTTCTAGTATGAAATAGCATCCGGGTGGTCGAGCAGTACGAGGCTCTCTACAAAATAATCCATGAAGTGGTAGTCGCTGCTGCAGTAGCCATCCATTCGAAAATCATTGCATTCTTTGGTGTCTGGATCCACCAAACGATACACATGATGAGGATAAATTTTATAATCATCAGATATCCATTTCAGCACCACTTCACCACCCTTTCTAAAACCAAGCGGGTTCACCCTAATTGCTCTAAAACCAGGCGGCAGCCTTGCCGCAATTTCTTGCGGGCATATAGTGAACAACTTAGCCCATGATTCTGCAACACCATACTCTTTCATCACCCACAAGTGAAAACAACCACTATATCATCCACTGCTTTTGTATGTCTCTCAAAGAAAGCAAGAGACTCTCCGTATCTTGAAACATGGCAAAAATATGCTCTCACTGCAGGGCGTCTCCCCGACCTAAACTTGTTTCTCAAAGCTTCTTCGGGTAACATGATCTTGCCAAATAATGAAGTGGAAAATCAAATGACAGAATCACATCCTCATCCTTGACTTCCTCACGCCGCTGAATCTAATGCATGGCACCGTTAACAAAAGCCGGTTAAAGAAACAAGCCGAATATTAGGGTCTATATTTTAATATGTTGAATTACGAATACTTATTTTTATATTTATTTTACGAATAGCATTTATCTTTTAATATGTTGAATTACAAGAGTTTATATTCCAGCAATTCTCCTAGCCCAATATATGGGATGTAATCAAATTGAGAATATTATATTAAAAAAAATTCCACCTAGGGTAAAGAAACAGTACCTAAATAATAAATTAATGGGTTTAGGGGCAAAATATAATATAATAAAATATTGTATGCAAACATAGCATATGAGAAAATCAATATAATAAAAGTATGGGTTAATTACTGTAGACTTGTTCGGCTCATTTTTACACATGATTTTTCATGTTATTCACCCACTATTTTGAGTTAGTTCTTGACATTTTATAGCTTTTTACTTCCTTTTTGTGTTTTGTTAGATTTTACCTTGGTTGGAATGAAAATGAGCTAAAGTGCATTATTGGTTATAAACTTTGTTTTTGTTCATTTTCGTAGGTCAACTTCTTGGCCTGGGATCAACATGCTCTGGTGCTCGGATGAGGTCATGATCTTCATGAGACTTGTTCCAATGGATGTTAACTACAACATATCCAAATTTGAGCTCCATTGGACAAGTATTGCCTATCCAACCAATCCAGCATGTTACCACAGCTCTGGAAATCCGGAATTGGCCAGCTTTTACCCCCATTGTGTCATCTTGATTATTCTTGTTACCATAACACTTGGTAACAAGAATTTACCTTAGTAGATGAGATATTTTCTGAAGCATTTGGCATCTTTGTGAGGACAAGGCTTCATCATTTGCAAGGGGACAAGAAGACAATGGGTGAAGACTTTGCATTAGAATACTAAAAGTAAAGCTGGAAAGGAGGAGAGAGGGAAGCAAAAGGAAGTGCAATCTGATATTGGAGAGGCTCTTGAACGTGGGAAAGAAAGTCATTACATCATTCCACAATTTGCAGAGAAATTGGAGCTGGAGATGAAGCTTGGAGCTAGGGAGCTCAAGGAGGAAGACAAGGGCAACAAAGCAAGAAGTGGAAGAGATTTCCACCATTGAAGACCTTGAGCTCCCATGTTCACAAAATCTGTAACTTCTTTCTAGTTTTGTTTTGAGTTTGTATTTGAAATAAGTATGAGGAACTAAACTCCATAGCTAGGGCTTAGGTTGAGGCCCTAAACATGATTACCTTATTGTTTTGATGCTTGAGTGTATGAATTTCTAGATATTGTTGATGAATTCCAATTCACCAAATTAATCTATCCTTGATGTATGTTCTTCTTTGATTGATCACCTTTGAAAGCATGCTTCTTGAGATTGTTGGGATTATGTGTATCTTCATGTTATCCTAAGCAATAAATGGATGAAGTAAGAATCATCCATGTGAATTGGTTTCTTGAATACCTAATGTAAACACCATGCTATTAGGGTTCTTGTGATGTTCATATTCTCTTTGAACTTAATGGGTTTTTCTTGTAATTGAATCAAAGTACTAAGCACACCTAGATTCGATTATAGGGAAGGCACAAGTATTGTAGCACTCGTACTGCACTTTACGTACATTAGAGAGAATCAATGCGTCTTGAGCCACTCGTACTGGTCTTGATTGCGAACATCTTCAACAACACGTTTAGAGTTCATCACTTGAGTATCCATGAACATTGGTAGAATTGTTTAGGGTGGATTCCGAAACCCTAGTGTTTGTTACATTTTAATTCCACTCTTTGATACTTCATCCCTGCTATTCTCATTTAAATTCAAAGTCCATTTACTTTCATGCATTAGAATTAGGTCACTTGAACCAAGACCAAACCCCCCCCCCCCCCCCCCCAAATGTGTGTGTGTGTGTGCGTGCGTGTTTGACACGTTATGTGTCTTTGTCACTGATTTTATTTGTTTCCATAATTGTTTTGGACTTTTGGTCCATGTTGTGTTCTTCGTTTTTGTGTGCTGAATCCAACCGTATAAAGAACGTGAAATTTGGATAAACGGTTGGAAAGTTATAGGCAAAACACTGGACAAAGGTCGAAACTGGAAAAACAGAGAAACGAATCTGCCCAAAATGACCGGTCGTTACTGTTTAGGCGACCGGTCGCACATGAATCTGTCCAAAACGACCGGTCGCACTGTTCACGACCGGTCGCACTGTTCACTGTTCACGGCACTGTTCACAGGTGATAAAGTGGTGATAAAATGGCGATAGAAAATGCTGTTTGTGTTTTTGTTTAGTTTTCTTGTGTTGTTTCATTTCTTTTACACTTCTTTACTCATTTTTAGTTTCCATTTTGCATTTGTGCATTTGTGGTGTGTCAATTAAGTGTTCTTTACGTACTCAAATTAGAACTTATAGGAAGCCGACAAGTTCTTCGTGGGATCGACCCCGTACTTACATAATCTATACTTCAATAGATTCGTGCACTTGCGGGTATTTTTAATTGGTTGTTTGCACATTAATTTGTGTCCACTTAGGAATGCAACAACGTCCGTGAACTATGACCCCAGTTGCAATTGGGTCCGTGAACTAATTTTCATGGCAATTACATCCTTTAATTAGACAATTAGTTGCAATTGGGTCCTACCGTCCAACTCTGTCAATTTATCTGTCAAAGTGAGGGGTAAAAGCGTCCTTTCGCTCTGTTTAGGGTTGTCCACTTGGGTCTCCTTGAAGATATCCAACAGCTTCTGATATAGCTTCGTCTCTGCAAGTTATGCCAAAAATGTCATGGTAAATGGCAAGCGCTGCAAGAGTATGCTCAATCCATAGATAAACATGACCGGTAACCTGTTTGTTGATGGCACACTTCCACCTGCTGTCTGAGGTCACTGTAACCTGTCTGCCCCGACTTGATCACGCTCGAATCGATCTCTGCGAAATGGAACCACAACAAGTAATTGAGCTTCGCGTCCACCTGCAATTCGTACACCAGCACTCCTTTGCCACCGACCAAGGTCGCCGTCTGGTACAATTTCATCGAGAAATAGTTAGGGCTCTGGTCCGTGTTGGCAATGGTGGTTCTTGTGGACAGCGATCCGACCGGGGAATCGTCGTCGGTGGATCGGACATCCTTGTCGTTTTTCCAGGAGCGGCCGAAGAGATCGATGTCGTTGCTGAAGCCGAGGCCAAACTGATTGGAGCCGCAGGTGAAGCGGCCGTAGTTGACGAGAATGTAGTTTTGGCCGATGGAAATGGCGTTGTAGGAGGCGGGGTCGACCAGATAAATAATAATAATAATAAATAAAAAATAAAGCTGAGAGAGAGAGAGAGAGGAATTTGGATTTGGATTTTTTATTTTTAAGTTTATTTATTTATTTTATTATTATTATTATTTTTCAGTTTTTTTAGTTTTTCTTTTCAATTTTACAAACTGTATATTATTTATTATTATTATTTATTTAACCCGAAAGGACGCTTTTACCCCTCATTTTAACGGATAAATTGACAGAATTGGACGGTAGGACCCAATTGCAACTAATTGTCTAATTAAAGGATGTAATTGCCACGAAAATTAGTTCACGGACCCAATTGCAACTGGGGCCATAGTTCACGGACGTCTACAGTAATTAACCCTAAAAGTATTGATTGAGGCTCTGGCCAGCCCTTTTTATATCCTCCACATTTAAACCCTTCAACACTCCTGACTGAACCACCCTTTCATTTGCCTCTCTCAAACTCCTGGCCAGCGCTACACAGACGTTCATAATCGAATTCTTCCACTACAATATTTTAGGAACATAACGTTTAATTTCATGCTAAGCATCAACCAAAATCAAGTCTTAACAATTAGTTTTGATCAAACCTCTCTCACTGGCCACAATGCTTTCTACACATTGTTCAAATTGTTCAGTGTATTGGGTTGAAAGAACATCCCATGTGCTCCTTAAGTCTGCTGATGGCATCCGAGCAAGTTGGGTTTGAACAGATCCATCCATATCAGCCTTTGGTGCTGTTATGATTGCAATCTCAGCCAATATGGCAGCAGAATCAAAAGCAGTGCATGCCAAATCAAAGTCACAAAGTATCGTAAGATAGCGGTTGCTAAAGTCATGCACCTGAGACAAAGGAACTACAGATTTCTGATCAGAATTGGTTAAGCAGCAATAAAATCTACTTGAAGCTTCATAGCTTGATGATATGCTAATAGTATAGCATATGAGACGTTTTGTTTCAATCTTTTTAGCTTTCCAATACTTTTATAAAGTCTGGTGTAAATTAGCAAGACTTTTGGTAGTAAGAATTAGCTTTAAAAGTATTGAAAAGTCATTTATTTCACAAAGTTTTAAAAAGTCATTAACATTTTGGATACCTCAGAACTTTTAAATACTCTTTAAAACTCACAATTGAATACAACTAAACTTTTAAAGACTATTTAAAAGTCACAATTGAATACCTTCAGACTTGTAAACTCATTAAAAGTCATTACAAGTTAGAATTGGATACACCTTAGTATTTAAAAAAATTGGAAAAAAAACCGAAGTGGCTGGGCGAGAACAAGAAGCTGTTGTCGTCCGGCGGTAAGGTGAGGAAGGTAATGCAGTCAAGCCGTCAAGCTGGCACTGAGAGGGTTCCAGATGAGAGATTCGCTTCATCGCATTGCCAGCCGTATAGCCGCGCGGCTATACTATTTCTTTTTAAAAAATTAAAAAAAAACCCGTATAGCCGGGCGGCTATACTATTTCTTCTTAAACAATTTTTTTTTTAAAAGTATAGTAATGGAAAAAAGGACCCTCCTAGTTGCATAGATATTAATTGCAGGAAATTGGGGCTATACTATTTCTTTTTAAAAATTTGGAAAAAAACAGAATATATACTATTTCTTTTAAAAAATAAGCAAAAAACAAAGTATAGCCGCCCGGCTATATGATACGATTTCTTTTTAAAAATTATGGAAAAACAGAGTACAGCCGCACCGCAATACTATTGCTTTTAAAAAATTAGTAAAAAAACAGGGTATAGCCGAAAGGTTATACTATTTCTTTTGAAAAATTAAGCAAAACAGAGTATAGCCTTATTTCTTTTGAAAAATTAAGCAAAACGCAAAACAGAGTATAGCCTTATTTCTTTTGAAAAATTAAGCAAAACAAAGTATAGCCGCACGGCGATACTATTGAATAAAAAATATTAAGAAAGAAGGACCCTCCCAGTTGCATTAATTATACTTTATAAAATTTGGCAAATTACAACTTAAAATTTGGGCCGCTATATAATATTTGTATTCAATAATATATGTATAATACGTTAATTTTGTATGTATTATTGAAAATTTTGTAAAAAAATACGTACGTACATGTTCAATACGAATATTGAATGTTTACTTTTTGAAAAATTAGGGAAAAGCAGGGAATAGCCGCACGGCTATACGATTTCTTTTAAAAAGATTAGGAAAAAACAGCGTATAGCCGCACGGCGATACTATTGATTTTCAAAAATTATGACATTTCTTTTATAAAATTACGAAAAACAGAGTATAGCCGAACGGCTATCCTATTACTTTTAAAAAATTATGACGGAACGTAGTATAGCCGAACGGTAATACTATTTCTTTTTCTTTTTTTAAAGGAAGAAACTGAGTATCGCCGAATGGCTATACCATTGCTTTGAAAAAATTAGGAAAAAACTGAGTTTAGCCGCACGGCTATACGATTTCTTTTTTTAAAACTAGGAAAAAACAGAGTATAGCCGTACGGCAATACTATTTCATAAAAAAGAAAAAGAAAAAATGGCCCTACTAGTTGCATTATTTATACTTTATAGATATTGATTTGTTATAGCTGCATGGCTATAAGAATAAAATATATACGTATTTTATTCGGCAAAATTTTGGCAAACTACAACTTCAAACTTCGGCCACTATATAATATTTGTATTCAATAATATATGTATAATACGTTAATTTTGTGTGTATTATTGAAAAGTTTGTAAAAAATAAGCGTATTAAATATAAAAAATACGTACGTACATGTTCAATACAAATATGAATGTTTACTTTTTAAAAAATTAGGGAAAACAGAGTATAGGCGCACCGGTATACTATTTCTTTTAAAAAATTATGCCAAAACATAGTATAGCCGGACGGCTATATTATTGAATATAAATAATATATAAAAAAAAGGACCCTCCTAGTTGCATTATTTATACTTTATAGATATTAAGAGTTCAGCGCCACTATATAATATTTGTATTGAATAATAGATGTATAATACGCCAATTTTGTGTGTATTTTTTGAAAATTTTGTTAAAAAATATGTGTATTAAATATAAAAAATACGTACATACATTTTCAATACAAATATTGCATGTTTACTTTTAAAAAATTAGGGAAAAACAGAGTGTAGCCGACCGGCTATACTATTTCTTTTGAAAAATTAGTCAAAAACAAAAAAATAGTATAGCTGAGCGGGTATACTATTTAATAAAAAAAATAAAAAAGAAGGACCCTCCTAGTTGCATTATTTATACTTTATAGATATTAATTTGTTATAGCCGGATGGCTATACGGATAAAATACGTACGCGGCAAAATTTTGGCAAATTATAACTTCAAAATTCGGCCCCTATATCATATTTGTATTCAATAATATATGTATAATATGTTAATTTTGTGTGTATTATTGAAAAGTTTGTAAAAAAAAAAGTGTACAAAATTAGGAAAAAATACATATGTACATGTTCAATACGAATATTGAATGTTTACTTTTTAAAAAATTGGGGAAAACATGGTATAGCTGCACGCACGGCTATAATATTTATTTTTTAAAAAATAGGAAATAACAGAGTATAGACGGCTATACTGTTTCTTTTTTAAAAATTAGGAAAAACAGAGTATCGCCGCACGGCTATACTATTTCTTTTTAAAAAAAAATTAAAAAACAGAGTATAGCCGAATGGTTATACTATTTCTATTAAAAATTATGACAAAACATAGTATAGCCGCACGGCTATACGATTTCTTTTAAAAAATTAGGAAAAAACATAGTATAGCCGAACGTCGATACTATTTAATTAAAAAAAATTAAGAAAGAAGGACCCTCCTAGTTGCATTATTTATACTTTAATATATGTTATTTGTATTCAATAATATGTGATAATTATGTGTATAATATGCAAATTTTTTGCGTATGATTGAAAATTTTGTAAAAAATAAGTGTATTAAACATGAAGAATACTTACGTACATGTTCAATACAAGTATTGTACGTTTGCTTTTTAAAAATTGTGAATTTTACCAAGTCCTTAAGACATGTACAAAACACGAATGTATTATTGAAATATAGGTACGTACGCGTATGATACAATATTAAACGTGAAATTGCTAAATTCTTTATATGGGTAATAAATCCAAAAAAGGTAAAAAATCTAAAGGGGACAATAGAGACTCGGGTAATGTCCTAATAGTATTGGATAATGCTCTAAATTACTCTTATCAATAAATAAAAATCGAGGAAGAAATATAAAAGAATATATATATATATATATATATATATACAGTCCCCTTTCATTAAGGGATCTCTCAAATAATTTTATTTGAGGGACGCCCTTTAGGGAACCCTACGATTTTTTTTCCAACAATCCAAACCATCTATTTTTTAAGTCTACATTCATAGATCATCCTTACCAAAAATTAGACAAATCGGAAACCGTTTCGACATTCAATTGTATCCTACAAAATCAATGAACATGGTGCTTCAAGAAAATACTAAAATTTCATTAACACAATTGAGTGGTCAAATAATATCGGATTCAAGTGATTTTTTGTAGAGATGATCTTTGAATGATTGTCTAAAACATAGACGGTTTGGATTAGTGAAATACAATGCAGAGTGGGCGCTATAAAGGTGTCCCTCAAATAAGCTAATTTGAGAGATCCCTCCATGGAAGCTCTCTCTCTCTCTCTCTCTCTCTCTATCTCGATATATATATATATATATATACAGTCCCCTTATATTGAGGAATCCCTCAAATTAAATTATTTGAGGGACACCCTATATATATATACAGTCCCCTTATATTGAGGAATCCCTCAAATAATTTAATTTGAGGGACACCCTTTAGGGTCCCATATGAATTTTTTTTCAAGAATCCAAATCATCTCATTTTTAAGTCTACATTCATAGATCATCATTACAAAAAATTAGACAAATCGGAAACCATTTCGACATCCAAGTGTGTCCTACAAAATTAATTAAAACGGTGTTGCAAGAAAGTATACTAAAATTTCAATAATTCAATTGATTTTTTGTAAAGATGATCTTTGAATAAGTACATACTATTTGGATTAGTGAAATACAATACGGAGTGGGTCATACAAGGGTGTCCCTCAAATAAGCTAATTTGAGGGATCTCTCAATGGAAACTCTATATATATATATATATATATATATATAGGGGGCGGATCCATGGCACCATATTTTTTACACAAGTTTTGACACAATTTTTGGGTCATTAGATTACTCTACTTTCAATGGTTGAGATTAAACCTAACATAACAAAATAATATTTTTCTCTTTAATTAATATTTATACATTGAGATTAAAATTCTGATATTAATTAAGAATTCATTCTCTCTCATCTCATTAATTCTCTTTCTTTCTTGGTAATCTCTCTCTCTCTCTCTCTCTCTCTCTCTCTCTCTCTCTCTCTCTCTCTCTCTCTCTCTCTCTCTTTCCTGAGACCAGAAAAAACCTCCATCTCTCTCTCTCTCTCTCTCTCTCTGTGTACATAGATGATTTAGAAGATATGTTGAATGAAGCTATGCACAATCATCTTTCCATTGGAGGTGGTCAGGAAACGGCTGATGGTTGGACAATGATGAAAAGGAAAAAACCCCCACACAGAACCTGATCAAATGGAACCCCCACATAGGAAAAAACCCCCACACAATGACGAAAAGGAAAAAACCCCCACTGAGAATGTAAATGGAACCACGCTTACATTCACACCAAATTACAGTCTCTTTGAACAAACATTCATCTTCTTGGGTATTGGAGAGTGGTTTTTATTAAAATCCAAATAAAAAAAATACAAGGGCTTTTCAAAAGAGTTGAGACTCAAAACAAGTATATACAGGCAACTAGTATCACTTATACAACATCATGCCCTCAAGGAAAGGCATCTTTTATTCATACAACACTATTCCTATCAATTTCCCTTAATCCGTCAGTCCA
Source organism: Prunus avium (assembly GCF_965620075.1). NCBI lineage: Eukaryota > Viridiplantae > Streptophyta > Magnoliopsida > Rosales > Rosaceae > Prunus > Prunus avium. The sequence goes on from NC_142289.1 coordinate 4,319,266, forward strand.
GCCACCCTCCAAACTACGTAGCCACGGCCATTCACAATGCCACTGAGAAATAACAGAGAAGCAGAACAACACTGCACATTCGGACTTTGAACACAGAAAACAAGCAAAGCTCATGATTTTTACAGAATTAGGAAAACGTGAGCTTAGAATTGTCTTTCAGAGTACCAATACCACCACAACCACCACAAGAACTGAAGCACAGGAATAGAAACACAACGTAAAAAATTGAGAATTTAACAATAGGTTCCCCAGATATTATCCAAAGAAGAACAAATTGAGGGCACATAAATGACTGTTGTATATGCATAAAAGGTTGTTAATTAGTAAGACCAATTATATGTGAAATGCGGTTGACTAGTATATGTAAGATGACTTATGTGAGTTGGCATAATCACATGTTGTGTTTATCATATTAGAACAAGATAATAGGGTTTGTATTTATCAGTTGTACTAAGACTCCTAGTTTTGACAGACTTGGTAGCTATATTATATTGATAAGGACTCAATTGCTTACGTTTATCAGTTTGTTTAAACACTAACTCTATCTATAATAGGAGAGATATGGTTAAGGTTTGATCAATATAAAAGGACCTGATCCCTGCACTCACAAGTCGCCAAGTTCTATTTTGGGCTTGACCTATTGATAGCTAGAACATATTGAGACTTGCAGAGAGTAGAAGATCGTTCTTGTTTCATCTATGTATTCCTTGACAATTATGTATCAATAGTGAATCTGTTATTAATATTGCATAAGTCTTATGTTGTAATCCTTTGTGATGTTGATATGCCGCTAGAGGTGTATTCTTACAGTATAATGATATATCACTCAGAAATAAGATATTTCAGAGGGTTGGTGGAAAATCTACGAGGGCAAAGAGTGCCTCAGCACCTCAGGAAGCACGTCAAGAAAATCAGTTTCAGACATAGAAGAATAGACAGGGCCGGGTGGGGTGGGCTAGCGATTGACGGGGTCAAAGAGAGAGTGGCTGTGCTGGGGATAAATCTGGGTTATACGATGGCTTTGTAGGTGTTGACTGGCCCTAGGTGTGCGATAGAGTTGCCGGAGAGGAAGGGGAGAGAGAGAGTCCCTGGGATTTGTGGTTTAGGTAGGATAGGGGTTGGAGTGGTGGTGGTGGTGAGGGTGGCTTTGGGGATGAGAAGGGGACGGGAGAGTGAGAAAGAAGAAGCAAAGGAAGAGGAGGCGTCAATTCTCTATAGAAGAAAGAGAGAGAATGAATGAATTAAAGATAATTAATGAGATGAGAGAGAATGAATTCTTAATTAATATCAGAATTTTAATCTCAATGTATAAATATTAATTAAAGAAAAATATATTATTTTGTCATGTTAGGTTTAATCTCAACCATTAAAAGTAGAGTAATTTAATGGCCCAAAAATTGTGTCAAAACTTGTGTAAAAAATATGGTGTCACGGATATATATATATATATATATATATATATATATATATATATATATATATATATGTTTTTCAAATTTATTTAAAATAAATTGTATAGCCGAGCGGCTATACTCCGTTTTCCCATTTTTTTTTTAAAAAGAAATAGTATAGCATGGTAGCTATACTTGGGCACATCAATGTGCACCTAAACTGAGGCAAAAATCCAATATAATTGTATGCAATTCCATGTGGTTGCCAATCTGAAATTTGACCCATGCATATGCAATGCCTTTGGGTTTCAAAAATAGAAATCCATGAGATTCTGAAGGTGAATATGAATCTGCCAATACTTCATCAACCAACTCCAAACCCCTGCCTTCATTAGGCTGTATGAAAGATATGATTTTGCATTAAGATTTAGAGTGTGAGCTTACATAAGCTAGGAAGCCTATATGTTGGTCACTGCAATAGAAGCTGGTATTCTTTTTGCCACTAATAATCTCCAATTGCAAGACCCGAAGTTGTAGCCATTAGATTTTTCAGAAAACATCCCGCCCATGGCATACTCCAGAGACATATAGTCACTGCACAATCAAATGAGAACTGACGAAATTGCTTCTTTGTTTATAGTCTTGAGAAAAATTATACCAGAGAAGTAAAATCTAAACGCCATGCAATGCAACTAATTTTTAGTTAGTTATGAACACAAATATAAAGGAATTGGAGTCAGTTAAAATTGCAGGGTTGTAAATTGAAGTGCTGATACACCTCGATTTACCAACATGTTAATCACAATGTTCGAAAAATCACTATGCAGTAAGGCGGGGGCAGGCAAAGGCCTAGCTCCTAGAGGAGTAATCGGGGCCTATGCGAGTGCCTATGCTTTTTTTAATAAATTATTTAGCATTATAAATTATAAATTTATACCAAAATCATGAAAAATAAAAGGATATATAAATTATATATTAAACAAATAGTATAATATTTTTTTGATTTAAAATATTAAAATATTTATTTGTTATTTGTTACTTATTAGTGGTTACTTTAGTGATTTCATTATGCAAAATCCATTTAATGTTGTATTTTCTGAAGCCCATGCCTTTCTCTCTCGCCCAGGCCCTTTTCTAAACCCTAAACATAACACGCAACCTCTCTTCTTCTTCAATCTCATCGTCGTCTCTCTCTCTTGCCTCATAGCACCATCGTCATCTCGTCCCAGACCTTGGAGTTCCAAAATGGCCTTTTCTTTCTTCTAGGCGCCAGCACCCGCCTAGACCGCCTAGCCCCCGAGTAGCCCGCCTAGCGCCCGCCTAGCCCATTTATTCAGATATGAGTGACAGTGTGTTCAAGGATTTCACTTTTAAAGAAGATTTCCGAGAATTGGGAAAGAAAGAGATGATGCTTACATTGTTCGCCGACTGGAGATGGTCATGTTTTACTTATTATTCTCTTCAACGTCATGTTCGCCGACTGGATGGTCACAGTTCTACTTATTATTCTCTTCTTAGGTAATAACATTTTGACCACAATTTCCTCACTAGTTTTTTACTTTGCGAACTGGACTGATAAAATGGAATATGAACACAACTAAAAGAAAAGCACATCAAATCTTTATATATATTGCGCTTAATCGTTCTCTAGAAACTTGGCATAATCAATACCAAACATTTGAACTATTTTGTTATAATTTAAAGCTTCTACTGGATTGTTTATTAACTTTCTTTGTTCCTTCTGAAAGTCACTATTTCTTGAGTTATTTGGGAAAATGTAGGAAAATTTTGTAGAATAACCAACCATTATCCAACTAAAAAAAATTCTCTGTAGTGTCTACAGAATATACACTCCCAATAATCTTATTAGATATTCTTCTGAGTTCTGGCTGGTACAGCAACAAAAGCTTTAATGAAAGGCATATAAACATGGAAGAAAGAGACAATGATGAAGAAGGTAAGATTTTCACACAACTATCCGGATCTCATGGGCTATCAATGAGTAGGGGTCTGTTATCAACGTACTAACAAGGAATTTGAGGTTTCACATGACTTTCAGGAAGCAGAAAAGCAGTTGGAATTGGAGTCCAAACGTGGCGGTGAGTGTATATATAGACCGAGTTTAAAGATGAAGCACTAATATGAACTAAAAGAAAACTCTAAAGCGCACATCTCCTCTGTTGCGGATGGTTTCATTGCAAGATGAGCAGGTCAGTTCCGAGTTCTTGGTTATCTGCAATTTTGAAGTTGTTTCAGATTCTGTTTTATTGAATTTGTGAACAACTCTGTCCAGGTACCTATATCACACAACATTTACTGGAAGGAGTTATCGATGCTTGTGTATATCACGGTGGCTTTTCTTATTTTTCACATTGTTAAGGTAAGTTATTTTACTATGTAGTTCTGTATAACTAAATAAGCTTTTCAACAGATAAGATCATCACTAGAAATGTAGTCAAGTTCGATCTTTCTAATTCCTTTGCATTTGCAGGGGATGCACTATTGCTTTGAATTTTGTTACTGAATGAATCTGAATCTTTATGCAGACATCACTAGCAATGTAGTCAAGTTCGATCTGTTAGGTTTGCTATGGTCACACATCACAACAAAAGAATGATTACTCAAATCAATGCCCTAAGAACCATGAAATGAAATTATAAAGCTGATTATGGGTGCACTTGGATTGCAATTAAGCTTTAGAATCGTTTGGCTAAGCTTTAGAATCGGTTTTTCAAATTTATTTAAAAAGAAATAGTATAGCCGGCCGGCTATACTCGATTTTTCAAACTTATTTAAAATAAATTATATAGCCGAACGGCTATACTTTGTTTTTCTTTTCTTTTTTTTACATTTTTAAAAAGGAAATAGTATAGCCAGTCGGCTATACCCGGTTTTTAAATTTTATTTGCAAGAAATAGTATAGCCGGCCGGCAATACTCGGCTTTTTAATTTTTTGAAAAAGAAAAAGTATAGCCGGTTTTCTACTTTTTTTTAAAAGAAATAGTATCGCCGGACAGCTATACTCGGTATATATATATATATATAAATAGAAAGAGCCGAGTAAAGTCGCGTGGCTTTACTATTTCTATATTTTTATAAATAAAAAAAATAACAAACCAAGTATAGCCGGGCGGCTATATTATTTCTTTTAAAAATTGGAAAAAGACCCAATATAGCCGTGTGCTGTACTATTTCTTTAAAAATAATTGGAAAGTATAGCCATGCGGCTATACTATTTCTTTTGAAAACAAATTTAAAAAACCCAGTATAGCCGACCGGCTATACTATTTCTTAAAAAAAATTGAAAAACCGAGTATAGCAGTTCGGCAATACTATTTCTTTGAAAAAAAAAAAAGAAAAAAGAAAAACGAGTATAGCCGTGCGCTATACTATTTAGTTTTTAAAAAAATTAAAAATCCTAGTATAGCCGGTCGGCTATACTATTTCTTTTTAAAAAAAATAAAAAATAAAAAACGGCTATACTATTTAATAAAATAGCATCCGGGTGGTCCAGCAGTACAAGGCTCTCTACAAAAGAATCCATGAACTGGTAATTGCTTCTGCCGCAGCCATCCATTCGAGAATCCATCAAGTGGTAGTTTCTGCTGCTGCTGCGGCCATCCATTCGAAAATCATTGCATTCCTTGGTGTTCGGATCCATCCAGCAAAAAAAAACATCATCAGCTTTATAACCACCCGATGATGTCCATTTCAGCACCACTTTACCACCCTTTCTAAAACCAAACAGCTTCATCTTAGTTCCTGTAAAACCAGGCGGTGTCCTTGCCACAAATTCTTGCGGGGATATAGTGAATAACTTAGACCATGATTCTGCAACACCATACTCTTTCATCACCCACAAGTGAAAGTAACCACTATCATTGAACTGCTGCGCATTTCCATTAAAGAAACCAAGGCAGTGCTCCGAATTCTATTATTCTCAAAGAAAGCAAGGGAGTCTCCGCATCTTGAAAATCTACAAACATCCTAAATTTGATTCTTGAATCTGCATTGGGCAACAGGATCTTGCCAAATGATTCAGTGGACAAATCAAAAGACAAAATCACATTCTCATCCACACGATCCTGAATCCAACGCATGGCACCATTAACAAAAGCCGGTTCAATCACAGGGCCTGACATTGTACTGGGAAGCATTTCATGGACAAAGTTTGGAGTAACAACACTCCTCCAGGAGCCCCTGGCTAAGGATCAAAGCTCAACTGCACAGGAAACAAGCCTTTCTCTTACAAATCTCAAAACCTTATAGTCGTCGGTACGCGAATCATAGCCCAATGAATAACTTCTAGGATCATACTCAGACGCAGAAACAGTGCCCCAAGGCAAAATCACAAACTTTCTAATACACGGGTTCCAAATTAACGTGGTAAGGCGGTGATGGATGGAGGCATACTAGCCCGTTACAACTTCCGACCACCTTGACCGTGCGGACCCTTAAATCTAAATTGTCTTTTGGACGTCCTTGGAGTTCATTGTAAGCAACGAATGGATTTATGAGCTTAGAATACTCACTAAATGTAGGGCTGCGATCCCAATGCAATGACAGAGTTGCATTGAAAGACTGTAGCAGGAGGAACTGAGCGTCGTCGTTTTGGTTATCGGATTTGATGATTGCGTGGCTGAGGTGGGTGTGAATGAAGGCAGAGCTTCGGATCAGAGAGAACTCCGTGACTTGCACACTAGTGCATTTGAGTAGAGAATTGCTGGGCAAGTGCAGCAGGATGTCGTGAATGACTTCTTCAGGAATATAATTGTCCCCTGGCATTGCTTCCATCCATCTTTTTGTTCTCTTGGGGCTGATTTCTTCAGGAAGGTTGTCCATTGTTCTGATTACCAGTCTCCGATGTAAGTTTTTTCTCCAATTTTCAATGGACGAAACAAGAGTTTTCAGTTCTGGCCACAGTTAGGAAGGGGGACGAAACAAAAGGTAGGGTTTTGTTTTGTTTTAGGATTGGAGAGATTATATATACCAATCTTCCTAATTTTTAGCTAACATTTAGAAAAATTTGTGTCATAGCGTATAACATCAATAAATAGGAAAGAATATCAAAGCATTAAATTTGGGGGAAGGAAGACGCTTGCTCAGAGAAAGAAAGAAGAACAAATAAAAAGCATTAAATTTGGCGTTTTCTTTTGGAAATATTTTTACTTCGTAATTAACGCTTCTTTAGGAATGGGAATATGACATTTATTGTTTTTCTTTGAATTTACTAGAAAAAAGACATCGAGGTTTGACAATACAACTATTTTTATTTCTCTTTTGGGAAGGAAATGGGAATACAAGTTTGAACTTTGAACAGAGGTAGGTAGGTGCATGGGAAAAATAGTGAAAAGACAAATCGACTAGTTGCAGCATCATATCTAACACCAAAAGGGAAGCAAGAACACCATATTACAAAGTGAAAAATGAAAAAGACATGTGCCCAAGTTCTCTTGCCTCATTCCCAACAGCATCAAGCAAACAAGCTACTGCCGTTCAGCAAAATATCCTCAGCCTGTTTTGCACGAAGAAGGTTACTTTTGCTTTGCTGCAAACATGAAACCATGTACACATCAGTACTTCAAACACGAGGTTGTTAATTAACCCAACACTTTGAATGATACTGCAATTCATCACCCCCTTGGTACTTTTACATAAGAAACAATCTGCAAACTAACCTTGCACACGCTCTAAATTTCCGTCTCCTTCTCAAAGTTGGAGCCCTTTTGAGGTTTGCGATTCTGTACAATCTTGTAGACGTAGAAAGCTACAACTGCTCCACTGCACACAAAAAAAATCAATTTATCAGATAGCAATCTCTTTTAAGCTCTGAAGGAGAGATGTTTGGAAACCTCATTATTATGCATACAGGAATTCAAAGAGGTCAGACAAAGCAATTTTGTCCTCAATTTCATATCAAGGAAGCATAAAAAAATTTAGCTTGTTTATACAGGCCTAAGAAGATTTTATCTTCATCTCAAATAAACATAAATCAACATTATCTAGTTTAGCATTTTTATGCCTGATGAAGATGTTAGGAGGTAGTCGGCAATCTATAGTATCTAGAGGCCATCTAGTCAAAAACAACAAAGAACCATGCAAGGTCAAAGGATCACCAAATGACACATCAATATCCACTCTGATCAGCCATGCAAGTCTTTTCCATTATTTTCCCTCTCTCAACCTGTTCTTCTAAAACTATATGCCATTAAGTCTTTCCCAAAGCCACAGGATTTTTTATTCACAGAACATGGATTCTGAGAGAAAAAACAATTCTATGTAATGATTATATAATTGTTTCAATATCCTTGAAAGACCAGGGTAATTTCCCTCTGATGAAAGAAAGCTAGAAAGAAAATAGCATCGCAAAAATGAGAGGACATGTGAATCATAATAACCTGACAAGGGTTGTGGTCAAATTCGGAAATGACGACCTCTGCAAATAGGATAAACAGAAACAAGAAATATCAGAAGTTTGGAAGACAGATCAATTAGAGCAGTAAAGAAACTTCATATTTAAAATAAGAAAAGAAAGAATTTCTAACCTGAGCCAGAAAGCGTACCTCCCTCAGAAAAATTATACTGGCTATAGCTGCAGGTCCAGCAGTACATTATAAGCATTTAAGTTATAGAAAAAAAAATCAACTGAATCATATAAATTTAAAAAAAAACTGGATAAGCTCCGATATGTATCTTATAAAAATAAACCAGTGCTAACCTGCCTGCCCTTTCAAGGTTAAAGGAGATGATTCTCCTTGCTTATATGATCTTAAACTTGAAACGCTTAAAAACAAAAGAGCGCCACCAAGGATAACCCCAAACCTAATTGCAGAGGTGCTTCCCGTTACCATAAAGGAAAGGAAGCCACCAAGAGAAAGAAAAATACCTGCAAAGCATAAGCATATGATATGACCAAAAGTACCTTGCAAATGTGTACTTAAAAGCTTTAGAAAAAAGAAAAGAAAAACCACAAGGCATCACGGTCTTTAAATAAGCTACACATACCATAAGGTATCCCAACATGAAAGTCGCGGACTTTTGAAACATCATTCAGATCATCAGCTGATGAGTTAAATGTTTCAACAATTTCCTTCACTGGCTCGGGGGAATTCTTTGCAGCTGTGGAGATATATTCTTTACCTTCTTCACTGATTTCTTTTGCTATCTCACTCAAATCAATCCTTGCCTTATCAGCCTGTATTTTTAACTGCTCTGAAGTTTCTTTCAAAATAACTAATGCCTTCTTAGAGTATAACTCATATGCTTCCTGTGAGATGCTTTGCGTCTTTAAGGCTTGTTCTTTGAAAGCGGCCAGAGTCTGTTTCCAAGCTTCTTCTGATTCTTCAGATTTCAATTTGGCATTATCCTTTTCTTTCTCCGCCTCAATCTCTGGATGCTTCTAGGAAAGAAAATTCAAATCAATGTCATGATAAGTGAACAAGTTGCACCCCGAATGAACGATAAATCAATCCCAGATCATGCATATAACTCTCTTCCTATCAAATCTAATTGGTTAGCAGGCCTTTAAATCTTCACGAGACAATGATCAAACATAGAGTTAAAAAACAGGGTGAATGATACATAATTTCTCAAACTCAAATTTCAGAAAATATTCATACTTGTTTCCAAGTGCCAAAAATCAAAACTTGACATAATCCCACCCAAGTAAAAGCATTACGCAATCAAACACATGGCATACATTAACCTCAATCCCCCATTTCCACGACCTGAACAAATGAAAACACCCAAACACTCTTAGTCCTATCATAAAACAAAAGAAAACTCACAAATTCAACTCACCGATTCCTCCTGTGAAGCAGCGGCAGCGACAATTGGTCGAGTCCACAAGCTCCGTCGGTGCAGTGAAAGATAAGCTCCGTCAAGCCCTTTCGGGAGGACAATAGGGGCTCCATAACCGCGAGCTCCAGTCAACTGATCGAACCGCAGAGAAGACGAAGGTGATGAACACAAGGCCAGCGGAGCCGGCTTCTTCAATCCACAACTAGGGTTAGGGTTTAAGAGCGAGAACGACTGCAACGTCACGCTCATTGTGAGCCTCGAGAGAGATTTAGAGAAGGGTTTGAAATTGAGGCGAAGCTGACGAGGAAATAGGTGAGTGAGAGGTTGTTGGAGTTGGAGATGATGTTTATATACTTAGAATATTGCGCACTGAGAGTTGGAAAATCAGCAGAAAATTGAAGAACCGCAGTTAAATTAGGGGAAGTTTTAAGGGCTTTAGGGCCTTTGCTAAAATGCGCCGTGAGTCGAGGTACGCGCCAATTGAAGCGTGTTTGTTTCCCAGGAAAATTAGTAGAAAAAGAATCTTGGTTAATACCGCGGTGACACGCAATCATCAGGTAGTTGAGACGTCCCGCGCGAGCCCACTGAATCCTGGTAAAGTGACGTGGTGCTTGTTATTTCTTACGACATTAATTTTAATGTCGTACCGCATACAACATAATCATCCTTAACTAATATGAAATTTCAATAAATCTTAGCTTAAATTTTGGTACATTATTATACATGTAGGTTCATTATTTTGGTACATAATAATGTTCAATAAACCTTTTCATAATCATAATAATGTTATTCGCAACTGATTATTGTTTCATTTTATTTTGTATATCGTGAAGTCAATTTTGTGATTCATAGATTAGCTCGTTTTGCTTTATCCTTAATTGAAATATATGTGTGGTACAATAATCATTCTGATATCATTTGAGATGTTTTAGTTTAAGATCTTATGTAATTTCTTATCGAGTCAAATCAAAATCTACTCTAACACATAAACTTGCTCAAAATCATCTTATCAAATGATGAAACCTAAAGGACGTAAAATAATCGTAGTAAACTTTCTTCGTTTTGTAAATCTAGGTCTACACATCAAACAAAAACGGTATGCAAGTATTGCATAGATGAACATTACTACACCATCAAGCAAAAGGGATGGTGTGATGAAGTGTATGCTTGAATTTTTGGGACATTCATAACATGAACATGGGGTCACATACATAGACAAAGAAAGGAATTGATGCAAATTAGAGGACAAAACATCTTTGCAACACTTGAATCAAAAGCCAAGCAAGGCACCTCAAATTAGCAGCTTCTCTCTCTTACAAGTGTGCCAAAGCATAAAAAGCCTAAACCATCTGGGAAACTAAACACATGCATTACCTTCCCTGTGCATGCCTCTTAATCACTTGCTTGCCAATCTTCTCTTGGGCCATCCCAATATTTGGAGATAGCCCAATAGACAAAACCCATTTGGGCCTCAGTGGTGCTATGAATTCTAAATTCTTTATGCTTTCTGTCTAGAAAGAAACCAAACCAACCATGGATTCTATTTTAAAAGTGGAGGACTTTGACAAAGGGTTTGATTATTATAGAAAGCGCCATTTACGGCACTCATCTACCATCTGTGACATCTCTCCCAAGAAGCACATTTAAGATAGACTTTATTTTAATCAGGTGTAAAAACATCGATCCTAGAGAGAGAGGGACTGATGGGTGAGTGTGGAAACTGGAAAAACAGGTAGAGGATTTCTTACACCATCACCATGGATACTTGAGACTTGAGCGTCAGTTTAATTGGTCAAATACTAGATTTGAGTTTCCAAAAGTCAAACTAAGTGAAATCTGGAAGGGGTAAGTAGGTGGAGTTCGTTTTCTCAGTGTTTGAAGTTTGAACAGAGACAAAGCTTGGTGTTTAGTTGGTCGACCAACCTATAATGGTTTTTTTTTTTTAATTTTTAAAACCGTTAATACATGTAGAAGGAAATTTGAGTACACTTGCTAATGGAGGACAGAAAAAGTTAAGAAAAAGCAATGGATGATGAACACTAGAAAGAAGAGTGCAGAGATGGGAAATCATGCACTCAAATTTTATGCAGTACGAATTAAGCAAACTTTGTCGAGTTGTATTGTAGCTTTGACATAATTTTTATGTTACTAGTTGATCCTAAATTACGCTTCTTATCTGGTACATTCTTGTTTACGTTAATCTTCAAACTTTATCCGAAAATAAAGAGGTAAAAGCTTGACATGCCAATGCACTTATCTATATTTGTATATTCTAATGATTTGACTTACTTGGTCAGAGACCTCAAGAATCCCATACGAATAGGCAGGGTGGAGCCACTGAGGGACCAATGTGGTCCCAGACCCTCTCATTTTTATATTTACAAATATTATATATTAATATCTTTATGGTACGTTTAATACTTCTTGGTTTTCTCTTCAAATCTATATCTTTTTTTTCATGTTTTAGATCAATTTTCTAAATATTTAGTGTACATACTATTATTTTTTACACAAGTCCTCCAAATTTAAGAGTCATTTCAACCATTTCTCTTGCCAGATTTGTGACTATTTATTCTCTTATTCTCTGTATAATATATTATTAAGTGTCAATTGGGTTGACTCCAATGGCGGACCTACAGAGGCTCAAGGAGGTGCAGCTGCACCTTCTCTTGCCGAAAAATCCTATGGAGAGGCTGGAGTATGCACCTCTGCTAGTCCCAAGGTTCTACATCTGAGGTGTGTTGCAAGGGGTTTCAAAACGAGGAAGATGACTTGGGTTTTTTTGTTTTCAATTTTTTGCAGGCAAACAACGCCGTCTTTGTTATCCTCCAGCTCAAAAGATGTTTAATGAAACGGGGAGTATTGATTGATGCAATTTTGACTTTCGTAAAATTATCACTTTAACCATCTTATTATCCTCCAGCTCAAATTTGTAGTCTTTTAAATATTGCCCCTTCTCTGAAAAATTTCTAAGTCCGTCATGTCACAGGTTGACTCACTTAATTCAGATTTGTTCATCTTTCTCTTGTATATATTTTTAATTGTTTTCTCTTTACTTATGGTTTGTTTGGATTTATGAAGATTTATTATCTATTGAGTTTAATGGCTCTTTCAATTAATGTATAGATTACTATAAAAAAAACAAATTGTAAACATTTCATATTATATATATATATATTTATAAGAGGGCCCCTCACACATGGAATTCTAGTTCCTTTATTGTGAGTAGGGTTACAATTTTGTCACATACTCAAATTTAAGATTATCCATGGCATTTATTGAAACAAGGATAACAAAAAATGAGAAACACTTTCGTGAAACGGAAATAACACTGTTTTGCTACCCCTGACTAATAGTTATGACATGCGTAATAATTTTTTCACTTGTTATAGCATTATTAGCTGGGATAGCAAAACAATGTTATTCTTGTTGCAACCAAGTTTTTATTTATAAAAAAAGGGTCAAAGCCAAGTGGATAACACATCGGATTCTAGTTTGACCAAATGCTCATGTGCCACGTACGAAGCCAATACAGGCAATAAAATAAATAGAGCTGGCTCAGCATATCTTACACACATACTCTCTCTTTCTTCGCCGTTAGAAGCTTTTAATGTCTCGCTTTTACTCTCTCGCCAGAGAGCCCAGCCACTCCCACACCCCCACCATTATCATTCTCTCTCTCTCTCTCACTCTCTCTGTGTGTTATTTATAGTCTTGTAGACCAACCTACACTCTCTCTGACAAGAGCTGACTCCCCACCACCACCTTTCTTTAATGGCTTCCTCCCCTCACTAGGGTTCGAATTTCATTGCTCTCTCTCAGTCCCGCCCCTTTCACGGCGAGCTTTCGCATCAGCCCACTTCATCTCAGAAAACCCAGATTCCTTCTTCATTCTTACAGCTCAAAGACTCAACCTTTAATCACTATCTTCCAATTCCAAGTTACAAGCTTGTGTTCAATTGGGCCTCTTACAGTGGTTGTTCATTTATTCTTGATCAACTTGGTTGAACTTGTCATTTCTTTTTCTTTTTATTAAACGAATTCGAAAGAAAAAATTAAAAAGAAAAGGGAAAAGCAGGAAAAAGTGGAGAGGTGTTGTAATTGTTGTTGGTGGGTTACTTTACCTTTGTTCTTTTGCTTTGTCCATTATTACACATGGCTTAGTGCATTTGTCTGTTCAGAGAGACTTCACCAAAATCCTCTCTCTCTGTTTTTGTTTGCTTTCGAGTTTCAAGCCTCTGAGAAATTCATTAGCTTTTTTAATCTCTGACCTCTGTTTTTTCGCGTCCTTTTGTGGCTTCACTCTGCTGCCTTCGCCTTCTTCACCTTACTTCTCACTGTTTCTCTTCAGAACTGGAAGCTTCCGGACCTTGAAACTTTCATGGGGGCGTAGCAGAGCAGTCACTTTGTGCTGTCAGAGATATTGGACTTGGAGATGGCATTCAAGCTCTTCTTTTTCATTTTTCTAGCTCCTCTCCTCGTACGTGCTTTAGAACCTGTTTTCAACGACGACGTTCTGGGCCTGATCGTGTTCAAGGCCGGGCTTCGAGACCCAAAAGCCAAGCTTACTTCATGGAGCGAAGATGACGACAATCCTTGCAGCTGGATTGGTGTTAAATGCGACCCAAGAACCAACCGAGTCTCTGAACTTGTTCTTGACGGCTTTTCTCTATCTGGGCATGTAGGCCGAGGCCTTTTGAGGTTGCAATTCCTTCAAATACTCTCACTTGCTAATAACAACTTCACTGGGACCATAAACCCTGATCTCCCTCACCTTGGAAGCTTACAAGTCATTGATTTGAGCCAGAACAGCCTCTCTGGGCCGATCCCGGATGAGTTTTTTATGCAATGTGGGTCGCTGAGAGTGGTTTCATTTGCTAGAAACAATCTCACAGGGCAGATTCCTCAGTCTTTGAGCTTATGCCAGACATTGGTGGCGGTGAACTTTTCCTCTAATCAGCTATCTGGGAAATTGCCATCTGGGATTTGGTATTTGAGGGGCCTTCAAGCACTTGACTTGTCAGATAACTTGCTGGAGGGAGAAGTTCCTGAAGGTATGGAAAATTTGTATGATTTGAGAGTAATTAACTTCCGAAAAAACTGGTTTTCGGGGAAGCTTCCCTGGGATATTGGAAGTTGTTTACTTTTGAAGTTGCTTGATTTTAGTGAAAATTTCTTTTCTGGGAGCATTCCGGAGTCAATTCAGAGACTTAGTTCATGCAGTTCTCTGAGTTTACAGGGGAATTCTTTTGCTGGTCAAATTCCAAATTGGTTTGGTGATTTGAGGAGCCTTGAGATGTTAGATATCTCTGGTAATAATTTTTCTGGGGGAATTCCAAGCTCATTTGGAAATCTGGAGCTACTTGAAAAGTTAAATTTATCTAGGAATGAATTTACTGGAAGCGTGCCAGAGTCATTGACTAATTGCATCAAACTTTTAGCTATAGATGTTAGCCATAATCTGTTGGCAGGTAAACTTCCTTCATGGATTTTTAAGCTTCGTATACAAAGTGTTTCTCTTTCTGGCAACCGATTAAGTGGAAGTGCTGAATATAGTTCATTGACATCAATGGAAGCCTCTAATGGGGGTCTTCAGGTCTTGGATTTGTCTTCCAATGAATTTTCTGATGTGCTTCCATCCGACATTGGGGTTCTTAGTAGCTTGCAGTTCTTGAATATGTCTGGGAACCATCTCCTGGGTTCTATTCCAGCAAGTATAGGTAAATTAAAGACAGCATCTGTTGTTGACTTGAGTGACAATCAACTAAATGGAAGCATTCCTTCTGAAATTGGAGGGGTAGTCTCACTCAAGGAACTAAGGCTGCAGAAGAACTTTCTAACTGGGAAAATTCCATCTCAGATTGAGAAGTGCTCATCTCTAACATCTCTGTAAGCTTTCTTATTCTGTTTATCTCCTTTAGTAGTTCTCTTCCTTTACATACGATTTACAACAAATAGAAAGCCAACATCTGACTTAATTACATTAGAAAGTTCTTAATTTTTCTAATTAAATTTATAACTTGAGGTAGCTAAACTGAAGCTGTTTTTCCAATGTGTTTTTTTCATCAAGTGTATAATGGCATTTTGATTGAACAAGGGTGGGCAAGATCCATTTTGATTGATGAAATTAAAATCTTTCGATCAGTTATCATTTAGCACACTCCAGTAATTTCTTGGACATAAATAATATTAACTTGGTCAACCCATTCATTTTTTCGTTTGTTTTGGTAGTATATATAATAGCAGTGTTGTTTTTATATTAATTCATTTACAATTATATGATATGAAGCTTACATTGTTCTGAATTGTTTTTCTTTTATGTGCTCCAATTATACAGGATGCTGTCCCAGAACAACCTAACTGGACCTATTCCTGCAGCCATTGCAAACCTTACCAATCTTCAATATGTAGACTTGTCTTTAAACAAATTCTCTGGAAGCTTACCAAAAGAGCTGACAAATCTTTCCCACCTCCTCTACTTCAATGTCTCCCATAACCACCTTCAGGGTGACCTACCCTTAGGGGGCTTCTTCAACACTATCTCACCCTCATCTGTCTCGGGCAATCCATCCCTATGCGGATCTGTTGTTAACCGTTCCTGCACTTCCGTCCACCCCAAACCCATTGTCCTCAACCCAAATTCTTCCAACCCCATTGGCAGTTCTTCCTCACCAACTCATGGTCACAAGATCATATTCAGCATATCAGCTCTCATTGCTATAGGCGCAGCTGCATTCATTGCCATTGGTGTCATAGCTGTTACTGTCCTCAATATCCATGCGCGGTCTTCAGTTTCACGTTCTGCTGCTCCTCTCGAGTTATCTGGTGGGGAAGATTATAGTTGTTCCCCTACTACTGATCCAAACTACGGCAAGCTTGTCATGTTTTCTGGTGATGCTGACTTTGGTGCCGGGACCCAAGCCTTGCTCAACAAGGACTGTGAACTTGGTCGTGGTGGGTTTGGAGTAGTGTACAGAACAGTCCTTAGAGATGGGCGTTCAGTTGCAATAAAAAAGCTAACAGTCTCAAGTTTGATCAAGTCCCAAGAAGATTTTGAGAGGGAAGTTAAAGGACTTGGAAAGATCAAGCACCATAATCTTGTGGCACTTGAAGGATATTACTGGACTCCATCGTTGCAGCTCCTCATATACGAGTATATACCTTGCGGGAGTCTGTATAAGAATCTGCATGATGGACTTGGAAAAAGCTGCCTCACTTGGCGACAGAGGTTCAACATAATTCTAGGGATGGCAAAGGGTTTGGCTCATTTGCACCAAATAAACATAATTCACTACAATTTGAAATCAACTAACGTTTTGATAGACAGCTCTGGTGCTCCAAAGGTAGGAGACTTTGGCCTGGCAAGGCTGTTGCCAACGTTAGACCGGTGCATCTTAAGCAGCAAAATCCAAAGTGCACTTGGCTACATGGCGCCTGAGTTTGCATGTCAAACGGTTAAGATTACCGAGAAATGTGATGTGTATGGGTTCGGAATCTTGGTTTTGGAGGTGGTGACAGGGAAGCGGCCTGTGGAATATATGGAGGATGATGTGGTGGTACTTTGTGACATGGTGAGGGGAGCACTGGAGGAAGGCAGGGTAGAGGAATGCCTTGACCAAAAGCTCCTGGGGAATTTTCCAGCTGATGAGGCAATTCCAGTGGTCAAGCTGGGTTTGATATGTGCATCTCAAGTGCCATCGAATCGCCCAGACATGAATGAAGTAATCAACATTTTAGAACTCATCCAATGCCCTTCAGAAGTCCAAGAGGAATTAGAATAAATTTAGTTTACAGATTAAGAAAAGTAACAGGTTCGTATGTTCCGGTGAAGAACAATCCGGTTTGGTTCAAGCAAAAGAAAAAAAGAATATAGTGTTGGAGGTCTATTTCCATGTCTTTCAATCCTTTTAAGAGTATTGTATTTTTGTCTGTACTTTTTTGCCTGTTGAATTCTATAGCACTTGTATGGTGCCGGATTGCTTTTCACCGGTTTGAAATGGGACAATTTGAATGGTGTTTAGATTCAAGATCTCTCAGTATACCCCACAACGACTCTCAAAATCTTAAGATTCAATACAAATATTAATAACCCCAATGCACTTGATGCTAGTTCACCTAACTCTGATCCTAAGTAATGCCTCAAGGGTTCAATTCAAAGGCCAAATAGAGCCTCAAACAAGAGAAGAGAATACAATAACAATAATATAAGTAAGATTAGAATATAAGTAATGTCTAAAAGAGCAACACCCTCTTGCTTTAGTTACACTTTTCTGTTGCCCATGCCATGTTGCTTTATTTATACTACAACTCTGCTTAATTTCAATAAGTTTTACTTGAGTTAAAGAATATCTTGCACATTAGGCGAAACATGGATAATAATAACTTTGGCATTTAAAATCAAACACCATCATGTGCATATTTATGCGTACTCCACTGACCCTAATAATCAACACAAGTGTGTTCTTTATCATAATTCCAAAAGCTCTGTTTCTTCCTGCAAGTATGGTCAATAATTAATCCCTTAGATGTGAAGCTTTGTTTAATCAAAGGGTTCTGGACCCGAGGGGAACCTAATCAAACGGCCGTGGACATCATCAAAGCACCTCACATGGAGCTCCTCAAAGCCACTTACAAAGCTTTTTCCAACAGTGATTATAATGCAGTGCATGGCAATCATGCCATGTCCTGCAAATTACAATAAAAGAGCTTTTTGATTTCTAGTTACGCAACATGTACATACGAACCAACCAAATCTGAACCAGTTGATACAATAAAAGAGTTTTTTGATTTATAGTCACGCAACATGTACATACGAACCAACCAAATCTGAACCAGTTGATTAAGGTGGAGACTCAGAAAAAAAAGACCACCTTGGAAATCGATGCATTTTAGGACCAGAAAGTTTTTGCCTTTGATTATTTTGTCTGCTTTTTAACGAGAAACAGAATGATACATAGACCCACCACGCTTCCACTAAGGACCTCAACGGTGAGGCCATTTTGAAGAAGTCTTGTCGGGGCCAACAGAACACAAGCAATTCTTTTAGTTAAATAAAAAAAACACTGTATTTACACAGAATCAATGTCTCCAAAGTAAGTTGATTTGTGTATACTTTTATATGCTATCTCATCTTTAGTGCACTGTGACTCAGAAATATAAAATAATGCAGCGGTGTACTTGGGTTCCAGAGAATGTGTGATTTACATTGAAACTGTGCTAGAATCTATGATTTACAGTGAAATAAAAGTATGCATGCGCTACAAATTGGTAACTTTGGTTTGGATAGGGACGTCTGTGATCTGACACCATTTTCATGGGACCTGACCTGCTAACAAAAAGGTGAAAAACATACCATATCTGTATGCTGTGCGGTGTTTTTATTTCAAATTGAGTGACAGGCACCACCAATGCCTTTTGTTTCTCATGTTGGGTCCCAGTTTGGGGCGCAGTACAAAATTTACCAACCTGAACATGGGAAGCAAAATGCAAAGGCAACGCATTTTCAATTGGGTTTTTGGAGCTACCTACCTCCATACAACTTGTTTTTAGTCCTCTGTTACTGTTAATATTTTGCTTCTCACAGTGCACAAATTTGGATCATTGCAGGCAGAGGAGGTATGATATAACGCAAAGCTTTGGTGCTTTATCTTACAAGAAGTTGCCTGAGTTGGTTTTACTTCAACTTGAACAATGCCTACTTTGAACTTTCATTGTGTAATATGATCTTTTATTTTGTTGATCCTCGAAAAAGGTCCCAGTATAACTTGAACAGTCTCCATTTCACATGGAGTTTCCTAGCTGAACTTCATTTTTTGAATTGCTATTAGCTAATAAGAAAGAGTCACTGCTAATAAGGGGCTCGGTGATCACATGCTACTTATGTAAATGTTCTTTGTCTTAGTAATGTACTAGTTTACAGAATTCTAAGAAAGGATAAGAAGTACAATTAAGAAAAAAATATTGCAAGGTTAACATTGTGCAATTTGAATTGAAGAAATCGAACCAAGTGGAGCAAAGAGTGTAGTTCGGCCAAAAATATATTACCTCTTGCAATTACAGTAAAAATGAATGACTTATACAGACCTATTTTATGGGATCTCCCTATTACACAAAAACCACTAGTCGAAAATGGTTTCATTTTGTATCTCAGATTTTCCTATTTGTTGTGTACCCAATCCTTCTTTATCTTCTTTCCCATTTTCTCTTCCTCCATCTTTTTGGGCAAACTCTATTCTGGGCCCCTTTTTGGCTGTTTTAAACTAACTAATCATCCCAGTCATTTTCCCACCCATCTTTGTTTGCAGACCTAGAAGTAAGGCCATTCGCCGAGATGCTTCCCACAAGATGCGCCCCCGGTGACTTCACTGCATTATCTCCATCCCAATCATCATCCCAACCCTGATCCCAGCCTTCAGCCGTTTCTACAGCAGTTGCGGAAACAGATTCTGGCAATCCCATTTCAAGTTCCTGATATGGAACTCCACCTCCAGTACGCTGTTTCCTCTTCCTAGCCTTGCAGAAAGCCCATGTCCCTCCAAATATTAGCACTGTAACAATCAAGAAGTAAGCACCATTGATTGGGGTCACTACCTTCTCATAAGAAGGAAGACGCAGGAAAAAATTTCCATCAGATACTGGAGGGTCCATATGAATCTCACATTCTCTGTTTCCAGTATTTAGAGTTATTTTGGTGCTTCTATCAATATCAAGTGATATATTGACCTGAAAAGGCAAACAAATCAACATTGCGATTTTGCTTTTAGAAAAATGCAAATGTAAGCCCCACAAAACAGTAACAGAAAACCACAAGTATAATTTCATGGTTCATCCATGCCAGCAAATAATGAGCCCCCATAGGAAGCAGGTTAACACATTGTAGTAAGGTTATGCATCCAATGACAAGTCTTTTGCACTGAATTACAAATTCAGCTGGGTGTTTTAGACACAAACAAGGTCCTTTCAACATCTCAGTTCTACACGAAACAGCAGTAGGGAAGATTCAATGTCCCTTCTCATACACCTTCCTCCTCCCTTCTGCATATCTCAGCCATGATTTTAATTTCTACTATATTCCCAACATTTTCGAGGGGAGAAAGACAGAGAGGAGGAAGAAGAGAGATGAGAGAGGTGAAGAGAGGGGGAATATACTTTTTTTATTGTCCAGGGGGGGAGAAGAGAATTAAAACTAAAAACCATCTAAAATAGTTTTTAGTTTTCATTTTAGAAAGCCATTCTATGTTTCATTTCTTCTCTCTCAACTCTCGCTTTAATTTTCTTTTGCCAAAAAACAGCCTACCAAATGGACTCTTATTAATCATGCCAACAATGCCCTTTTTTTAAGATATAAAAAGCTATAACTTCTAATCACTACCGAAAACAACCAATCAGGAAAACAACAACAAAGTAGCAGAGTTATGATGAGGAACTCTCCTGTGAGCATTGCAATTTCACCACTGGACAGCATTCGTCATCCAGCACTGAAAAGCTTCTATGCTTATGCTATGCACATTGTAGTAGAATTTCCTATCAACTTTACCTTCTTATTTTGGTGTTTGGCAATCTCTAGGTCCATCTTGGTATTTTCTGCAGAAACCTTTGCCTTCAAAGTGCTGTCTCCAACGTTTTGGACCAGAATGACCACTTCTTTAGACCCTGCAACATGGGAAAGGAAAATAAAATGAGTGATTTTATTATGAGGTCAAATGGTATTGATTTATGTTAAGCACTCTGCATTCACTGCTTTAATAAACAAAATGTATAGTAAAGCAGTGGATACTGGATGTAATTTCACTAGGCACATAACGCAATTTAACATCTCCACTTACTCATGTAAACCACAGAGAACATCTCGATCACAAAATATGCATAGCTTATGATCATCTTAATCTTAGACACTAATGAAGTTGAGTCTAATACTGCTCTTCATAATCATCAAACTACATTAGCCAGAATTTAAGCAAAATCAGCAATTGTGTTCATTATGTATGTTCCAGAAACTGTCTGCAAGATTGCAGGAGATGTGACTATGACATCAAAGCAATTCTGAGAAGTAATTGGCACAGCTGGCCGCCTTTAAGCATTTACTTTTTGGTTAATACGTTTTATAAATTTTACCTATATCCAAGAGAAAATCCTCAGATAATGTCAAACTCTTCTTATGAACGTAGAGGCCTACAACTCAAGGGCATTCATCTACCAATCCAAATTGTAGATGTGTCCATGTTTTATTTTGACGTATCATATACATGCTTATAAACTTAATTACCAAGAGGAAAAGCCTTACTATCACGAGAACAAACCAAGTTTCTATGCAATTATACATATATAACTTGTAATGAATAAGTCTAAACACCAAATGCATAAGTCATACCATTGATACTAATGACAACCTAATATCAGTTCTAGCGATAGCACAAATGCACACCACGAAAATTGTCATCAGGCATTCCAATGTAGTATGCATGCAATCAAGCAAAACACAATGCCCAAAAAAAATAAAAAATGTTTTAATTCAATCTCAGCATCCTAATTTTGTAAAAACATTTTTCACATAATCACTCTAAACAAACACAACTTTTCAACCTCAATGTACTATCAACAGTTATGTGAATTACCACTATCAAAGCTCTTAATGCAAGCAACCGCCACATCCTTGACCTTGCATGTTTTGATTATCCCATAGCAGCTTTCCTTATCCGCATTCTGCGAATTGTTCACATTATCGTTCTTCTCCTTCTTCTCCTTACTCTTTACCTTACCACCTTCAGGGGAGTCCTCCTTATTCTTTACCTTACCACCTTCAGGAGGTGCACTCGCCGAATTCGGTTCATCTTTCAACGGCTTTGAATTCGGATCCTGTTTCGGTGTCGTAGCAGGAACCGGGTTTGGATCCTCTTTGGATTCCTTGTGAGGCGTCGGATTTGGATCCTTCTTTTCTTTATTCGGATCCTTCCCTTCATCCGTTTTAGTATTATTATTCAAACCCCTTGGACCTGGATCCGCTTTCGGAGTCTTGGCGGGTGGCAGAGAGTCCGTTTTGTTTTTACTTGGATCATCATCCGCCTTAGGAACCGACCTCTTGCCACCAGAACTTGAAACTGGAGGGGTAGGAGACGGAGGAGGCGGAGGAGGACTTGGCACCGGAGAATCCTTGCCCTAAAATTTATGAAAATAAATAAACCAAACCGATTTTTGACCTAAAAACAAGTAATTTAGACTCTAAGAGAGGGAAAAGAGAGTTACTGGTACTGTCGAATTGTCTTTTTGAGGCTCACCAATCAAAATTCTATGCTTGGAGAGCAAAGAAGCATTGGAAGCCTCCGCAACAATGAAGATAAATAAGAACACTGTCAGAAAACCATTTCTATCCATTGAATTGAGACTTCGACGCTCCTTTTCAGATCGGATTTAGGTTCTCCACGCCAAAACCCTAGCAATTAATCCCATTTTGTGGATAAAGTTGCAGCCTTTATACATTAAGATGAAATCTGCGCAATTGGGTCTTCAATGAGCTGGAAACGGAGAGATGGGTTAGAAGTTTCAAGTGAATTGGAATCGAGGAAGGATTGGGATTTGAGGGTTTAGGATTGAATTGAGATAATCTAGGGTTTTAGATTGGAATCTGTGATCTTCAGAGATTTGACGCTAGGTTGCTATAGAAGTCAGCTCTACACAGAGTCCAGACATCAATCGGACAGTGGGAACACGTAGCCAATTACTAGTACTACTGGTACGATCTTATTTTCCCAAATTAAAAATCATTAAATAAATAAATTAAATTAAAAAAAACCTATCAAAACGGTGTGCATGGATGCATGGGCCATCTTTGTATGGATATCATTTTGGGCCAAGTCCTAGTATTGAACTTTGGAGAAATGACGGCCTTCACCTGGAAAGCTGGTTTGTAAACTCTGTATATTGGATACATCATTTATTTGAAACTAAATTTATAATCACAAGGAGAGCCGCTCAGCCATGGTGTGTGGATGACTGTTAACCATCATGGATGTGAACTTCACAGTAATCATTGACGGCCGACAGTCACTCATGTGCACGTCGATGTTAACCCTCTAGCAAAAACTCTACTAAATTGTGAAGAAGGAAAGTTTTACTGCCTAGGCACATTCCATGTGGCACAAGTCATCCAATTCACAAGGACTTTGTAACTTTGCAACATCATCCTGAAGGTACGAGGTAAGCCAACTAGCCCTTCCTCCCAGAAGTATGATTTAGTACAATTCAAAGCAAATCTAGCCACATTGAAGATGACTTTTACTAGTTAGAATATAATCTCTAGAAGAACACAAACAAAGAAAAAAAGCAAATGCAGATGAATCTTAATTACTTTTGTGCTAATTAAGCCTTCAGCACTGAAAAAGAGTACTGCTGATATAAATATGGAATAAAACATAATTCCTTTCATGCAAGAAAGAATAAAGTGTATCCAGACTCCAGTTTGGCTGCTAAACTCACGGCTTTGGCTTAAGTATTCAATCGCAGTCTTCTTCTTACATGGTTTTAACTTTCTAGAGTTGCTTCTTATAATAGATTTAAATTTTAACATAATATTATTTAGTTTTAACAGTATCTCGATATCTCCCTTCCCAAAATTGAAAGAGATTTCAAGTTCGAACTAATTAACCTATCATAGCAAATCTTTATTTGACAGTAGTGTAATACACAATTGTTTCCTCGATTAATGTGCTATATGATAATTGCAAAAACCAATATCTCCATTCAATTCTATGAAACCTGTCGAGATTACATAGTCTTTTCAGTTTCCATGTTGGTGATATATATTCCTTGCTTCCTTAATTTGTTCATCATCCATCAGCTTGGCTTCTCAGTCTTAGCTCAAGCCACATTGAAAAAGGAAACATTCAACCCTTTAAGCCTCTGTTTGATATAAACATGTGAGGCAATGGCACAATGCAAATGGTGAAGACAAAGAAGGCAATGGGCCAAGCAGAAGTGAATAAGCAAGTGATCTTGAGGACGTTTGGGGATGACAAAAGCTCTCTGCTTGACCATTTTGAGAGGCTCACTGTTGAGTTGCAGCTGAACCAAGCCATGCTGAGGCGGAGTCTCTCTGAGCCAACCCAAATTCGGTCCCAGCAACCTCTTTTAATCTGTCAGGCTCCATCAGAGTCAGAACCACCACCACCACCACCTTTGGTTACCAAGAAAAGGCGTGGCTCAGGCTTCAGCAAGGTTCTGAAGAAGATGATCAAGCCCATTCTAAGCAGAATGACTGCAAAAAAGAAGGAAATCCCAGATGCAAAAGACCCCAGGTTTTGGAAGACATTCAGTAGATCTATGCGCGTTTGAAGTTTGCACAACATTTGAGAAATATTTAGTAATATTTATTTACTTTTGTTTCGTTCTATGTTTTTAATTCCTTTTGTAAGTGCTTGTATGCACATTTTACAGATCATGAATACACATACACTGCACCCTCCCTACACAAAATGGACAGTGTCAATTCGCATTGAACACGAACACAATCCAATCCAACGACTTCCCTATTAGAGAATGGTGAATCCCTCAATCTAATGGTTACAACCGCGTTAGTATTGTAGACAAATCCCAAAAGGAAAATTTAAAAGCTGTAGGCTGATGTCGTTAAAGTGCCTGCCTTGCCCCCTACGGACGACACTGTATTTGTTATCGTTTTACCCAAAATCTAATCAAAGATTTTTTTTTTCTCTGTACCAAGCTGGATAGAACTCCACAGATTATCCATGGACCTCACCCTGATGCCTTCTTCATATCCTACACCCTTCACACTTGTTCAGTCTCCCTCTCCATGTCCATCTCCTTTATGTAGAACTCACAACAAAAGAACCCAACATGGTAAGCTACTTGTCTTTGTAGCACTTTCATGCTCTGCTACAAATCCCACGGGAACCACACCATTGAATGTTGTCAATCTTGCTGACAAAACCCACCAGTCATACCCAAAAGATTATGACTTGCAGTCCAGTGTCGAAGAACAAAAGCTGGGTTTTGATAGCATAGCTAGTAGATTGCAGGTACAGAGATTTATTGATAGAATTAAAGCTTTGCCCTTTAGAGAGACGAGTGTAATTCTTGGTATCTTTGAACAAGATGGTTGCTTTCAGACCGTATCTGAATTCAATGCTCTGCTCATGGCTTTAGTCATAGCAAAAGAGCCTGGCATTGCTTTGAGCCTGTTTAATGAAGTACCAGCTTCCGGGTTAGTGCCAGATTCTTTGACATTTTCCATCATGATAAGGTGTTATTGCGAGAAAAATGATCTGGATGAAGCCAAAAGGGTTTTAGTCCATATGGTTGAAAATGGGTTTTACCCTAATGCTGCAACAATCACTGTTCTGATAAATTCATTGTGCAAAAGAGGTAGGTTGCAGAGAGCTTTGGAGGTTTTGGAGGTCATGGGTAGAATTGGGTGCAAGCCAACCGTTCAGATATACAATTGCTTGTTGAAGGGGTTGTGCTATGTTGGGAGGGTGGAGGATGCATATGAAATGTTGATGAGAATAAAAAAAGATGCCATAAAACCTGACATTTACACATTCACAGCTGTTATGGATGGTTTTTGTAAAGTGGGTCGCTCAGATGAGGCAATGGAATTGCTTGATGAAGCTGTGGAAATGGGGTTGACACCAGATGCGGTCACTTTCAACACTCTGTTTAATGGGTATTGCAAGGAAGGCAGGCCAATGGAGGGACTTAATGTGTTAAAGCAGATGAAAGAGAGAAACTGCAACCCTGATTGTATTACTTACAGCACTTTGTTGCATGGATTGTTGAAATGGGGTAAAACTCGTAATGCTCTTAGGGTTTATAGGGAGATGGTTGAAAATGGGTTTGAAGTAGATGGGAGATTGATGAACAATCTTGTTAGAGGGTTATGTAGGAGATCGAGGAAGGAAAAAGACCTCTTGGAAGATGCACATGAAGTGTTTGAGAAAATGCAGAATGGGGTTTTGGGCATAGACGCTAGTACATATGGCTTGATGATCCAAACTCTTTGCATGGAAAAGAAGACGGATGCAGCTGTGGTCTGTTTGCAGCAGATGATTGGAATGGGCTATTCACCATGGATTATCACCTTTAACAATGTAATTAAAACCCTTTGTGTTGAGGGAAAGGTGACTGAGGCACTGTTAGTATTGAGCATCATGTATGAAGTTGGTAGAGGAACCAGTGGAATATCTTATAACCCTTTGATTCATGAATTGAATCGGCGGGGGTGTTTCCTTGGCGCTTATATTGTATATGGCGCGGCATTGAAGAGAGGTGTAATTCCTAATACAAAACCTCAACAATGACAAAAAAATTGCTCATCCTCAGCCTTCATATAAGCTATTTTCTTTTTTCAAATAAGCCAGTCACTTACATCAGGAGTTTAAAGGTTTACAAACCTTCCACTAACTTGATGTACAGATATAACATATGTATGCTCTAGCATCAAATTTAATAAAGTTTCTGCCTGGTAAACAAAAATACAATACAAAATTTTATTGGCCGGTGTTGAGAAATCTCTGAGTCAAAACTTATGCGCGATTCATGTATTGCCCGGTTCTGGTATCCACCATTATTTCATCACTTATATTTACAAAGAGTGGGACGTTGACAATAGCACCGGTGTCGAGAGTCGCTGGCTTTGATCCACCTGCGAGCAAAGTTCAGTTAGAAGATGTTGCCTCTTTGATTGTTGATAACAAAGAACTGCGACGTTTAGTTATAGACAGGAGTTTATCACTTCTAAAACCCAAGAAATCAATCAGGCGCCCATTCTGCACCTGAGAGCTGATTAATCAGCTCATCTACTCAGCCTAACCTTGTAATAGCATTTTTGTCTGCTGGCATCTTACCAGCCTTCAGGTCCCCAAACAAGTCATGGACTGATGGGTATTTACACCAATAACATACTAAATTTGGTCCTTGAAAATTGTGAGAGACACAAACTGCATTACCTTGAGCTGTGTCACCTTTAAGTCCAGGATCAACATCAACCACAGTCAGTTTCACTGTGATGGGGATGTCAACATCGATAAGCTACAAGTAAACCACAAAAAGCAGATTACTTTTCAAAAGGCCATAGTAATAATACAAACCACCACCATTATCTATGTTTTCTTTGTTGATGCCACTCACACAAACAAATATATGCATCTCACCATGAATCTAAGACGTACTAACATAAAAAGTCAATGACTATCAAAACATTGCTCGAGAGACTGCTCTGTGTTCTTCTTTAGGTAGTGCCCAAGAGCTCCGTCTGGGACAATTATCCTTGGATAAAAAGAACCATCTTGGGCACAATTGATCATGCGCATAATGAACTTTGCAGCAAAAAGTGGGAATTTAATTGCTTGAGAAAAATGGATTGCTTAAAAGAGAATAAGGAAAGTACTCTATCATTCCAAAGAAGCAAATTGCAGTCCATTCCCTCCTTCAGCCATTTTGTTTTGTCCCCAATACTTGATTCATTTACACGAGTTTCTTCATAGGTAGTCTGAGACAAGTGAAAGAAAAAACCTATTTGAGATAGAAAAATAAAGATAGCGATCACTATCTTATAAAGATAACAGCATCAGCTAGTTTCCCTGAGAACAGGAATAGATCCCAGGTGTCCTAAAGGCTAAAGTGAATAACTTATAGTCCATAACTTCATACGAATGAATATCATATTTTAATTTTGCAAGTAAAAACTCTACTGAAGAATACCAGGTCCATGAAGACAAACTGGGGACCGTCTTTGTATGTGAATTGCTTTGTTTCCTTGTATATATTTGCCTCATTAATCTGGAAAAACAATCAAACATGAGAATGTATATATGTCACTGTACTGTACAGACATCTAAACATGACTGACCATTGCACTTGGTATCTGTTGATGATATCTATTGTTGAAAAATTTGTGTCATGTAACATGAATATACATAACATATCTGGTCTCACAGAAAGATTCACCGAAAGGTGACAACCTCAGCCTGGGGAGGAGGTCTGGTGGCATTATGAACATAATACTTACAACATAACATTTTGAAGCATACCTTGGATACAAGATATTTGTATAAATATATGACTCATTCCTTAACAAGGTTTGTGAAAAATAATCCAGATGGAGTATCTTTTCTTAGAAACACAGAAAACCATCAAAAACTAAATAAATTATGTCATATGCTACATATTCAGTTGACTTGTTTACTTGTTAGCAACTAACAATTGCATTAAACTTTATATACATTTGAAAACAGAAATTAATGATGGATCAATGGAATCAATGAACATTACCGTGCTGCCTGCTCGAAATGTTTTCTCAACAGTGTTTCCCGATATATAATTGCGCATCTTGGTCCTTACAAATGCAGCCCCTTTCCCAGGTTTCACATGAAGAAATTCTACAGAAGGCCAACAGATAGAAAACTAATAAGCTTCCATTGACTTATGACTTATGACTTATACAAATAAAATAATTGTTTGCCTGACCAAATGAAAAGATTCCTCCTGGGAATATTAGAACATATGAAAACAAGACAACTCAGATATAGAGGCAGATTACAATGGGGTACACCTATAACCAACTTAAACATCCCTAGAAACTCTTTGACATACCAAAAGTCTCAAATTAGCATCATAGTGTTCAAAAGGCTTTTGATTTTTTCTAATTACACATACACATCATGATACCATGAAATTCCAAATCTCCAATGTGAGCCTCATAAACCAACCTAAAGATACAGGCTCCCTAGAGTACATCTACCGTAAGATTACCAGCAAAGAAACACAAATGTCATGTGAGTAATACTAAAAATAGTAGTTATAAAAACAATAAAAATTATAGCTTCAGCAATTAGATATAATATGATACAGAGACAGGGGTCCCAGAAATGAAGATTTCTATTTAATGTGAACAATATACCAGAAAAACTCAATATGCAATATACCCAAGAACCAAAAAGTCAACATTTTTCGGCTTAAACTAAAACGAATACAAAAAAACAAATGAGGAGGAAGAAGAAGATAAAAGTACCTATAACTCGCCAAGGAGCTCCATCAACTTCAATGTTGGAACCCACTTTGATATCGTTGCTAGAAAACGCCATTATCCCTGAAATTTTCACAACCCAACATCACTTCACTAACCCAAAAACCAAAACTTTATGAATTTAAATCAGTAAAAGAAGAAAAATCAAAGACTGCGAGAGTCAAATGAGCTTACTGGGACATCTGAGACGTAGGGGCGTTCGGGCAGAACTCCGCATTGGCAGAAAGAACGGCTTGGATGAGAATGAAAGTGATGATAGCTGTGATGGACGGCTAAGGATGGAGGAAGCTGATGAGAAATTGAAGGATGTTGCCATTCCCGCCATGGCTATGGCTGTTTTGAGAAAGCAAAGGTGTGTGATTTTCTTAGTATTTGTGTGTGTTTTCCCGGAAATTTAGAGGGCCATCACAATGCGCCTGAGTTTTTTCCTTAGATAAGGACTATGGTGTCTGAGAGTCTTTTGCTTCGCGCCTTGTATTGGGCTTGGGCCTCACTTTCCCTCTCTTCGCTAGTTTTCCTTGGTCCATGATGTGCCCATTGGGCCTCCTTTGTGCCCAGGTCTTAAGGGCTTGAATCTCCCAAATTCTTTTTTTTTTCAGGACATTTCTTATTGAAATGAACGATAATATACTAAACTCTCACACCCGATATGGATGCTAGGACTCGAACACAAAACCTTACATGAGGGAGCAATTACTTCAAACCACTACACTAGTTAATCTTATAAATTGGATGAACTTGAACTTATGATATTTCGTCTCTTTTTTAATGAGATCTTGCATGTAACGGGTATATATACTTTATTTTACCTTACATTCCTCACTAATTTGGCTTTTTGAAGAAGTTTTTCTAATTTTTCTAGGTAACGGTTTTGCATGCGTGATTGTAATTCTCATGGACTATCAACTGACAATCGTCATCACAATTTAACTTTATTGTCTTAAACTGAAAAAAAAAAAACGTATGCTTTTTGAATTTGTTATATTCTTCACTTTTAAAATATATAGCAGCATTGGTAAGTGAGAGTGACTGTACTTGACAATTCTCCATAGAGAAAGCTAACCACCAATTAATATTAATTAATTTTTGTTTATTAGTATCATGTTTATTTATAGTTTTGGTTTATAATGCATTCCCAGCTGATAGTCACTTTGTGCCCCATAGCCATCCTTTCGTAGAAAAAGAAAATCTCATCAACCAATACATATTAATGGTGGTGGTTGTTGATTAGTCTCGTATTCTTTTCTAATGATGCAATTACGTGTTAATAATTCATGGTATTAATCATAACATATAAGATTAAGTACTCCAACTCCTATACACCGTCCCACTCTTTTGTCTTTTCATAAGTCCAAACCAATGTGACATCCCCAACACGTGCAGCAGCAAAGCAAGCCAACCTGCCATGTCTTCCGTTTCACAATTCTGTGGGCTCCACCCTTCTGTCTTCAGCAAGGGCGTGCGTTGCCCTTTCTCTTTCACCCCTCGGTAGGTGCCCACATTCCCAGGCCACCTAACATCACCACCCACTATTATGACGTCATAAATCCAAAAACAATCCGACGGCTTCGATTCATTCGACCATTTCCATCGTGCAATTCCAAGCGCTTTGACGGTGCGGAGACTCCGTGAAGACCAAAGATCCGCAGGCCTCCGCAGCACACGACCTCAGCTTCACGGCAGAACCGTAAATAAGTAGCACGAGAGTGAGCTTTCCGTAAATTCGCCTAACTGATTCTTTATTGCATGCGAAATAGGCGATTGGACAGAACTGCTCCGTAGTGGCGCATTTTACGGTGCTATCCTGCCGCCGTCTATTTCACGGGTATTTTAATTTTCTCCGAAGTCTTTTATTTATTTGATTTTTTTTCCTTCTATGAAATTTAAATTCGTAAATATATTTTGATACAAGTGATAGGTTAAATAGCCTAAATAGCCTAAATTAATATAATTGAAAAGAATATATTTGCTCAAATTTGATGCAAAAGAACAAGCTCACTGTCCGATTAACTCGATTTAAAGAACGGACTCACTGTCCGATCAACCCGACCTAAACCACGTTAGTAATTCGGATATATATATATCTATATATATATATATATATATATATATTTTTTTTTTGTTTTTTTTTTTGTTTTTTCTTTAATTTGAAGAAAAGAATTAGTAAGCAAAAGAGAGGTGGGCGAGTTGGCCGAGTCTTGAAGCATCATCCATCGTGCATGCATTTTGTGCATTTTCTTTCAATTTTCAACTTTGCATGCACACGTCTCCTCCTCCCGAAATTAACAACAACCGCCGATCCAGCTCTCAGCTCGCCGAAATTGGACTTCAAGCATTTCATCGCATCGTTTCTCACGAAATCGGAGTTCAATCGCTCTGTGACTGAAAAGTCAGAGTGGTAGCAGACTCGCCGACCCTTCGTTTTGCTTGTGTTTGCTCGAATGAACTTGTTCTGGTTCTGGTTTCGGTGAAAGCTGTGAGCTTGAGGTTTGCTTCCTTCTCTTTTATGTCTCTCTGTTCGTAGTGTTGCTGATTTGGATCTTTTAGTTGGTCAATTTTGTGTTTTTTGGCTTTCTCCAAAATTACGAGGATTAGATTGGGGATTTATGTGGATTAGTTTCCGATTGGATTGAAATTTGTTGAAATTTACAGAATTTGAGTGCGAAAATGGAGCCGCGCACTTGCGTGAACGCAGCTTGCGGGACCTCGAGCTCGATCGACTGGAAGAAAGGTTGGGCCTTGCGATCTGGAGGATTCGCCAATCTCTGTCTCAAGTGCTGGTAATTAATTCACTAACTTGTTCAATAGTTGGCTTTAGCACATAATGTTTGTGTAATTCTTTGGCTCTGGATTTGGTTGAGTTTTATGTTTTTAAATTCATCGGCGTATTGGATGTTTCAATGGATAGTCTTCTATTTCGACGTTCTGCTCTGGTTTTGACGGCTACATGCTAATTTTGGCCGTTGCGTGGAATTTTTTTTTATTTCAATTTTTCCTTTTTAAAAAAATCCGATTTTACTTTATTTTGGCATTTTATTTGTTGATTTTTCTATTCTATCTCCTACATCCGTATTGTTTCAAACTAATTGTATTTTCATTTGAAAAATGGAATATAACACTTCATATACAACTCAATCTTATTATAAACTTGGTAATTAAAATTTCGCATTACCACTGAATTAAATGGAGCTAACTATTACAAAAGCGACTAAAGAGTTTTGGGAGAAGTCATGGCTAGAATTGTATATGTTGTGTTGAAATTTGTTCCAAGCTTTTGAAGCATTTCATTGCATCCACGCATGAGGTTGTGGGATCTTGGCCAATAGAAAGAGAAAATCTAGATTTTTATGGGTGCGGATCACTTATTGGTGTCGTTTATTAGTAGCTGCAAATATTCTATATATAAATTTGAAATGGCTTCATGATATGAAATACTTATGACTTGTATTGTGATATGAAATTTGTATTGACTCTAGGTCTGCATATGAGCAATCAATTTTTTGTGATATTTTCCACTCAAAAGAATCTGGTTGGAGGGAGTGCATACTATGTGGCAAGGTGAGCATATCTAACAAAGAAAGGATTCTGTGTTTGGTTTCCAGACCTCTCCTCCCCTTACTTTGGCTCTTCCACTCTAATCATTTGCACCTAATCGAATTTGTTCTCTGCAGCGTCTCCATTGTGGATGCATTGCTTCCATGTTTCTGCTTGATCTTCTTGATGGTGGTGGTGTGAAGTGTATAAAATGTGCAAAAAGTTCAGAACCTCAACCTGTAAGATCAGTTTGTATTGGTAAATTTTGTGAATTTATAATGATTATTAAGGCATGGCTGTCCTAACCTCAAAAAGATGGTAGATGTCGTTCGTACATCTTTCTTGCTAGAAGGAGTAATATAGAAAGCATTAAAGAACAAGTACCATGGTCTGAATTTGGTCAATATCACCAATTTCTTGTGATGTTCACTATCATCACATTACTGTTGGTTATTTCTTGCATTTAAGACTATAGTGGAATCATACTGCATACTGACGTGTACTCTTATAGTTTAGTTATTTATGATGATTGTGAAACTTATTCACACAGATTTTAAGTGATGAAAAGCCTGATGGACTTGGAATATCCAAAATCAGCGAGCTGCAACCAACTGCTACAGACAATCAATTGGATGGAACTAATGTTGAAAAATTGAAGCTTATTCAGTTGGGAAATAATAAAGATTGTAATGGGTTTAGGAACTTGCTTCAGCTTCAGAACAATGACGCAAATGGATTATTGCAGAAAATGAAACATGCCGATACTCCGCCTCTTGTGGGGGAAATTGGAGGCACATGTTTATCAAACTTTAATCTGGCATCCAATGGATCATCTGAAGCTCCGAAAGCAGAAGTTTTCAAAGCAAACTTAGGGATAAATGATATATATGACTCACTTCCGCAGACAAATTTGAGTATGTCCCTTGGTGCACCTTTGGGAAAAGCAAATCCTGTTCCTGCTGCCATGTTTGATGAAAGGGAACACAGTAAGACATCCTCTCCGCTCCTACCAGGAGCTAGGTCTCGCAATCTTTTTCCAAAGCCCCCAAAATTGGCCCTTGGTGCAGGTTTGGAGGAAAATTCTACAATTACTTCACATGCACGTGTTGCAAGGCCACCTGCCGAAGGACGGGGGCGGAATCAGCTTCTTCCCCGCTATTGGCCCAGGATTACAGACCAGGAATTACAGCAAATATCTGGAGAGTATCCATGAAATTGTTTTGTTCTCATGTTAATTACTTCTTGACCGAACTATACATAAACTGTTTGGAGATTCTTATTTTTAATAATTATCCATTACCTCAAACAGTGATTTCCTTAACTTTGATGTCTTCAAGTTCAAATTCCACAATTGTACCTTTGTTTGAGAAGATGCTAAGTGCCAGTGATGCTGGTCGAATTGGTCGTTTGGTACTCCCTAAAGCGTGTGCTGAAGTAAGTTTTTTATTGTTTTTATGCTTCTGTTTATTAAACTCAACATTTCATTGACATTTGCGGTAATCTCCATCATCTTGATTGTATTCATTACTATATTTTTCTTTACAAGATTTTGTTTCAATCAAATCTGAACCACCATGCAGGCATATTTTCCTCCCATTTCTCAACCTGAGGGGCTTCCTTTACGGATTCAAGACGTGAAGGGAAAAGAATGGGTGTTTCAGTTCAGATTTTGGCCTAATAATAACAGTAGGATGTATGTTTTGGAGGGTGTAACCCCTTGCATACAGTCCATGCAGTTGCAGGCTGGAGATACTGGTACTTCTTAGCGACCGTATTTATTAAGTCATTAATTAGCTTATCTGTGTATGTGTGTGTGTGTGTGTGTGTGCGTGTGTGTGTGTGTGTTTGCGCATTCCTGGTTTTTTTTTTCCAGTCCACTGGAAGGCCATTTTGGACCATGGACTACACTACATGGCATGGCATGAGTTCGTAAACCCTTGATTATGGTGTATTTGTTAACACTGAAACATGTTTCTTGTCAAAGCTCATTTTCTTTTGAAGGGTAGTTAGCAATCACAGTGGAAATATTTTTTACATTGCTTCTTATGTGGTTCTTTTTTATTAATTTTGCTGCAGTGACTTTCAGTCGTATGGATCCTGAAGGAAAACTTATTATGGGGTTTCGGAAAGCATCAAATTCTGTTGCAATGCAGGTAAAAGCCTCTTTCATTTTTCATATTAGCAAAATGAACAATGTATTATTGATATGAAAATTATTAAAATAAACAGGATACCCATCTTACTGCCATTCACAATGGCGCTCACTCAAGTGAAACTTTCTTTTCGGGTGTTTTTGAGAACCTTCCTGTAATAAGTGGTTACCCTGGCCTTCTTCAGTCACTGAAGGGAAGCATGGATCCCCATCTAAATGCATTGTCCAAACACTTGACTACAGCTAGTGGTGATATTAGCTGGCATAAATCTGAGAAGCAAGAAGGGAGGACAAGGGAAGGCATGCTGCTGCCATCATTACTCGTTCCCGAGAGGAAAAGAACTAGAAATATTGGGTCCAAGAGTAAGAGATTGCTCATCGATAGCCAAGATGCTTTAGAGCTGAAGCTTACTTGGGAAGAGGCTCAGGATTTGCTTCGTCCACCACCAGCTGCCAAGCCAAGCACTATCATGATTGAAGATCTTGAATTTGAAGAATATGAAGTGAGTGATGTCATTGAAATTTTTTCTTAAACATCAATTTTCTGGTCACTAGGCAATGTATTGTTTTTGCTTATATTTGCAGTTATTTCTAATTATAGATTACTTTGTTGGTCAGGGAAGTGACCACTAATAATCTTAAATTTCTGTTATTTAGGAACCTCCTGTATTTGGAAAGAGGAGTATTTTCATAGTCCGGTCAACTGGGTAAGACTTGCTTTATATTTAATATGTATGTATTGCTTCTGTATAATTTTAGTTTGTAAAGTTAATCATGAATGACTGGTACAACTGTTGTGGAACCATACACCATTTGAAATGGTATTTTCTTTTTAGTCTAAGAAAGATGCGTGTCTAGTGGAAATGTATAAAGAGCAAACTGTCTCCTTTGTCTTCGTGCAATTTGTCTTGTTCTGATACAATTGAATATTTCTGCTTTTTTAGGGAACACGAGCAAT
Organism: Prunus avium; assembly: GCF_965620075.1. Lineage (NCBI taxonomy): Eukaryota > Viridiplantae > Streptophyta > Magnoliopsida > Rosales > Rosaceae > Prunus > Prunus avium. The sequence goes on from NC_142289.1 coordinate 4,355,139, forward strand.
GGGCACAGTGTGATAGTTGCTCTAAATGGCGAAGGTTACCAGTTGATGTTCTACTTCCATCTAAGTGGACATGTGCAGACAATGCTTGGGATCAAAGCAGGTTAGCAATAGGTTTCTTCTACGAAGGTTCCTGTTGTAAAAGTATCGCATGTCTCTAACTTTGTCTTGTCAGGCGTTCGTGCTCTGCACCAGATGAATTAGCCCCAAGGGAACTGGAAAGTTTTCTCAGACTGAGTAAGGGTATGTTGCCACCTTATTTGTCTCTCTTAATGTTTGAGGACCAGATAACATCTGCTGCTTAGTTTGCTTTATCACAAGGTGTCTCAACTTACGCAATGTTTCGATTTGCTTAGTTTGCTAATCTGTTATGGTCCTGAGTCTCCTGACTCCTGTGGAATTGCAATCATTCGTAGATTTAAAAATACATTTAGGAAATATTTGTATTAACTTAATCTTTTGCTTTATAGAATTCAAGAAAAGGAGAACGGTGGCAGACAATAGGCCAACCCAGGAGCATGAATCTTCTGGCCTTGATGCTTTGGCCAATGCTGCAATCCTTGGAGACAATGCGGCTGATCCAGGAACTGCATCAGTTGCTACGACAACAAAACATCCCAGGCATCGTCCTGGCTGCTCATGCATTGTGTGCATCCAGCCCCCAAGTGGGAAGGGCAAACATAAGCCTAACTGCACATGCAATGTGTGCAATACCGTTAAACGCCGTTTTAAAACCCTAATGATAAACAAGAAGAAACGTCAATCGGAGCGAGAAGCAGAGATTGCCTACAGAAACCAGCATGCATGGGGCCCTAGGGATGAAGCAGAAGTAGACAGCACTTCTAGGCACGTATCGTCGCATGTGGATCCTTCGGACAATGAGGCCAGGTCTGCAAACGAATCAGATTCCAAGAGCCAAAGCAAAGTGGCCGAAACTGGGAAGGGAATATTAGACTTGAATTGCCATCCCGGCCGAGAAGGAGAGCTGCAAGCAGGGCCAAACCATGTGAGTATGATGTCTCTTGTTCAAGTAGCAAGCCTTCCTCTTGAGACATATTTAAAACATAATGGTCTTACCAGCTTGATGTCTGAGCAACAGGCAACAAGCTCAACTTCACATGTGCCGCCACAAGCCACTAATGAGAGTGAAGACCAACATAATGAGAATCAATGTCAAGAACAGGAAAGTGGCGGTGAAGAAAGGCCGGATCAAGGCCAAGATGACCATCTATGATGAAAATCCTGTTTCTTTTTATATAAAAAAATTATCAACTTATTTCTTGTATAATTATAGACTTTTATGTTTGTTTTCCTTGGTTTGGGATATTTTTCTTTAGCTGAGGGTGTGAATGTGCGAAAAAATTATAAAATTAACTTGTATTATAAAGTGATTGGTCTCTGTTTAAAAAATCAAAATATTTGGGGTGAATATTTATGGAACTAAATTATTTGCTGTGTAGATTTGTTGCTAAAACCCTCTCTTAAAACATCTCCCAAATCCTCTTCCCCAACGCAATCTATATAAAATTCAAATCCCTTCATATTGGATAACAAAAAGTATATTTGACGAAGCTCGGAAGTAAGTATATCCTAATTCATTATAAACATATTATCTAAACACAAGTTTGACGTACATAAAAAGAAAAACTGAACCGGTTGAATTGCGCAGTAGAGTAAACGGAAGCTAGATGAACCCAGAAAGCCAGGCATGCACTATATCTACAAAAGGGCATCCTCTCTGTTTGACCATCTTGCGAGATGGTAAGGTGGAACCACATCTTATCTTCTATATATTGTGTTGAATCACAACAAAAAAAAATTAAAAAAATTAAAAAAGAAGCACATTATAGACAATCAAAATCCCTCAACACTAGCCCTAGGAACAGCTGATGATGATTTCCGGCTTTGCTGCCGGCCTAGCTCCTCCAAAGTGAGGGTGGAGGAACAAGCACGTGGAGGAAGAGACATAGGTAGGGCAGGTCGTCTTGTAGGTGAAATGGATGGACGGGCTCTTGATGGTGGCGAGGGAGAGAAACTTAACCGAGGCACAGGGGTTACTATTCCGTTAAGACTGGGCGATCTTGACATGTGTTTTCCAGCAAATGCTGGCTCTTGCAAAGGAAACCTACTTGAGTACTTCATTTCTTGTACGATCTTGAGATGCTCAACAACAGTTCTCATTGTGGGTCTTTCTGATGGGTCCTTCTGAAGGCATCTCTGTGCAATGTCTGCCACAGCTCTAGCTGCTTTGGCTGGGAAGCGGCCTTTCAGCTGAGCATCCATGATTAGTGAAAGTCGACAGTCATCAGCTAGGAAAGGCCGGCTCCATTTAACTAAATTCCTCTCTTCCTTGGGATGACGGCTGTCAAGATTCCTCCGACCAGTGAGTAATTCAAGAAGCACAATCCCGAAACTCCAAACATTGCTTTTTGGGGTGAGCATTCCTCTTTCAAGTGTCTCTACTGATAGATTTGCCACTGCCTGGACAATGATAAGAAGAAAGGGATTCAATTGAGAGATTTAAAAGATCATGTTAAAATTGAAAGTTTGTGGGAACAGCGAAAGCACAAAATAAAATTAGTGCCCACATACAAAATTTGAAGACTTAGAACTAATCTGAAAAGGAACATTCTACTTACAACGGAATTATTAGAGATCTCTGCCTCAGGAATATGGCTGACGCAACCATATCCTGAAAGCTTTGCACTAAAATCTTTATCAATCTGTATGTTGGCAGTTGAAAATTCATTGTACATTGCCTGTAGATATGAAAGGAAATTCAATCATCACATAAATATACAGATACATGCAATGACATTATTATTTAGAAATTGAGCTGCTCAAAATTTCTAAACATTATGAGCAGTTTGACACTGGTGAACGTGTAAAAACTGATGCATAAAGAAAAACGTGAAATTTAAACTTCACAATGTATACACACATGAATGCTCTGATTACCTGGAAAGGCCCTTCTTCATGCAAGAAAGTAAGACCTTGTGCAGCACATAAAGCAATTTTCATTCTTGTATTCCAGTCTATTGGGGGCTTGTCTGATCTTCCATACAAAAGCCGGTCCAAACTTCCGTGAAAGAGCCTCTCGTAGACCAACAATTTTTGTTCTGAACCCTCACGTGCATGGAAACCAAGCAATTTACAAAGGTTTGGATGTTGCAAAGATGCAAGGGTGTTGATCTCATTTATGAACTCCTTTAAACCCTAAACATTATAAATTTAAAAAATAAAAAAAAAAGTGAGATTATTTCACAAACCATCTGAAGTGTAGAAGCAGAGGCAAAATGCTAAATATGATTAGGTTTGCATTGTTCTATAGCACAGGACATATAATCAAACATGCGCTTAGAAATCAATGGAGATGAATGTGAAACAGTTGCTTTGAAGAAAGGATGTAAAATTTGAATAACAAAAACTGCAAAAACATGAGATGCTACATATGTCCTCAATTGCCTATGCTATGGTAACATAATTTATTCTTGCTACACCATGAACACTGCACAGCAGCTAAGGAGTACATTCATACATTGTAAACGGATGAAAATCTCAATATTCACCCACAATCGGAAGTAGTTTTCTAAAGTTCAATTATCAGCCACTATAAGGCAATCAGGGACCAGAAAACATGAGAAAACTGTAATCCACATCCTAATAAAATGAATGTTTATAAGTTACCTGAGTGGATGGGTGAAGGCGAGTAACAGTAGCTTCAAATTTTTTCGAACTTGATGAATCATCTCCAAAGGAAGCCTTGTATATAATAGACGAAAGGCCTTCTGACATGCATCGGTCTGAAGAAAAATTGTGACAAGCTGATGCTATTTCTTCATATAAAAAGTTCCGTAGTGTTCCAGTAGGTAGTGTTCCAGCAGGCAGTGCTCCTGTAGGAGGCAGTGGCAATGGTCCAGAAGCATAGAGAGGGCCGCTAGTAGTCACTGACTTAAAACTTCCTGTAGTCCTCAGTGCAGCAGCACCCTGTGGTGATGGGAGAGGAAGAGGTTGGGGAATTGGGGACAGCTGTTCCTTTATCGTTCCGGACCGGTACTTTGAGTCTTCTGGTTCTTCATATTCAACTGAAGAGAGAGCCTCTTGGTCTGCTGCATCAAGGGTCGATGGAGCAGATAATGCCCGTGTTCTATTGTTGGTGGCTCTGCTATTAACCGGCTGAACAGGTTTCACTCTGTTCCTAAAACTCGGGGGTGCAGACTGTAGCGTGCGGGTCTGTACTTGGGGTTCAGGCAACGTAGCTGGCGTTTGCTCCTTATGGTTAGGGACACGTTTAATATATATAGTCTGCTCAGACTTTTTCTTCTTGCTCTTCAAAACTGTGAAGCACCCCATAGTATGTTCAAAACTTTAATCTGTACTAGGTGGCCTATCTATCTGCGAAAGAGAAACAACGTGCACGAAACTTAAAGCTTATAGAAGTTAAGAACTTTATGAATACCAAAACTAAACCAATGAACCAAGAGGAACTCTATGACAAAAAATAATTATGTCCACAAATCATGTTAAACTTGGATTGGCAGATAAGAAACAAAAGAAGCCATTTTAATTGACTAATAGAAGGAATATACATCCTCTCATAAAAGGATATGGTTAATCCCAGTGGCCCAGCCACCAAAAAGGATAAAAACAACAATTATTGAGAGCCTCCAATTATACAGAAATGTTCTGAAACAGATACATGCTACTGCCAAAATTTGGAAAGGGAAAATTGGGAAAATGATAAATGAGAGAGAACATATCCTCATAGAAATCCATGTCATGAGCAGCAATTTGAATCACATCACTTAATTCCCAAATCTCCCAAATGCCAACTTGGCCATTACATATATTCTCTACCAATCAACTATGCTACACAATTTCAACTCAGCAGAATCGAGATACGAATCCCATATCAATTCTGCTCCTTTCAAAAACTGACAAAATATCCATTAATCAGCACCCGCTCAACTTCATAAAAATACCAAGCCCAGATCCATAAAACCCAAAATTTCACAAAATATAATAAATGAAAACCCACAAATTACAATTGGATGATCACTGAGGAACTACCAGTCACACAATATAAGAAAATCGGCAGCAAACCAACAAAATAAGCAACAGACAAATCAGGTGCCCAGAATTTTTCCAGAAAATCTAAACCAGAAAGAAAAATACCCAGAAAATTCCGAAAAGTTTCAAGCTTTCATTGAATTTGAAGAACAATAAAATGAAAATACGTAACCAATTAAATACATAAAAAATTAAAAAAATTACCAGCTTTCATGCAGCTTGGGATGGGATTGAGAAAGGGAAATGGTGTGACGGGAATCTATGGCTTCGATTTGGAGAAGAAAAGCGCACGACAGGTCAAAGAAAGCAGATTGGTAAAGGTTGGGAAGTGAGAGAGAGAGAGAGAGATTTTAGAGAGGGAGAGAAAAGTAGACAAAAGATGTTCAGGAATATTAGAATTGGGGGAGAGACACAGGGAAAGATGGAGAGTCTCTCAAAGAGGAATGGAGCCCAATTAGCACTGGTCAAACCTACCAAAAACCAATATTTAATTAACATTAGAAAGTATCATTATTATTATCCTTAAAACAACAGAAATGGCTTTCTCATTCCCTTTTGACAATTTTGCCCTTTATATTCTTCTTTTCTAATTTAGATTGGAAATGTGTTCCAAATGTCATGCGCCTAGAAGGCTTGAATAGGTTGCCCCTGTTATAAAAATGAGAATGTTTTTGCTCATCATCTTAGTAAGTGCTCGTTGAATGGGTTTAATTTTTGAGATATGTGTAGCTTACCACAAATTAAAGATAACACCTAAAAATGTTGGCCGGCCTTAACAAGATTTGACAGAATTGAGTGTTATTTGTAACAAGGAGAGTATAATATTAGGAATAGTTGTCTTGCGTGTGTGGGACTGTCAACCGTTGATTTACTTACATCAACTGAATAAGCGATTATTCGTAATATCACTATCACTCTTATCAACAAACTTTTAGGGTGTAAATAAAAACTTACTCATGAAATTTGGAATCACTTTTTTCATTGTTTTTTGAACTTTAAAGAAAGTGGACATGAAAATAAGATTCCTTTGTACTAGTTTTTTTTTCCCAAACCTTTGTACTAGTTCATGCAATAATTGTTGTACTGCTGAAAGTGGGCAACTCAATTTTCAAAGTAGTACTTGGGAAATGCTTAATTTGTAAAAGCATGAATTCTTGGTCAAAATTATAGGTTCCAAGTTCCAATTATATTTAAGCAATGACCATTCAGATTCAGAATTGTCTTGCAGTCATAAAAAGGTTACGTATTGTAGTGCCAAGGATACAAACATTGCACTCAACCAACCAAAATTGTCGTGACGGAGAAAACTGCATACCAAAGTAGAGGGTAGTTTGGACATTTGAGCATTGGTTAAACATAGCAACAAAACAAGAGGGAGGGGCAGAAAGCATGACCAAAATGGTAAATTCAAGGGAGCAGCTCGATTTTCAACGAAGCGCGCCTCGATTGAAGTGACATCCCAGTCAAAGTTTGGAAATTTATTATTATTATTATAATATTTGTTTTTTAAAAAAACAAAAATAAGAAAAGAAGGGCATGTTTCCGGTGTGGGTCAAAGAGACCTATCTCGATAGATCTTTGACTCGCAAGCTGTCCCGTCAGATCTGCTCGTGGCGGGAAGATCGACGGTCGACGTGCGGCCTAGAAAAGGACACGTGGGACCCACTGACATCAACATACTTTGTCCTTATGATAATGTACAGTAGGACTAGCATTTGTTGTTGTAGGCAAGCTTTTTTCACGCGCCTGCACGCTTGGAGAGAAGTACTTCCCCTACGTGGGCCCTTGTGCGCCCCATGGCCCCCCCACCCTCCTTCTTTAACACTTTTCACTGTTCATCTCTTTAATCCCTTCAACTATAATAAAGTAGCGAAGAAGGAGAGTGTGATCCATTTTATGGTTGCCCTTTGCCCATCAAACCTCAACTCAATAATTTCAACCATGCCCTAAAGTTTCAAATTTCAAACCATATTTGTGTGAATTTATATCTAGGGTTCAAATATATTATATTAGTTGAAAGAATTATCTACTTTTTAGGCACGAAAGATTAATGAATTTGAAAATGGCACAATTTCAAGCTCCATCCAGAGCCTGGTTAAATTGGGCCATGTCTCATTCATTTGGGCTCCATGTTATAGAACAGAAGTGTGCAATACAATGCAATGCAAGCCTCCACCAAATGATGTTGGCCCAAGCAAAACTTGAGAAAGGAAATAAAAGATATATCGAAAGATCAAAACTTGTAGAGATTATGTCAAATCAAATCCAGAAAACATGACAGGGAATATCGAACAGGTAAATCAAGTTAAGAGTTTGGACCAAGCCCCACGTATTTTTCCACAATACCTCAAATAATTGTTCAAATCAAGCACTGCTGGACTGGCAAATGCGGCAGCAACCATTAGAAGCAGCAAGATTACCAAAACTCTGGTGATTGATTGAGGTAGAAATGCGAGACCTCCATTGACCAAATTACCCGCAGAAATTAATTCCTGCCCATAAAGAAAAAAAGTTATACAAGAAAAAGATTTGATCTTTATAAATGAAAGATATGACATATGAACTACCTCATACGAGAACCGTTGAGGTTTTTTGGTGCTGCGAAATCGAAACTTCTTCACAAATATAAGGAATTTGGATTTCAGGGTTTGTTTCTGCTGCTGCATAGGAACTAATAATGATGTAAATTCTGAGTTCTTTTTCGTTTTTTGATGCCCTGTGGATTCTGCATTTACTCCGAGAAAAAGCTTGCGGAGCTTGAGGGAAATAGAGAGTCGATGGAGCTTCCAAGTGGAGGGCGCGATTTGGGTTGCTTTCAATTTGAAATGGAAGTTCTTAGCTTTAGCTTGAACGCTGATTTTCCATGCTTGCTGCTTCTCTGCTTGCATTGTGGAAGACGAGTTCAGTTGAAGAGCTGGATCTGCTATGTGTCTTCGCGTCGTGTGGACCTTACTAGCCGTTGTGTAGAATAAACTAAAAACTCACGGCAGCTAACTCAAGACAAGCAAACCAAATAACACAGCAAGCAAGTAAAAACTCACAGACACGGAAGAGAATAGAAGGAAGAAGACTCTTGCTGGAAAACTCAGAGAGAATATGGAAGAAAGGCTTAACCCGTCTGATAAGTTCACATTCAATAATAATAGTTTTTACAACAACACTCTCATTACAAAACAAGAGACCAACGTCTCTTTGAGAGACAAACTTTTAGTCAAAAGAGAAAAGTTGCCTAGAGGACATCAACCGACATCATGCCTATAGGGTAAAACAAAATACCCTATTGAGTTAATAAACTAAGCCAAGTCTAGCCGAAAGCATGCTTACATGCTTTTACAAAATATGGATAAAGTTGGATTCCTTTGGCTTGGTTTAACTTTCAACAGCCTCCCTTAAACCAAGCTCATCATAACTCTGCATTCCCATCATCTTCTTCAGCTTCATGAACGCATCCATCCTGAGACCCTTTGTAAATATATCTGCAATCTGTTCTCCAGTTGGACAATATTGGACTTCAACCACCTTGTCATTTACCAAATCACGAATGTAGTGGAACTTCACAGGTATATGTTTAGTCCTCCCATGAAAAACAGGATTCCTTGCCAATGCAATCGCTGAATTATTGTCACAATAAATTGTTGTGGGGCTCTTCTGTTCATGATGAAGATCACCAAGTAATTGGCGCAACCATACTGCTTGTGTAGCAGAATTTGTGGCTGCAATATACTCTGCTTCAGTAGATGAAAGGGCCACAACTTGCTGCTTCTTTGATGACCAAGAAATCATTCCAGAACCAATATGAAATGCATAGCCTGAAGTACTTTTTGCTGTTTCAACATCACCAGCCCAATCACTGTCCGTGTATCCTTCAAGCTTCACAGGACAATTAGCTGAATAGAAAATACCATCACTTTGAGTTCCTTTGACATATCTCAGAATTCTTTTTGCTGCCTGCATATGTAACTGTCTTGGAGTTTCCATAAATCTACTAATTAACCCAACACCAAATGTGATATCTGGCCTAGTAGCAGTCAAATAACGCAAGCTACCAACCAACTGTTTGAAAAATGTTGGATTAACCAAATTTCCAGCTCCATCTCTCTGTAGCTTCAATCTTTCTTGAACTGGAGTTGAAATTGGCTTGCATGACTCCATTCTAAAACGTTTGAGGATGTCACCAGCATATTTCTTTTGAGAAATAAAAGTCCCTTGTTCAGTTTGTTTCACCTCAATACCAAGAAAATAACACATCAATCCCATATCAGTCATCTCAAATTGAGATGCTAAAGCCTCCCTGAATTCTGCAATCAATCTCATATTATTTCCTGTAATTATCAAATCATCCACATACAGACAGACAATAACAACATCCCCTTGCTGATTATTTTTTACATACAAAGTATGTTCATATGGACACCTTTGAAACTTATGCTCCATGAAGTAAGAATCAATTCTGGTGTACCATGCTCTTGGAGCTTGTTTAAGGCCATACAAAGCCTTTTTCAGCTTACACACCATGTCAGCTTGCCCTTGTTTTACATAACCTGCTGGTTGCTCAAGATAAACCTCTTCTTCCAAGGTTCCATTCAAAAATGCAGATTTTACATCCATTTGGAATATCTTCCAAGCATTATGGGCAGCAAGAGAAATAACAATTCTAACAGTATCAAGCCTAGCAACAGGAGCAAAAACCTCAAAATAATCAATTCCTGGTTTTTGCTTGTAGCCTTTAGCTACTAACCTTGCCTTGAAACGATCCACATCTCCATTCTGCTTGTACTTTGTCTTGTATACCCATTTAACTCCAATAGGTGTCTTTCCTTCAGGAAGAGAAGTAAGCTCCCAAGTGTCATTCTTTTCAATTGCATGAATCTCTTCACCCATTGCTTTAATCCAGTGCTCATGTTCACATGCCTCCTCAAATGATAGAGGATCACAATCTGCATACAAGGCAAAATTCACAATTTCTTCATCTGAGGCAACATTTCCTGTCATTTGATAATCTTGGAAGCGAGATGGCAATCGATGCTCACGTGTTGACCTTCTTGGCTCAACTTCCTGTTGAATTTCTGGTTCATTTACTTGTTGATCATCTCCAAAATGATAATTATCAGCTGCTGGAAAAAATGTTGCAGGTCTGCTTTCATTCAAGGACCAATCCCAAGTTCCTTGCTCATCAAAAGTGACATCCCTGCTGATTATAACCTTCTCTGTCTTTGGATTATAAAGCTTGTAGCCTTTTGTGATTGTGCTGTAGCCAATAAAAATACACTTTTCTGCCTTCTCATCAAGTTTCTTTCTAATATGATCTGGGACATGGGAATAAGCAATGCAACCAAACACACGAAGATGCTGAATATTTGGCTTCCTGCCACTCCAAACTTCATAAGGAGTTCTTCCATTCACACTTCTGCTAGGAGCCCTATTCAAAATATACACAGCACAAGCAACAGCTTCTGCCCAAAAATACTTAGGCAGATTCTTCAATTTCAGCATACATCTCACCATATCCATAATTGTTCTGTTTTTTCTCTCAGCCACACCATTTTGCTGAGGTGTATACCTGGCTGTCAATTGATGTTTTATCCCATTCTTCTCTAAAAACTCATCACAGACTATGTATTCTTGGCCTCTGTCAGTTCTCAGTACTTTTATCATTTCACCACTTTGTTTCTCAACATAGGCCTTGAACTTCTTGAAAGTGTCACAAGCATCAGATTTGTTCTTTAAGATATACACCCAAGTCTTCCTGCTGAAATCATCAATAAATGTAATGAAATATTTTCCACCACCGTGTGAGGTTGTCTCAACACTACAGAGATCAGAGTGTATCACTTCAAGAGGCCTTTGAGCTCTAAAGGCTTGTCCTTTAGGAAAACTATCTCTATGCTTTTTACCAAGAACACAGGTCTCACATAAATCAGTAGGCACAGAAATATGAGGCAAGCCAAATACCAAATTTTTCTGAGCAAGGAGATTTAAACTGTTAAAATTTAAATGTCCATATCGCATGTGCCATAGCCAGTTATCATCAACCATCATTGAGCTGAAACAAGGTAATTCACAGTAACTGAGATACAATGGAAACAGCCGGTTTGGTGTCATTTTTACCTTTGCTATTAGTCTATGATTGGCAGCATGGATGGTGCAAACTCCATTGACAATTTGGATGTCATATCCTTTCTCTGACAACTGTCCCAAACTCAACAAATTGTGCCGCAAACCAGGAACATAGTAAACATCTGATATGGAATTGGACGAGCCATCCTTTAGCCTGATAGAGATTCTCCCTTTTCCTTTGGCTGGAATCTTTGTTTGATCACCAAATGTGATCACAGACTGCACAGACTCATTCAAATCACTGAACAAATCCTTATGCCCACACATATGATTACTGCATCCAGTATCCAACAGCCACTTGTTTTTCTCATCATCATTTACAGCATTAAAAGCCAGCAACAAAGTTTCTTCATTGCCTTTATCATTTTCTGCAAACTTAGCATGATGCCCCTTATTTTCAAACCTCTGAGAATTGCATTCATTTTTGTAGTGGCCATATTTCTGGCAGTTAAAACACTGAACATTAGATTTATCACGAGCTTGACTCCAGCTGTTGCTATCACGGGCTTGGCTCCAATTGTTGCTTCTTCCTCTTCCTCTGCCTCTTCCTCTTCTGTTTTCAAATCTATTCTGACCCCTTCTGTAATTTGAGTTATGATTCTTGCCATTTGATCTTGCTTCATTGCAGGACTCCTCATTCTTAGAGTCATTCTTTTCCTTTTTCACGTTCACTTGGGCCTTCAATGCTTCTTCAATCCCAATCTCTGACTTCTCATTTAATCTTTGCTCATAAGCTTGCAGTGAACCTTGCAACTCATCAACTGTCAAAGTACTAAGGTCACGTGTCTCCTCAATAGCTGTAACTTTGCCTTCAAACCTGTCTGTCAAGGTTCGAAGTATTTTCTCCACAATCTGGAGCTCTTTCATATCCTCACCATTGGCTTTCATTTGGTTAGCCAAGGACAAGGTGCGTGTGAAATAATCAGAGATGGTTTCCTTTTTCTCCATATGCAGTAGCTCAAACTGTCTTCTCATGGTCTGCAACCGTACCTTCTTCACCTTCTCTCTTCCAATATAGCTGTTGATCAACACATCCCATGCCTCCTTAGATGTAGAGACATGTGCAATCTTCTCATAGACTGCTGGATCAATTGCACCAAAAATGTACATCAAGGCCCTGCTGTCTTTCTTCCTATTTTTCATCAACTCTTCTCTCTGGTTCTGTGTGAGAGTTACTTGATCTCCTGGTTCTGCAAATCCAGTTAATACAACATCTGTGTACTCCATCACTTTGAAGAAAAGCTCCATCTGAGAACGCCAATATTGGAAGTTCCCCTTCCCATCAAATTTACCAACAGGGCACTGCACAAAGTCATTTCTGTTTGCCATCCTTCTTGAGCCTCAGCTCTGATACCAGATGTAGAATAAACTAAAAACTCACGGCAGCTAACTCAAGACAAGCAAACCAAATAACACAGCAAGCAAGTAAAAACTCACAGACACGGAAGAGAATAGAAGGAAGAAGACTCTTGCTGGAAAACTCAGAGAGAATATGGAAGAAAGGCTTAACCCGTCTGATAAGTTCACATTCAATAATAATAGTTTTTACAACAACACTCTCATTACAAAACAAGAGACCAACGTCTCTTTGAGAGACAAACTTTTAGTCAAAAGAGAAAAGTTGCCTAGAGGACATCAACCGACATCATGCCTATAGGGTAAAACAAAATACCCTATTGAGTTAATAAACTAAGCCAAGTCTAGCCGACAGCATGCTTACATGCTTTTACAAAATATGGATAAAGTTGGATTCCTTTGGCTTGGTTTAACTTTCAACACGTTGCCCCGTGATATTGGCTTTTTCCACTATTTCAAAAAAGCCATTAATGCCGTGAATTCGGCCCAAGTGTTCTGGATTTTATAAACTTGGGCTCTATCAAGCACCAAAATTTTCAGATGTTGGGTGCGCTGATCTAACTTCTGAGGGCATAGAGAAACCCCTTTAAGAGAGTTTGAGCTACGAAATTGTCTTGTTTGGATCAATTAAGGGAGTGAGGCAGCCGAAGTTATCAAGAAAAAAAAGCGTTACACCCTCGAACACGTTTTAGAATTCACTGGGCATGAGAGAGTCTTACAGTTACAAGTACAACTCGAAAAGGCTATGTACGTAGTAAACTTCGAAAACCCTAAAGATGTTCAAACAAGTCGAAAACCCTAAAAATACTTAAACAAGCTATCTTTGCTTTGATTTCTTGTCCATTCGAACTGCTTTTAATATATTTCCTTTATTATTGTACCCATTAATTGACTCATCATATCTTATCCTATTTTATTGATATTTGGTGTACCTTAACAAATCTAATCCGTATATCTTAGTACAAAAAAGAAATCTACACCCCATATCCAGGCGTTGCCTTGCCTCCATCTCCATGTAACCCTATGAAAAAGAAGTGACTTCATCCCTTCCCCTTGGCACCCCCCCGACTTGTCATATAGATGTTCAATGGGTCTGCTAAAATCCATTGCCATTAGCCACCTGTCCAATTAGTGAAAGCTCTTGATTAGATACAAGTACTGAAGTACTTACTAAAGAGACCCAGAGACACGTTGTGGGTTGTCCCTTGTCCACTTCTTATTGATGCCTATTGAAATGGCTTTATACAAGCCTCGCTAGCTATGTGACACCAATTAAAATTTACAATACAAGAGCTGACAACCCTTACAAAAATGTCGACATTTTCCCACCCTTTTTTTCCTTTGGCATAAATTGCAATTCGAGAGGACCAGCCTACTATACTAGAAAAACTCTCTTTTAACAAGAATAGCACTGTTTTGTTATTTTGGCTAATAATGTAATGATGACGCATAAAAACATTATTTCGCATATCATTGAGCTATTGATCGAAGATAGCAAAAAGTGTTATTCCCGTTGTTGTATGAGAGTCTCTTTCACTTCACCATTTACAACACTAATATTTGCATGCAACTTTCTTAAGTGCATGGACCAATATTCACGGCCTGAATCAACCCAAAAGCATAACAACCACTTGATATAACTAATTCACTCATGTTATGTTAAGTATAGCCCATCGTGTGCTCTTGTTACTACGGTGTTCTAATGCAGCACTGATTAATTGTTGCCAATTGTGTTGAAAAAGACAATAAAAATTAGTGCGAAACCTCACATTTTAAGCTTTTTAGGGAATGAATTCTCTACTTGTCTTGATATTTACTTCAGAGAATGAAGCGCCAAGTAGAAGAGGTAGATCCTCTTCTATACAGGCCCAGTACGGATGGAAAAGTTTTGGTTAAGTACAAAATAGGGGAGAGACAGAGAGTGAGAGAGAAAGAGCCACTTTAGTCGTGGATCAGTTGGGTTTGAGATAAGCAAGCACTGATGGGAATAAAGTCTGTTCCAACTCTCCATCCTCTAGCTGTAAAACTGGACCACATTTGAAAACTAACCCTAACCCTTAACTGGTCCAGCTCCACATGATCAAACAATTATAGTTTCATCATAATTATAGTTTAAGAAAAAGAAAAGAACTTGGTTCTTTCTAAAAGTGTTTGATGATTTACTGAAACATTTGATCAGAGAAGTGCACCAGAGGACGATTTTCATCAAAGTGATCTCATCATGCTCTGTACAAAATTACAAACTAAAAATAAAAACCTCCCAGCATTTTGCTAATTGCTACTTTGGCCTCTCCTCAACTGCAACCTTAAACTATTTCTACCTTGTAAATTTTTGAAGCTCCACCATAAAGTTCTCGACTTTTTTTTGTTGGCAGGTTTAATTTAATTTGCCTGCTCAATGACTATGACCACTCGGCCTTGCTGGTTGGGCTCATTGGTTGAATTTGATGGCTCTACTGCAGCAGCAGCAGCTTCTTGATTTTGGCTTGCATCAACAGTACTGGGACTATTAGTCCTGGTACTCTTTTTGGGATGGTGCTGTTCAAGCAGTGAATGTCGACAGTTTGGGCAGGACGAGTGGGACAAAAGCCATGTATCTATGCACCTCACATGAAATCCGTGATTGCATTCTGGCAGCACCCTGACTTTTTCTCCATCTTCAAACTCTCCAAGGCAAATTGGGCACTCTGTGGCCGGAATTTCCAAGCCGGAGCCATAAACGGCAATTGGGATCTGGCTCAAATGGCTCTTCTTCAGGCCTGTGGCTGCCAACCTTGCAGCTGCTTGTTCCGGCGTCTCCAAAGCAAACCTGTGGCTGCAGCGCATGGCACAGCGGACAATTGAGTTGAGCCCAAGTGCACATATCAGAGCACATAACAGGGCTGCCAATATGATCACCATGTTGGTGTCAAAGTTGGCCTCGCTAATGTATGAATTTGCTGTCCTGTTCGCAAAGGACGGCGCCGTATTTGGCTCCGTGCCGAATAGATGTCGATGCATATTTCTGGTGGATTTTTAGCAGCTTGCTTGATGAGATGGAAGTTAAAGAAAATGAATGGAAAAAAACAGAGAAAGCGAAGGGCTCTTTGGTTGCAGAGTCGTTCTTTTCTGGTGTGAAGAACAGAAAGGTGGTACTTGTAGGTCGTTTAGGTTACAGAATTGTTGTGAAGATTCCAGCTAGAAAGGGACACAGAAAGA
The DNA here is from genome assembly GCF_965620075.1 of Prunus avium. Lineage (NCBI taxonomy): Eukaryota > Viridiplantae > Streptophyta > Magnoliopsida > Rosales > Rosaceae > Prunus > Prunus avium. The sequence goes on from NC_142289.1 coordinate 4,370,877, forward strand.
GCATATCTTTATTTGTATATGAGAGTGGCTGTTATCCGAATCAGAGACCCTTTTTTGGCTGCTCAACGATTCTCAGCTTCTTAATCAGAAATGGTCCTCTTTAGCAGGATAGAAATTTCCCTCCTTTGGACCTTTGGAACCAAAACCAAGCAGAAAAGAACCTATCTTGACTGAAATCTGGAGCTAAGAGTAACTTTGCATAGTCATCATCTTTGTCAAGAACCCAGAAGAGCCAAAAGGACCAGAAATTTTCTTCCAATTATGTGCATAAGAAAAGGTGACATGCCCAGCTCTGTATTTTTGAGAGAGAGAGAGAGAGAGAGAGAGAGAAGGGCTATTGCCTAAGCAGCAGTTGTAGTGTTTGAAGGGGTCAAGTTGGTCTAAAGGAGATGTGCATTTATGCAGCAGAGAGATATAAAGTTGGGGAAAAAGTGAGAGAAAATGGTGTCAGCTTAGTCTACCCAATAATGATTAAGAGTTTTAATAATCCTTGACACTGGCTCTAAGATCTGATCTTATTAATCCCCTGTTGTGCATCTGTAAATAGAGCCAAATAAATCCTATGTGGTTTCTACCAATCACAGACTGTTTGGCGTATGATCTGTGCTTGGATGCAGATTCAGGCATAGTGGAAATTTTTGTTGCCAATATCCAATTCGGTTGTATGTTGCTTTTGACATCATAGGGTACAGATGGATAAGTATGATATCTGTTTAAAGGAAAAGAGAAAAAGAGAGAAAAAAAAACCCAGAAAATATCTATGTAGCTTTTCCCCCTTTACTGCCTGCAAAAGATACTCATGGTCACGCATTTGAACTGATGTTGTTATCCTTTGGATTGGTTATATATGGAAGGAAGGTTCGTTTCTTCCGATTTTTAAATGCTACTTTAACCTAAAAGATGGGTGACTTTACTAGCATCTCCCTTCTCCCCAAGCCTCCCCTTTCTGTAGTGTTGATAAATATGCACTTAAAATGTTCCCATAATTCCTTATGAACACAGTCATATCCTCCTAGGTCCATGTTAATATGTTATCATATTCTCTGCTTCAAATGATCTTACTTTTCAAATCAATAGAATTGAACATAAGAAAAAGTTAAATGCCATTGTGAAACTAGTAAATTTATTGAAAATAGAGCATCCACAAACAACTAATACTTCTTTAGACTTGTCATGTTCGTATCAGATACGTGTCGAAGTCTTACACTCACTTAGCATTTGAAACTCCATGAAGTGTGCTAACATTTTCTCTCTACTTTTGATTTCACCAACATTCTAAGGGTTTTCTTATCTTCGAGAAAGACAAAAAAAAAAAAAAAGGTTCTAAGGGATTTAATACATGACAAAAAAAGAGTCTAAAGCACTCAAAATTCAAAGCCTTAGGTTTTCCTCCTTGTGCCCAAGCCACCCCGTTGCTCTAATGTTAATATATATGTAGTTAAAAAGTTCTCAAAATTCCTTATAAACACAAGCATATCATCCTAGATTCTCCCTATTTTTCTTGATCTTACTGGTCACGAAAATTAAAAGAATTAAGCATTAAAAAAAAGCTAAACACTACTATGAAAATCACTAAAATCCATCAAAAATAGATTATTCGATTTCTTTTTAATTATCCCAACCTTTTATTTGACCAACATTAAGGAGTCTTAACCACAAGATTAACATCTACTACTGATATCGTGTGTCGGTGGCTATGCTTTGTTTGTTGTATAACATAAATAATTTTTCTTTTAATTTTTTTTCCTTGTTGTAAATAGAAGAAGAGAATAGACTTAGAGACCCCACCATTGATATCAAATCAGAACATGTAGGTTAGGGAAGAAAACACCGGGACAAACGCTGATGAAGGGGCCAAGGTGGGGTTGGGGTGGCCTGGCCCGTGATGAGCGGGGACACATCCTGATGGGGCCTGTTATGTCAGGCATAGCTTCTGTCGCTCGTGGTGGGGCGCACTTTGGGGAAATTTGTGTCTTGTTTCTTCAATATTTTGATGTAAGATTTTGAACCAGAACATTAATATAATGAGATTTGAAAGGACATTTGGTGAGTAATGTCTAATAATAATATAATGAGATTTGAACTACTTCACTACGCTATCCATATCCTTCCCCCTCATAAATCCTTCTAGTTAGGTTTAGGTGGGAAAACGAATGAGAGACGGTTGGCAGTTGAAACAACTAAAGCAGCACCACTCAAGCTCAAGTTGGGCCCACCCCTCTAGGGATTGGGCTTGGGTCTTGCTACTTGGGCTGGAATCTTTTTATGATATTCCAAACATGTAATGTTACACACTCTTTCATCGAGTTCGTTTGAATAATCACACTCATTTATGATTCTCATTCAAATATTTGGATATGGTCAAAATAGATGCCTCTGAATTGTTCGATTCCTTTTTCTTTTTTATTTATTTGGGCATGCGTGCCCTCGTAGTTTCCAATTGTAGTTATTTTTCTTTTTCTATATAAAAAATTAAAAGAAAACTTAGTCGCGAAGTTTGGGACGATATGAGTGCAATTTACTTTATTACATAGGAGTTAATAAGAAATCACCCCAACATTATGTTTGTAATGGGTCCTATGTATATTTGTCTAGAGAATTAGAAGTGGGGATATGGAGGCAGAGAATGGTAAGCAACTTCCATTCCCAATCATTAATGTGAGTCGCTCTTGTTCACAATTGACCAGGGAATAAATTTGACCAATTGTTACTGTAGCTCACTATTTTTGGGTGATGAGGGTTCCAGTTATGCATGTTGTCAAGTAATTTCATTGGGGAAATGTCTCAATCTGGTAGGTTCATTTACTACTTTTTACTTTAAGGTGCCATAATTAACGTCATTCAATTGCTTGTTACATATTCTTTCTCCTTCTTATAACAGTGGACCAGACACATAAACAATAAAAGAAAGAACCTGAACTTTTGTTCTAGGCGTCGAGAAAGAAAACCCATGTTTTAGTTTGATTAACTGCAAACCCCACACTGATCCAATGCTAATTACTTTGGTTAAATACTCAAGCTGCATAGATGTTAAGAGAAAAGATATATAATTACTAATTAAACAGTAGATAGTCACAACAAGGAAGCTGATTTAAACACAGGGGAAATCAAATCAGCCACTGTCAAACTAGAAACCTAAACACCAAGTAGATGACATAACAACTAGAGCAACACCCACTGAAACCAACAGCAGACAAACTCCCAAAAGGCGTGCACGAGCCAGCCAAACCAAAGCACCAATTTATTCTTATGCTACTAGTTCAAGCTGCTGGCTTCCACAGAAACCTCTCACTTGATGCTGCAACACACAGAACTTGGTTAAGAACGTAATAATGTACCTAATCATAATGAAAATATAATCTAATATCATGAAAATGATTGGATTTTTTTCATACCTTTTGCAGTCAGTAGAAGGAGAGATCTTGTAAGGAATATTAACCCCACACTTGCCAGGAAGGCCAGCGGCAAGGCCAGCATTTGCATTGGTGTAAGGGATGCCATTGACGGCTTGCTTCAAGCAGTTGCAGATGCTCTGGCGGTCAGCTGTGGTCTGAGCCAAGCTGTAGAGAGACCTGACCCCAGTGCAGCAACTAGGGTTCAAAGCCCCACCGTTTGCCACGTAGTTTATGCATGGGGTCAGATTGTTCACCACCTGGCCGCATGACACAACTGCCATGGCCTTGGGAGCACCAACCACCATGCAGCACATCACCGCCACAAGGCAAACGAGCTTGAGGAGCTGTCCAGAGCTAGCCATAACGACGTCGTAAGTAAAGCTGATATATTATCTCTTTTGAAACTAACTATTTGCTTGGAGACAGATACTGGTGGCTATGAGAGGGCTGAAGGTATGCTGTTTATATAGACAATGGAAGAGCTAGCATGGGAGCCTGTGATCTTGGGGCTTTGTTTGTGCCACTTGGTAGTTGGGAGGAATTGAAAACTTCAGCGGAGTTTTGTTGAGGATGTTAAATGCTAGCACTTGGATCGAGAAACCAAATATTCATGTCTTGAAATTAAATTTGCTGCTCTGGTTTTTGTTTGCGAGTAATGCTAGGCTTACCACATTTTTCATACCACATTCATATCATCTCTCTAATAGAGGTGGGCCCCATTGTATTGGTGGGCTCCATCTCAATTAGAGATGTGATATAAATGTGGTATGAAAAATGTGGTAAGCCTAGCATTTTCCTTTTATCTGCTTTGTACGAGCTATGTAATAATTCAATTCATTCACACACCATATTTTAGTTTGGGAATGCGTGTGAGATTTTTCTCTTGGCCAAATGCAAGCAAGCCCTCATCAAAGGTCGGCCGGATCATAAATGTCTAAACTACATGAGGACTCCTTTTGATTTTTTACTTTCTCATAGTTATTACTTGAATAAAGAATTTAATATTTTTCTATTTAATACTTGTATTATACACTTATATATGTATTTTTTTTTAATAATACTTTTGTTTTCCATACATATATGTTAAGCAAACGTACAATGTGTACATATTTTTCATGTTCATTTGTTTTTTACAAAATTTTCAATAATACAAGCAAAATTCACGTATTATACACATAATTTTCATATATTATCGAATAAAAATAATATATATTTTTAAAAATTATATTAAATATTAAAATTTAAACATAATCATTTCCCTTAGTATACGAACTGGCGTTGTTTCTTGCATTGCACATACCAAATTCCAGCAAATAAATAATGAATCCTGGTGGCTCAAGAAGTAAACATAAAACATCCAAATATCACATTGCTAGTAGTAATAGGAAGATGTTTGATTGGAATTACGGAATGCATACGTATACAAAGTCCTCCAAATGTCCACTGTACATGATCACGCAGTACAAATACAACAGGGTAAGGATTTAGTTAGCAAGTTTTACATTCCTTTATAGGCATATATATATAAAAGAAAAAAAAATTGAGTTTACAACCCAATTGTGTACCCTGGGAAATGGCTCTATCATGCCGGATATTAGTACATATTTTGAGCTTTTTAGGCTTTTCAGGAATCTAAGGGTTTCTAGATCTTCATCAATTACTTTCCAATTAGTTTCCATGATATCTATTGTCAAAGTGTTGCTGCCTGTCCCAAATGCTTCATATCATAGGTGCATTCTAGCATTCAAAACCAAGTAGAAGATATAGGTTCACTGATACTTACATTTTGAGTTAAAAAGAGTACAACAAATAGCGCAACGATGAAACAGCCAGCAGCTATTTGTGTAGCAACATGTTTTGTGGATGCATGCTGAAAAACACTTCCAAAGAACTCTATGAGAAAACTTATAAAATCCCCATAAACAAAATTCATTGGCATAACTAAGATATCTGAGATCCACCGCGTCGGAAAGAATGAATCTACACAAGTTATAGCATGATGGAGGGAAAGTGATTGAGCTAATAGGCAATGAGAATGACAGAAATATGACCATTTTAGTAACTACAAAGTAATTCATTTAAGCTTTAGTGGAAGCAAAGCATATACCTCAAGACAAAATCACAAGACCAAGGTACATGGCTCCGCAGAGAAACAAGAAATAAACCCCCTACAATTAAGTAAAGCTCTTCAGAGTCAGAAAAAACCACACAAGTACGGCATAAGAGCATCCCTTGTAGTTTGTCCAGCAAAAGAAATAGAAATGCATAAAAAAGACCGGAAGGAAAGCTCACAGGCAAAAATCTTATTAACAATATAATTAAGAAGCTCACCAAATGACACCCCATCCACAACCAGTACAGCAAGGACACTCTTCTGCAAATTTCTCATGTTAAACTGTTGCATGTACCCACTTGAATGCTTATAGGTGCATTTTAGCATATAGAAAGCTAGGTAACAGGCAAAATCAAGTAAATGATATGTGAATTAGTACTTACATTTTTAGCTATAAACAGTACAACCAGTAAAGCAACAATAAAACACCCAGCAGCTATTCGTGCAGTAAGAAGATTTGTACATGCAAGAATCAATAGCATCCCCCAAAAGGATGAACCAAATTTGGAGTGAAACGTAAATGGAAACAATTACATCAGAACTTATTTGGACACAGCTCTCAATGGAGAAGAGCTAAAGATTCAACTAACTGAAACATAAAATAGGTCAAAGATACAGTATAATACACCACCACGGGTTTGTGTGGTTCCACCCTCATCTGCATGAACTTGAATCCCTTCCACCTGCAAACTAATCTGTATCATTAGCTGCCGCAAATAAGTGAAAGACTTTCTAAACTTAGCCAATTACGAAGCTACCTAGGTCAGAATTTGACCTCACCAAGATAACGAGTCAGAGAGAGGGAGAGAGTAGATACTCATGAAATTATGAGTTTTCATTAGGATATCGTAGCAAGGCATTCCGCTGCAATATATCAATTTGAGCAATGCAAACTTAACAATGTCCTTCCATTTGTTAACAGAATACAATAAAGTGCATACAGAAGTAGCGAAAAAGCACCATTGCCGTGTACAGCTTATAACTATACTATTGAAGAAAATATATGAAAGGGCATTAGTGCCGGAAGAAATTTGCTTTTTTTCCTCACTTGAGTTATCAGTCACAAAAATTATACTAAATAAAATTCATTAATTCAACAACCCAAGAGCAAGGCGACGCAGGCATTCTGTTGCAATTTATCAACTTGAGCATTATGAAAAGTTTATATGAAAATATGAAAGAACAGAGCTTCTTACATGACCACGTGTAAGTTTACAAGCAATAGCATGGTTCGCCTCTTGAAGAAACACAGTGACAAGCTTAAATGGTCTCAGCAGTATTGTCCTCCACAACTACAAGTATTGAAGAATGATTTACCCTACATGACAATAGAAAGGAGTATTAACACCAACGAATTTCATAATTTGATAGAAAATATCCATGAAAACATCTTGCTTTCAAAATGATTGTAGGGAAAAGAGAAGCTTCGAGCTCCAACTATCACTTTGGCCTACTTGGAAATCGCCTAATCGCTAGGTCGGTCCTTTTATTTTCATTTAAAAATAAATAAAACGTATAGCCGCGCGGCTATATTCCCTAAATTTATATAATATTTACAGCGTATAGCCGGACGGCTATACTTCTTAAATTTATATAATATTTACAGCGTATAGCCGAACGGCTATACTTCTTAAATTTATATAATATTTACAGCATATCGGCCGTGCGGCTATACTCCTTAAATATATTATAATATTTAAATAGTATAGCCGCACGGCTATACGGTTTAAATATATTATTATATTTACAAAGTGTAGCTGCACTGCTATACGTTTTAAATTTATATAATATTTACCGACTATAACCGTGCGGCTATACGCCTTAAATATATTATTATATTTAACTAGTATAGCCGCTCGGCTATACGGTTTAAATATATTATTATATTTACATAGTAAAGCCGCCGCGCGGCTATATATCTTAAATATATCCACGCGGCTAGGGCCCTCACCATATATTAAGTTCATCATATAATCAAAGCTCATGGAGTCGTGGTCATAGTAGGCTCACCATATATTTGTTATATATTATTCTATAAATTTCTCGGTTACAAGGAGACACAAAAAATTAAAGAACTAATAAGGAACAAATTGTATTGTACAATTCGATCTTTTCAGAAAAGCTCTCTCTCTCTCTCTCTCTCTCTCTCAAAATTTGTCTCTTTTATGCTTTAGTATTACAAGATTTGGTTAGACTTTGTTTGTTTCAACCAAACAATTTCATGGAGAAACAAGTTTCTTTTTGCCAAAGGCCGATATAACAGACTTGGAAGCCCAACACATACAAAGGCCAATTAAGAGGGCTAAAATCACTTCTACGGAGAATCTAATTACTTTATGTGGTTTTAAGTAATTTTTAGGGAAATACTTCTCTCTGTAAGTGATTCTGGCCCTCTCAAAATCACTCACAAATAAGTCTTGATTGGAATATATTTTCATGGAGGACAGATTTTCCAGAACGTGCCTAATTTTTGTCAGAATGTTTTGCCACAATTTTTTCCTTCTGGTCAAGACAAAAGAAACTTAAATGAATTTCGTCCAAAATGAAATTAATGGTCGGTGTCACGCACCCATCCATAAATGTGAATCTCGCATGAATGTGACGATTGCGTAATTATATATAGGACTTTAAAAGAAATGGTCGGTACAACTAATGCCCCTTTTTAATTTATTTATTTTGTTAATTTTTCTAATTAATCATAATCATATATAATAATAAGTTTATATATTTTTTCCAAAAATTATAATTTAAGGAGATTTTAATTAAAAAAAACATGGAAAAGTCATCACTCGTTTTATTCATAAAAGAGAAGGTAGTACAGATGTTGTGGAGAGAATTTTACAAACAAGGATCATGTACTTTATGGAGCTGATGATAGAGGGTTCTTCAGCACCCACTTTATTTTAGCACCTACTAGATTTTATCTCGCGGCCAAAAACTGCCTCCCCATCTCAACTTCAGTGGATCCTGCATCGCACAATAAAATATAATTAAGGTTATTTTAATCCATCTTTTTAATGTGAAAATTGAGGTAATATATAACATGAATTTTACCGGTTGCAGTCAACGTTGGGTCCAATGGGGTAAGGAAGCCTCACTTTACAAGCCCCAGGGAGTCCACTAACAAGGTCACCCTTGATCCCGGTGACTGATTTAGCAGTCGCGACCAAGCACCTACACACGGCCTGGCGGTCAGGTGTGGTCCCAGCCAAGCCGATCAGGGACCTAATCCCATTGCAGCATGGTACAGGCACGGCTCCACCCTTCTTCAAGTAACTTATGCAGGGTCCCACATATTGTGACACCCTGCTGCATGGTATGACAGCTTCGGCTAAGGGTGCACCAACCACCATACACCCGAGGACCACCAGAACAAGCTTGAAGGCCACGGAGCTTGCCATAACTTCAGAAGAACAATTGAGACTTTGGAGGAAGCTTTGTGAAAATGTATACTTGTAGCTGGAGGTTTGTGAGTTTGAATGTGTGGTAGGGACGAGTGGTCTGGAGGGGTTTATATATGAAAAAGTGGGAGAGTAAGAACAAAGGCCACGTACATGTACCTCCGAAATCTGGATACTAGTTGGCAGCTAAATTCAATGCCACGTACAAAGGCTACGTACGTCATATATATATGTTCTTGATCGGTACAATACATGCTACATATATTTTCATGAAAAATAACGTATATATATTATGTTTTTCAAGTATAAACGATAGTCTAAATTATAAAGAAATGAATTTCTAACACACAAAACACACAACGTGGCCTAACGTTTCAATCCATGATTGTAAGTGATCTCGAATTTTCTTGAAGGGCCGAGGCTTAGCCGAACCGTTATTGAAATAGCCCAATATGGCAAGGCATTGGTTCGGCTTGGGCTATCATCAACAGTGTGAGTTGGTCCAATTGTTCTGTGTCATGAAAGAAAATGAGATAAAAGGAGTTTAATCTATCTTCACCAATTGACAAATTATTTTTTCGTTTTGACTGAATGTCGCCTGAACGCTTAATTATAATTATCGATAGAAAGAACTTTCCTATTGAGATAGGCGATAGCAATCCACCATTAACTATTGAATTCAATTTAATATTTGTTGCTCAGATGAGCTACTGTTGCTATTTTTTGTTTCGTATTTTATTTAACTCTTACAAAAGGAAGAGAAAGTTAAGTAAAAAAGAAAAGAGAAGAACATTTCTTTTATTATAAATTCCATATAAGTATTACAATATTCATCACCATGTACTGGGGATGAAAATCGAAGTACTAGGGACGATGAGGAATCACACTTTGTTTTCACTCTCGTATTATTTGGGGCCGAAAAATTAATCTCCCATCAAGCCGATCACTGCACACTGCAACACAACAACAAAACAAAGCAAAATCAATAAAATACTTTCTGTTTTTTTTCTTCATGAGAAACCTGTATTAGTTAAAAATCAAGTTAATTTGGAGTTTCGATGACATGAAGCCGTTACATCAAAATGCAATGGTTGGCATTCAAATTAGATTAAATTTTGATGCAACCCTAGTTGAGCACTGTGGGGTTTTTTATACGTACTTAGTGCAGTTGGGGTTGGGGCTAATCTTGTAAGGAACATTGACTCCACACTTGGCGGGAAGCTCTTCTGCCAAGGTTGGATTAACTCCGGTGAAGCTAGGAGCATTCTGTTTCAGACAATTGCAAATGGTCCGGCGCTCAGCGGTGGTTCTTCCCAAGTCATTGAGGTTGCTAATTCCTCTGCAACAAGGTTCAGGGACAGCTCCGCAATTCCTCAAGTAGTCTAGGCATGGAACGAGGTTGCGGGACACTTGGTCACATGTTATGGCACAGGCTATGGGTACACTCACCACCATACACAAGGCCACAAACACAGCAAGCTTAATCAATGCATAGCTAGCCATAAATAATGACTTTGATGCTCAGAGAAAAATAAAATGTGTATGAAATGGATCAGTAATATCACTTGATTAGTTTGGGGAATTGGGTGAGTAGTAAGGCAACAGAGTCTGGTGATTTATACACAGAGGAAATTGGGTGAATGGAAGGTCGAGTGACAAGACTTATCATAAGATCATTGAATAGCTAGTATGTGGATTAATGTATACTTATATTACATTAATTATTAATATTATGGTGAGTATAATTATCTTGGTAACATGGTAAAAGAAAATGTAACCATCTCACACGGCCTACCATCTCACATGACCAACACACGGCCTACCATCTAGCTTCATTGGTCCGGTTGGTCTATAAGATTGAGATATTTACCATCATAAAAGCCATTTTTTAAAAACACAATATACATGCAAAAGACTCACCAGTGGTTTAGAATATTTATTCCTTTAGATAAGGTTTTGAGTTCGAGCATCCATATTGTATTTATAAGTTTAATATACTATCGTCCCTCTCAATAGAGGAAAAAAAAAAATAACAATATACCAATAATTCACTTTTTGGATTTGGTCAGTAAAAAATCTTTGCCAAAAACCATAACAGAGAATTGAATTATAATTCAATGAGCACCAATCCGTGTGGGTCCAAACCCACGTGGGCGTTTCTAGCCTATGGCAGGCTGGGTTCATGTTCGGCCCAAATTTTTATTAAAAAATTCTTACCTACACTGCATATGTACCCCACTTAAATTAAGCATATACAAACCTTTTTTCTTTCTTTTCCTGTCCTCTTCTCTCTCTCTCTTTTCCCTTTTTTTTCCTTCTCTCTTCTCTCCCTCTTTTTTCTCTTCCTTATTTTCCTTCTCTCATCTCTCCTCTCTCTTTTTTTGTTGTTGTTCTTTTCCTTCTATCTTCTCTCCTCTCTCTCTCTTTCTTTTTTCTTCCTTTTCCTTCCCTCTTTTTGTTAAAAAAAATTGCCTACACTACTTACAGTTATTAATTTTTTTGTTCTCACACAAACCCCAAGCCTACCTATAATTTTTTTTGTCCCGCACAAAGACAGTTGTTTCATAAATTTGTTTTTGTATTTGTAGATATAGATGCATTTCAGAGTAAGGCTCATTACGCCCCCCTCATTATGCGTATCTCTTTATGTTTATTAGTGAAATTCACTCATTTTGTCGAGTTTAGTATATAAGTTTTGTTCGGTCGGCTTTCGAATCCTAGATCTGCCATTGATGTGAGGCAGGCATTCTTGTATTGAACCCTTATAAATATACACGTCTTAATTTGTATCTCAATGGACTTAACCAAGCTAGCTTTGTTTTTGTTTTTATAAATATTTTCTTTGATTATTAGGATTGAGGAAGAGGGATTTGAATAATTTTAGGAAAAAAGAAGAGCAAAAACAAAACAAAAAACAACATTACTTAAAACATAAATATTATTAGTTATACAAAGAAAAAGATTACATAGAATAACTGAACGATTCCCTCATGAGGAATCCCTTGTGGATCACATAGCCACATTTTTATTCTCTCTCTAATATTATCTGCGGCCGAAAATACATCTCCCATATCAAGCTCACTTCACGCTGCAACACCACAACAAAACACACCCAAAAATCAGTCAATTATATAATGTTCCTCATTTAATTGTCAACAAGCTAGACCAAAATTTCAACGATCCACATTTAAAAAGTTAGGTTTTGAGATAATAATGTGAACCGTTGAATTTTGATCAAACCTACAAAAATTAAAACTTGGAGTTTTTATTTATTTTTAATACGTACGTGGCGCAGTTGGTGGAGGGGCTGATCTTGTAAGGAACATTAACTCCACACTTGCCGGGAAGCGCTGCGGCATTGTTAGCATTGACTCCGGGGACGCTGGCGGAAAGCTGTTTCAGGCAGTTGCAAGCGGTCTGGCGGTCAGCGGTGGTCTTTGCCAAGTTGTTGATGTTCCTAATGCCGTTGCAGCAAGCTGGAGGCACAGCTCCACCGCCTCTCACGTAGGGTATGCATGGTGCAAGGTTGCTGGACACTTGGCCACATGTTAGGGCTTGAGCAATGGGCACGCTCACAACCATGCACAAGGCCACCACCAAAGCAAGCTTAGTCATTGCAGAGCAAGCCATGTCTCTCGACTATGATGATGATCGAAGAAAAAAGGTGTTTGAAATGGATTTGTAAGAACTTGATTTGAGGAACTTGAGAGTAGTGAGAAGTATGGCACCATGGTCTCGTGTTTATATAGAGAGGAAATGGAAGGTAGAGTGACCACTTTTGAGAGGAAATTGATGCCTATGTAATTATTATTTGTTGTTAGATTAAAAATAATAGTATTTTATAAATAGATTCATTCTAACATAATAATAGTTTATAAAACCTCTAAAAATAATGCTAATACAATGAAAGTACAATATTTTTGTTTCATATTATGAAATTGAGTTATTCATCTTTTCTTTAAATTCACAATCGTGCAACATAAATTAGATAAGGTAAAAATAAATTTCCCCACAGTTGTTAACCTTTTTACAACAAACGTGCGGTTGTGAACAAAAATAATTACACATGACCCCAAAAATATGTGTGGGGTTGGGAAGGAGTCAGTTGGTAGTTGAGGTGGATTTAATGGTTCAAGATTTAAGATTGCAGTTGGATCCCTTAAATGCTCTTAAGCACAAACTCAGCCTAATGACATAAATGATTCCCCCACTTACCACCTACATGAAAGAGAAGGCCAAAACATGACTATCCCAAAAGGGTAAAACCAGGATAATATCATATTAACCTTGGATAATGTCTTCCCCCAGTTTGGCTGGAAAAAAAATAAAAAAATACTTGGCACCTCAAACTTGTCTATGTTCAAAATAGAGCTTGCGGGCAACTTAGAACATCTATAATGGGCTCCCTAAATCACATCCTTAGATAAATTTTAGGGAGGCATTGTAAAAATGCAACTCCAACCATGCTCCCTATCCACCTCCTAAAATAGGGAGTCCTCTAGGAGCTCCTAAATCTGATGAGAGAGAAAGGACTCCTAATGGCTCCCTTTAATTTAATGCTGCCTTATTTAATGAGTAATTCAAAATTTTATTTAATGTTAACTATTTTTTATTTTATTTTTTAATAGAGATGGACCAATCAAAAAAGAGTTATAGCATCTATGACTCTCCAAATTAGGGAGTATAGTTGGAGTTGAAATTTTGTAGAGAGCTCCTAAAATAGTTTTCTTATATTTTTAGCTAAATTTTAGCTAATAAATAAAGAACATCATTGCGGATGCTCTTAGTTAGGTGCACAATCAAGGTTGGGGTCCCATGATATTAATGAGGAATAATGCATACTCCATAATTGATTTGCTTCACTTAAATGTTTCTTGTTGACATTCGAGTACACCAGACCCGTGTCTCCCTGCCATGCGTGTTTCCTCCAAAACCAGGTAAGAAAAAACTTGTGCTCATCAAAATCTATTGTTTTTATGTTTGTAAATCCGACCGAATTCTCAGCTTTCCTCCAGCTATTTGTTCATACACCCACTCTCTTGAACAAAAAGCTTTATCCAAATACTGCAATTTGTAATTTGTTTGAATATATTCTTTGAAAACCTCAACTTTTAAAACAAAAAATTTATTTTTGATTTGATTTAAGTTTCTTGACCGTTGGATAGGATCCACCTCATTCCACTGATAATTTTTGGGCTTCTTAGATATAGGTCCATTTTCATCAAGATGTAATGAATGCAGTCCACATGCTTTTTCTTTTCAATTGCAGTCCATTTTTACCAAGTAATCAATTAGTATGTCTATAATTTTAAAAAAAATTTACAGTATATGCCATTATCATAAAAAGGAATTATATGAAAACACTTTTCCTAAATTTTGATGTTTCTATGTATGTGTGTGTGTGTGTTTCCCTTATATATGACGTTTCCTCTTATATATATATATATATATATATATATATATATACAGAAATTCTCTTATGCGGACATCCGGACGTTATTATCGTGCGGACGCAGTGTATTTTGTACTACCCCTGTTTGTTTTCTTGCCTGTTTACAATAGGATCCGCACGATAATAACGTGCGGACATCCGGATAAGAGAATAACTGATATATATATATATATATATATATATATATATATATATATATATATATGTACCTACCTTATAGGTAAAAAAAAAAATTCTTGAGTTTTCTTAAGTAATTTTTTCTAGAGTTTCATATATATACATACATACCTGCCTTCTAGGTAATAGGTTTTTTTTTTTTTTTTTGTGGTTTTCCAAAGCAATTTTGTATGGAGTTTTATCTCAATATGAGTTTAAAGATCCATAACCAAGGTACTATATGAGTTCAATTACCTGGGCTAGGGGGTATAACTACCTATACTAGAGGTAACTTATGGATTTAATTACCTTGACTAGAGTTAATTTATGGGTTTAATTACATGCATAAGAGGTGTATGCATAGGTACCTTACCTATTGTTAATGTATGAAGTTTCCATGAACTCTTATTACAAATTTTAAGGTAGGTATACCTTGGAAAATTTTCAAAATTCAATTAAATCAAATCAAATATGATAATTAATATCCTACAAATAAATAACTTACCGGTTTTACAAATCCATAATTTAACTTATTTATGTTTTAGGGGCATAATTGGAACAAACAAATAAATAAATAATTAATTAATTAAATAAAAGTAAACATCAATAAATTGAAAAAGGCATGTAATCTTAGGTGGTGCAAAAGTCAAAGGACTTGGATCAATAACAACTTCTATGTGGATCACATCCAAAATCTCTCATCATAATTGGACTTATTCCAAATTTTCTAATAATTTTTTTACTTTGTCGATAAAATTTCGCATGAATGAATATGGTCCGTCTCTATGAAATTTAACAAAATATCAAATAAGTGTGACTTTGGGATATTATGGTATATGGCTATCCCTTCGAGGATACTGAGCCTTCAAACAAATGAGGAAAAAAAAATTATATATTTAAACAAACGAACGAGATTAATTAAGATTGTTCTAGAAAATGAAAAAGAAACGAACGAGATTAAAGATTGTTCTAGCATATGGAAAATAAACGAACGATATAGATTGCCTGAGGAAGATGGCAAGAGCCATCATCACGTACAAGTACAACCAAAACCGACCGATATCGGTGACATGCATGAAAATAAATAGAGATTAAAACGACACAGCACTCATTCTTTATTCTTAACGTAGCCTAGCTACTTCTACTATATTATCATCTCATATCATCCTTCAACATGCTTCTCCGCATCATCACTTCACGCTGCAACACATATAAAACCCAAAATAAATAACTCGTATAGTGTGTTTAAATTTTAAAACATAATATAAAAAACTGTCACATTATTTGATGAACAAAATTTACCTATTGCAGTTAGTGGAGGCGCTGATCTTGTAGGGAATTTTGACGCCGCACATGGAAGGGAGGGCAGCAGCGTAGCCTGGGTTGATGCCTTTGACTGCGCCAGCAACTGTTTTCAAGCACTTGCAAGCATTTTGGCGATCAGCTGTGGTCGTGGCTGAGCCGACCAGCCTTTTGATCCCGGGGCAGCAGCCCCCAGCGGGGACACCGCCCCGCTGGAGGTATCCCAGGCATGGGGCAAGCCCGGCCTGAATCTGAGGACACGTAAGGGCTGCCTCGGTTATCAAGGGTGCGGCCACCATCATGCACATGAAGAGACCACAAACCACCTTAAGGCTAGCCATGGCAATTGTTGTAGTGTTTCTTTCGCTTGGGGTCCTTTGATCAATTGAATTAATGTTGGTGTGTGATGTATGGAGGTGTAGAGTGTGGTGTTTATGTAGGGAAAAATAGTAGTGGGAGGTTGTGCTTTTCTGTGTCCAGAAGTAATGGCACTGACTGTAAACGTCTGGTTTGAATGCCCTCCATAACGCATGCAGAAGATGATCGAGACTCGATGTGCATGCATTGCTATAAACGACAATCTCAGCTCATAGAAAGATGTGTTGGGTTATCAAAAAACCCCATTCTTCATTTCATATATTGGCAAAAAAGGAGAAAAAATTGCAAGGTGAACAAAGTTTATCCACACAATTATTTCAAGTACCATATATATTTTCTTCTTATTTGATTCGATCCCTCGTTTTGATCAAATTTCTACGAGTTATTTCAGCATTTAACTTGGAATAATCTAACAATTATCTTTTGATGAAGTTTCTGGCGCTTTAACAAGAGAATGAGAGATTGCAGGAATGTTAGAAAGATGTAACACATGCATGCATGTATTCTGGAATTTGTAATAAAATACTCATATGAAAAATGAATTCAACACAAGTAGATCTAGAGGTTACGTTTATGTGTGGTTCATCAATTACAGGCGCCCGAATTCAATTAAAATGCAAGGACGGCCGCCTGTAATTCGGGTAAGAGTCACACTCATAGCCTCACAGGCAAGGTTGGTCACCAGTTTAGGATCGTGGTCAAGCTCATAGAACATGGGCTATATGAATTGGGAAAGGTTGGTCACCGTTTTTTATTTTTTTCTTCTTTGTGTCCTTTTGTTGGTAAAGTTACTGGTTTTCTAGGGTGTAATTGGTATTGAGTAATGTAAAATGTAACTCCTTCTTTATCGTTTAGACTATCGCTTGTATAAAAAAAAAATTGTATAATGTAACCTGACTGACTGCTTGTTGGTAGTTGAACTTGAATGCATTACTCCATTAATTGGCAAAATTTGACATTTGCTGAGGAAGGGGTTCGTCATCCCATGCTGCGTTGTTCAATTTCAATGTAAATATTTTGCAGATTATCTGAATTTGTATATATACGTTTTTATTCTTGATAATTGCTATGAGCCCCAAATATAATTATGTGAAATTGATAGAACTGAGTCTCACATTTCTTATAGCATTTGCAAAAGAAAGCAAGCATTCTAAAGGGACCATTGCCCGATCTCGTAGAGAATGCAAAATTAGGAAAAACAGTAGCTGTACCTTGTAGACTATTGTCCTTGGGTTTTGCAACAACAAGAGCAAGTTTGAATAGTCATCGAGATTTGATCTCTCTGACTGACCATTACCAATAATATTTGCTATTATGGGTTAGTGTGCCACACCCACTCCCACACCCATTGATGTGTAAGTGAGCCGACCACATTGACATTGTGCCATACCTTTTCTTTCCCACCGAAAGACAACAAGCAACAATGGGCTAGCTGTGGTCCAGCCTCCTTCCGTAGCTGCCCTCCCCTGCATTATTCATTCATATTTGCAGCAAACTATCTAACTAGGGTTCTACCTACGTTCACATAGGCCTTGAAGACTGATAGCTAGAAACCCTAATTTCACTTTTTTAATCAAGTGTTGTTTTTAACGCAGTTAATATTGTGCATTCCTTGTGGAAAAAGTAGGCAAAAATATATTAATATGTATATGTTGTTGCAGCATTGAAATAATTGTGATAAGTTTGTAGTTATTGCTTGCCTCCATGTTTGTTGCATCACTATAAAACTGGTTACATTTTACTGTTTTGGCACAAGTGAGACTCCAAACACTGGTTAAAGGAGCCGCTTTGAGTTTCAAGGAGAAATGTAAGATTTGATCATACTTTGAGGCGACACTGGAGTAATTAAGCCAAATAAATACTACTAAATGAATAAGTATTTCAAATAAAAACATGAAATATTTCCTTTAAAACATTACTCCAAATAAATATAAAACAATAGAACCTTTGGCACTAGTCATATTTCATTTTGCGGACAAGAAACACGTTTACCTAGAGAGAAGGATGGGGCTGAGCTGAGCCTCGTTGGAGTGTCGGCATCATCAGTAATGAAAGAAAGACAGAGACGCGTCCACATATCCTGCATTTCCGACACGTCGTACGTCTCTGTCTTTCGTTCTTTTTCTGTTGATGATTGATTCGGACGACGGAACGGAAGGGGCAGATGGGATAGGAGACTGACGAATACACGGACCCTCTTGTGAGGCCTCTATTATTTCTCAGAATGGTTGTGGGCCCACCTCTCGTCTGTGGCCAATTCAAATTCGACAAGGTTACCTTACCTACCAATTTGCCACCGTCGATTTTGTTGCATCTTTTTCACATTCTTCAAGTTTTTTGTTTTTGTTTTTTTGATTTGTACATATTCAAGGCCAGGGGAGCCCAATCAAACTTTTGGATTTGTGCATTAAGTTTGCCAGTTATAGCTGCCCAGTTGAAGGGCCGACTTGATTTCATCGAAGTTCAGGTTGAACCAACAAAATCTTGCAGAGTTGGCTCGCTCACATGCAAACTTCTTACTATGAAGGGCCCAATGCTGCATGGGGATCAATAAGGCCCTTTGTAAGATGAATGAGAGGCAAGATTGACAAAAAGTCAACACAAAAACAAAACGGAGGTTGACGAATGACATTCCTCTTAATCTGATGACGGTAAGCCATTGATGCGTTGTAGGACACACACACACTATTCTCAATCATTTTACTTCCAATTTTTTTAATATAAGCGATAATCTAAATTATATGAGAGAAAAAAGTTTTTCGCACACACTACTGTAATATCTAGTATGCCAATCAAGATCATTTTTCATTTGCTAGACCCCGTTAGCATTCGCAACCATGTTCTTTGTTTTTATTTGTCCATTTAGCCCAAGCTCTATACCAAAATCACAAAGACACTATATATTGGTGTAGTTTGAAAACATCTTGGGCCATGTCTTTAATAATCGAATTCATATTGAAGGCCCATATATTTTAATTTTGCATCTGCAAGGCAATAAAAGTCTATGCAAGTTGCAACCATTAATTGGGGATTGGACATGGCAACCATCTACTCACTCATTCTCCACCATATCTTTTCCCGTGGCCCCACAATCACCATTCATTCATTATCGATTAATTCAGGCGATTGTTGCAATATTATTCTTCAATATTATATTCTTGGCAATGCATATTTGGGGACGTGGCAAATGCTAGCTCCAGCAAATACATGCAAAAAGGCCCTT